>NC_090379.1:7560611-7860611 GCF_036365525.1 Heterodontus francisci
TTCCAGGTCTCTGTTCCTGAACTACCTATAAAATTGCAAAATTTAGTGTATAGCAGAGATCAGTGACCTACCAGAGGAAATTTAACTATGTACCATGAATTGCAGTTAAAAGCTCATCTCATACACCAGATAGTACGGTATCAATGAGCTGCACAACATGATGGATTCTTCCCATATGCAACGGAAACCTAGCATTTGCAAAAGTTAAATCACGTTTTCAGTCATGAACCAGTTTTCAGTGGATCTGTTTGGAGATGGCTTTGGTAGGTATGGGAGGGTATACTGACTAGAGCTAAATATAGATTGTACTCCCACTGTCCAAATAAAGACACATGCGGCTATGCAGCAAACTGCACCTTTTTAGTGTCGGCCCGTCAGCAATTTGCAAACTGGTGATTCTCGCTTTGCGGCTGGTCATGCTGTTTGAAAGTAGACCAGATTCCAGTCTCGCAGCTCGATGGCTTCAGTGGAATAATTTATATTAATTCTTCAACAGTAATTTATTTCAATTAAACCAGCAAAATAAACCTTATAATTTCTGCATTGCCTCTCACTCTCCATTCCTCCTCACGCTCTTACACCCTCCCCCTCCATCCCATCCCTCCCCCTCCATCCCATCCCTCCCCTCCCATGACGCCCTCCCTCCATCTGTCCCACAACACACACCCCATGCCAACCCTTAACCTCTCTCCTTTCCCTTCCTCTCTTTTCTCTCCGTTCCCCTTTCTCTTTCACTTTCCCCTTATCTCACTTCCCCCCCTTCTCTGTCCCTTCCCCCCTTCTCTGTCCCTTCCCCCCTTCTCTGTCCCTTCCCCCCTTCTCTGTCCCTTCCCCCCCTTCTCTGTCCCTTCCCCCCTTCTCTGTCCCTTCCCCCCTTCTCTCTCCCTTTCCCCCCTTCTCTCTCCCTTTCCCCCCTTCTCTCTCCCTTTCCCCTTCTCTCTCCCTTTCCCCTTCTCTCTCCCTTTCCCCCTTCTCTCTCCCTTTCCCCCCTTCTCTCTCCCTTTCCCCCCTTCTCTCTCCCTTTCCCCCCTTTTCTCTCCCTTTCCCCCCTTCTCTCTCCCTTTCCCCCTTCTCTCTCCCTTTCCCCCCTTCTCTCTCCCTTTCCCCCCCTTCTCTCTCCCTTTCCCCCCTTCTCTCTCCCTTTCCCCCCTTCTCTCTCCCTTTCCCCCCTTCTCTCTCCCTTTCCCCCCTTCTCTCTCCCTTTCCCCCCTTCTCTCTCCCTTTCCCCCCTTCTCTCTCCCTTTCCCCCCTTCTCTCTCCCTTTCCCCCTTCTCTCTCCCTTTCCCCCCTTCTCTCTCCCTTTCCCCCCTTCTCTCTCCCTTTCCCCCCTTCTCTCTCCCTTTCCCCCCTTCTCTCTCCCTTTCCCCCCTTCTCTCTCCCTTTCCCCCCTTCTCTCTCCCTTTCCCCCCTTCTCTCTCCCTTCCCACCTTCTCTCTCCCTTCCCCCCTTCTCTGTCCCTTCCCCCCTTCTCTGTCCCTTCCCCCCTTCTCTGTCCCTTCCCCCCTTCTCTCTCCCTTTCCCCCCTTCTCTCTCCCTTTCCCCCCTTCTCTCTCCCTTTCCCCCTTCTCTCTCCCTTTCCCCCCTTCTCTCTCCCTTTCCCCCCTTCTCTCTCCCTTTCCCCCCTTCTCTCTCCCTTTCCCCCCCTTCTCTCTCCCTTTCCCCCCTTCTCTCTCCCTTCCCCCCTTCTCTCTCCCTTCCCCCCTTCTCTCCTCCCTTCCCCCCTTCTCTCTCCCTTCCCCCCTTCTCTCTCCCTTTCCCCCCTTCTCTCTCCCTTTCCCCCTTCTCTCTCCCTTTCCCCCCTTCTCTCTCCCTTCCCCCTTCTCTCTCCCTTTCCCCCTTCTCTCGTCCCTTTCCCCCTTCTCTCTCCCTTCCCCCCTTCTCTCTCCCTTCCCCCCTTCTCTCTCCCTTTCCCCCCTTCTCTCTCCAATTTCCCCCCTTCTCTCTCCCTTTCCCCCCTTCTCTCTCCCTTTCCCCCCTTCTCTCTCCCTTTCCCCCTTCTCTCTCCCTTTCCCCCCTTCTCTCTCCCTTTCCCCCCTTCTCTCTCCCTTTCCCCCCTTCTCTCTCCCTTTCCCCCCTTCTCTCTCCCTTCCCCCCTTCTCTCTCCCTTCCCCCCTTCTCTCTCCCTTCCCCCTTCTCTCTCCCTTTCCCCCTTCTCTCTCCCTTTCCCCCCTTCTCTCTCCCTTTCCCCCTTCTCTCTCCCTTTCCCCCTTCTCTCTCCCTTTCCCCCTTCTCTCTCCCTTCCCCCCTTCTCTCTCCCTTTCCCCCTTCTCTCTCAATTTCCCCCCTTCTCTCTCCCTTTCCCCCCTTCTCTCTCCCTTTCCCCCCTTCTCTCTCCTTTCCCCCCTTCTCTCTCCCTTCCCCCCTTCTCTCTCCCTTTCCCCCTTCTCTCTCCCTTTCCCCCCTTCTCTCTCCCTTTCCCCCCTTCTCTCTCCCTTTCCCCCCCTTCTCTCTCCCTTTCCCCCCCTTCTCTCTCCCTTTCCCCCCTTCTCTCTCCCTTTCCCCCCCTTCTCTCTCCCTTTCCCCCCCTTCTCTCTCCCTTTCCCCCCTTCTCTCTCCCTTTCCCCCCCTTCTCTCTCCCTTTCCCCCCCTTCTCTCTCCCTTTCCCCCCCTTCTCTCTCCCTTTCCCCCCCTTCTCTCTCCCTTTCCCCCCCTTCTCTCTCCCTTTCCCCCCCCTTCTCTCTCCCTTTCCCCCCCTTCTCTCTCCCTTTCCCCCCCTTCTCTCTCCCTTTCCCCATTCTCTCTCCCTTTCCCCCCCTTCTCTCTCTCTCCCCCCCTTTCGCCCTTTCCCCCCTTCTCTCTCCCTTTCCCCCCTTCTCTCTCCCTTTCCCCCCTTCTCTCTCCCTTTCCCCCTTCTCTCTCCCTTTCCCCATTCTCTCTCCCTTTCCCCCCCTTCTCTCTCCCTTTCCCCCCCTTCTCTCTCTCTCCCCCCCTTTCGCCCTTTCCCCCCCTTTCGCCCTTTCCCCCTCTCTCTCTCCCTCCACCCTTCTCTCTCCCTCCACCCTTCTCTCTCCCTCCACCCTTCTCTCTCCCTCCCCACTTCTCTCTCCCTCCCCACTTCTCTCTCCCTCCCCACTTCTCTCTCCCTCCCCACTTCTCTCTCCCTCCCCACTTCTCTCTCCCTCCCCCCTTTCTCTCCCTCCCCCCCTTTCTCTCCCTCCCCCCCTTTCTCTCCCTCCCCCCTTTCTCTCCCTCCCCCCTTTCTCTCCCTCCCCCCCTTTCTCTCCCTCCCCCCTTTCTCTCCCTCCCCCTTCTCTCACTCCCCCCTTTCTCTCACTCCCCCCTTTCTCTCACTCCCCCTTTCTCTCACTCCCCCCTTTCTCTCACTCCCCCCTTTCTCTCACTCCCCCCTTCTCTCACTCCCCCCTTTCTCTCACTCCCCCCCTTTCTCTCACTCCCCCCTTTCTCTGCTCCCCCCTTTCTCTCCCTCCCCCCTTTCTCTCCCTCCCCCCTTTCTCTCCCTCCCCCTTTCTCTCCCTCCCCCCTTTCTCTCCCTCCCCCCTTTCTCTCACTCCCCCCTTTCTCTCACTCCCCCCTTTCTCTCACTCCCCCCTTTCTCTCCCTCCCCCCTTTCTCTCCCTCCCCCCTTTCTCTCTCCTCCCCCCTTTCTCTCCCTCCCCCCTTTCTCTCCCTCCCCCCTTTCTCTCCCTCCCCCCCTCCTCTCCCTCCCCCCTCCTCTCCCTCCCCCCTCCTCTCTCCCTCCTCTCTCCCTCCCCCCATCCTCTCTCCCTCCCCCCCCTACTCTCTCCCTCCCCCCCCTACTCTCTCCCTCCCCCCCTACTCTCTCCCTCCCCCCCTACTCTCTCCCTCCCCCCCCTACTCTCTCCCTCCCCCCCTACTCTCTCCCTCCCCCCCCTACTCTCTCCCTCCCCCCCCTACTCTCTCCCTCCCCCCCCTACTCTCTCCCTCCCCCCCCTACTCTCTCCCTCCCCCCTCTACTCTCTCCCTCCCCCCCTACTCCCTCCCCCCCCTACTCTCTCCCTCCCCCCCCTACTCTCTCCCTCCCCCCCCTACTCTCTCCCTCCCCCCCCTACTCTCTCCCTCCCCCCCTACTCTCTCCCTCCCCCCCCCTACTCTCTCCCTCCCCCCCCTACTCTCTCCCTCCCCCCCTACTCTCTCCCTCCCCCCCCTACTCTCTCCTCCCCCCCCTACTCTCTCCCCCCCTACTTTCTCCCCCCCCCTACTCTCTCCCCCCCCCCCTACTCTCCCCCCCCCCTACTCTCTCCCCCCCCCTACTCTCTCCCCCCCCCTACTCTCTCCCCCCCCCCTACTCTCTCCCCCCTCCCCCCACTCTCTCCCCTCCCCCCACTCTCTCCCCTCCCCCACTCTCTTCCCTCCCCCACTCTCTCCCTTCCCCCTTTTCTCTCCCTTCCCCCCTTCGCTCTCCCTTCCCCCTTCGCTCTCCCTTCCCCCCTTCGCTCTCCCTTCCCCCCCTTCGCTCTCCCTTCCCCCCCTTCGCTCTCCCTTCCCCCCTCGCCTTCCCCCCCTTCGCTCTCCCTTCCCCCCCTTCGCTCTCCCTTCCCCCCCTTCGCTCTCCCTTCCCCCCCTTCGCTCTCCCTTCCCCCCCTTCGCTCTCCCTTCCCCCCCTTCGCTCTCCCTTCCCCCCCTTCGCTCTCCCTTCCCCCCCTTCGCTCTCCCTTCCCCCCTTCGCTCTCCCTTCCCCCCCTTCGCTCTCCCTTCCCCCCCTTCGCTCTCCCTTCCCCCCCTTCGCTCTCCCTTCCCCCCCTTCGCTCTCCCTTCCCCCCCTTCGCTCTCCCTTCCCCCCCTTCGCTCTCCCTTCCCCCCTTCGCTCTCCCTTCCCCCCCTTCGCTCTCCCTTCCCCCCTTCGCTCTCCCTTCCCCCCCTTCGCTCTCCCTTCCCCCCCTTCGCTCTCCCTTCCCCCCCTTCGCTCTCCCTTCCCCCCCTTCGCTCTCCCTTCCCCCCTTCGCTCTCCCTCCCCCTTCGCTCCTTCCCCCTTCGCTCTCCCTTCCCCCCTTCGCTCTCCCTTCTCCCCCTTCGCTCTCCCTTCCCCCCCTTCGCTCTCCCTTCCCCCCCTTCGCTCTCCCTTCCCCCCCTTCGCTCTCCCTTCCCCCCCTTCGCTCTCCCTTCCCCCCCCTTCGCTCTCCCTTCCCCCCCTTCGCTCTCCCTTCCCCCCCTTCGCTCTCCCTTCCCCCCCTTCGCTCTCCCTTCCCCCCTTCGCTCTCTCCCTTCCCCCCCTTCGCTCTCCCTTCCCCCCCTTCGCTCTCCCTTCCCCCCCTTCGCTCTCCCTTCCCCCCCTTCGCTCTCCCTTCCCCCCCCCCTTCGCTCTCCCTTCCCCCCCCCTTCGCTCTCCCTTCCCCCCCCTTCGCTCTCCCTTCCCCCCCCTTCGCTCTCTCCTTCCCCCCCCTTCGCTCTCCCTTCCCCCCCCTTCGCTCTCCCTTCCCCCCCCTTCGCTCTCCCTTCCCCCCCCTTCGCTCTCCCTTCCCCCCCCTTCGCTCTCCCTTCCCCCCCTTCGCTCTCCCTTCCCCCCCCTTCGCTCTCCCTTCCCCCCCTTCGCTCTCCCTTCCCCCCCCTTCGCTCTCCCTTCCCCCCCCTTCGCTCTCCCTTCCCCCCCCTTCGCTCTCCCTTCCCCCCCTTCGCTCTCCCTTCCCCCCCCTACGCTCTCCCTTCCCCCCTTCGCTCTCCCTTCCCCCCCCTTCGCTCTCCCTTCCCCCCCCTTCGCTCTCCCTTCCCCCCCCTTCGCTCTCCCCTTCTCCCCCCCTTCGCTCTCCCTTCCCCCCCCTTCGCTCTCCCTTCCCCCCCTTCGCTCTCCCTTCCTCACTTCTCTCTCCCCCTTTGCCCCCCCTTTCTCTCCTTCGCGCCCCTCTCTCTCTCTCCTTCGCGCCCCTCTCTCTCTCTCCTTCGCGCCCCTCTCTCTCTCTCCTTCGCGCCCCCTTCTCTTCCTTCGCGCCCCCTTCTCTTCCTTCGCGCCCCCTTCTCTTCCTTCGCGCCCCCTTCTCTTCCTTCGCGCCCCCTTCTCTTCCTTCGCGCCCCCTTCTCTTCCTTCGCGCCCCCTTCTCTTCCTTCGCGCCCCCTTCTCTTCCTTCGCGCCCCCTTCTCTTCCTTCGCGCCCCCTTCTCTTCCTTCGCGCCCCCTTCTCTTGCTTCGCGCCCCCTTCTCTTGCTTCGCGCCCCCTTCTCTTGCTTCGCGCCCCCTTCTCTTGCTTCGCGCCCCTTCTCTTCCTTCGCGCCCCCTTCTCTTCCTTCGCGCCCCCTTCTCTTCCTTCGCGCCCCCTTCTCTTCCTTCGCGCCCCCTTCTCTTCCTTCGCGCCCCCTTCTCTTCCTTCGCGCCCCCCTTCTCTGTCTCCTTCGCCCTCCCCTTCTCTGTCTCCTTCGCCCTCCCCTTCTCTCTCTCCCCTTCGCCCTCCCCTTCTCTCTCTCCTTCGCCCTCCCCTTCTCTCTCTCCTTCGCCCTCCCCTTCTCTGTCTCCTTCGCCCTCCCCTTCTCTCTCTCCTTCGCCCTCCCCTTCTCTCTCTCCTTCGCCCTCCCCTTCTCTCTCTCCTTCGCCCTCCCCTTCTCTCTCTCCTTCGCCCTCCCCTTCTCTCTCTCCTTCGGCCCTCCCCTTCTCTCTCTCCTTCGCCCTCCCCTTCTCTCTCTCCTTCGCCCTCCCCTTCTCTCTCTCCTTCGCCCTCCCCTTCTCTCTCTCCTTCGCCCTCCCCTTCTCTCTCTCCTTCGCCCTCCCCTTCTCTCTCTCCTTCGCCCTCCCCTTCTCTCTCTCCTTCGCCCTCCCCTTCTCTCTCTCCTTCGCCCTCCCCTTTTCTCTCTCTCTCTCTCTATCTCTCCCTTCGGCCCCCCTTCTCTCTCTCTCTCTCTCTATCTCTCCCTTCGGCCCCCTTCTCTCTCTCTCTCTCTCTATCTCTCCCTTCGGCCCCCCTTCTCTCTCTCTCTCTCTCTCTCTCTCTCTCTCCCTTCGGCCCCCCTTCTCTCTCTCTCTCTCTCTCTCTCTCCCTTCGGCCCCCCTTCTCTCTCTCTCTCTCCTTCGGCCCCCCTTCTCTCTCTCTCTCCCTTCGGCCCCCCTTCTCTCTCTCTCTCCCTTCGGCCCCCCTTCTCTCTCTCTCTCCCTTCGGCCCCCCTTCTCTCTCCCTTCGGCTCCCCTTCCCTCCCTTCGGCTCCCCTTCCCTCTCTCCCTTCGGCTCCCCTTCCCTCTCTCCCTTCGGCTCCCCTTCCCTCTCTCCCTTCGGCTCCCCTTCCCTCTCTCCCTTCGGCTCCCCTTCCCCCTCTCCCTTCGGCTCCCCTTCCCCCTCTCCCTTCGGCTCCCCTTCCCTCTCTCCCTTCGGCTCCCCTTCCCTCTCTCCCTTCGGTCAATGAGAAGAATATTAAGAAGTGTTTCCATGATTCTATGATTATTAGCTTTGCCTCCAAGTTCAGTACCAATTCTAACAATTTTTAAATTCTCATCTTCGTCCTCTGTGGCTTTGGTCCTTGTTATCTTTGTAACCTCCTTGAGCTCTCCAACCCTGAGAGATCTCTGTGCTCCTCCAGTTCAAGCTCCTTGTCCATCCTCTACTTCTTTCCCTCCACCTTTTGCGGCTGTGCCTTCAGCTGCCTGGGTGCTAAGCTCTGGAATTCCCTCCCTAAACCTCTCCACCTCTCTCTCACTCTCCTCTTTTAACCCTCCTTAATATCCTTCTCTTTGACCAAGCCTTTAGTCACCGTTCTAATGTCTTCTTCTTTGATTTGGTGTCAGTATTTATCTGATTACATCTCTGTGAAGCACCTTGGAATGTTTTACTGTGGGAATTGTTGTATGCAAATTGGCTGCCATGTTTCCTATATTACAACAGTGACAAGAATTCAAAAGAAGTTCATGGTTGTCAAGTGCTTTGAGGCCTAACCAGTGATTTATAAAGTTTTACCATGATCTCCTTACTTTTATATTCTGTTCCACTATTTATAAACCCAAGTAACCCACAAGCTTTTTCCTCCACTTCATCAACTTGTTCTGCCACCTTTAAGGATTTGTGAATATGGACACCAAGATCTCTCTCTGCTCATTGACACTTTTCAAAATCATGCCATTTACTGGAGGGACCGTGTAATGAATACTTTTTTTTCTCCTTTTCTATCTCAGTGTCTCAATCCTGATCTTCAATTCCACCCGGGAATCCTTTATCCTGGTCAAGCAGTTCCGCCCAGGTAACCTCTGCTGAAAGTGTATATTACTGCTTGGAGTGATGTGATAAAATTTTGGATTCCAAACAGGAATCAGTGGGGTGGTTATGGAGGTGTCCCATGTGTTGAGGCAAGACCAGCAGACTTTGGGACATGCATTTAGCTTGAGTTTATACTCGAGAGATGTACCCCAGTGGTTCTGTGGGATGAGCTATCACCTGTGGGTCAGAACAGCACCCACATAAGTTAGGACATTTGCTTGAGCTGTTGATGTGCGGCCTCTGACTGTGATTCCTACCAATGTCAGATATTGTACCAACACACTTACTGCCCACATTAATAATGACTTTTTGGGCAAATTACCAGAGGGTTACCAGCACCTATAGAATGATACCCCAGCAGGTGTCAGGGTAGAAGGGGGAGCCAGAAAACTAAGCTAGGAGCTCCTCTTTGACTTGTGGATGGCAGCTTGGCTCGGTGACTAACCCACTTGTCACTGGTCCGAAGGTTATTGGTTCAAGTCTCTCTCCAGGGCTTGATGCACTATTATAGGAGTACTGCACTTTTCCAAAAGACATTAAACTGAGGCTCTGCCTGCCTGTTGTGCTATTTCAAGTGGACATAAACGATCCTAACAAAGACATGCCAGGAAGAGTATGCTGTCCTGCTGCTCTGCTGACCAACAGACTGACTGGTTATTGATCTCATTTGATTTTTTTGTTGGGACCTTGATGTGCACAAATTGCCTGTTTTATTTTTCTACAAAATGACACTTATTCATTGTGTAAAGCGCTTTGGCAGGTCTTGAGGATATGATGGAGCACGGTATAAATGCAAGATCTTTATTTCGTGGGTAAATATGTCAACATTGCCTCCGTGGTAGCACTCTTGCCTCTGAACATATTCAAGGTTGACAGTCCAGTGCAATGTGGAGAGAGCGCTACGATGTCAGAGGCACCGTCTTTCAGACGAGAGGTTAAACCTAAACCCAGACTGCCCTCTTGATTTAATGTAAAAGATCCCAGAACACAATTTTGTAGAAGAGCAGGGGAGTTCTCCGCAATGTACTGGGAAATACTTATCGCTGAACCAACATCACTAAAACAGATAATTTGGTCATTATCACATTCCTGTTGGTTGAGCTAGAATTGGCTGCTGCATGTCCGACATTACAACAGTGAGATTTTTGTGGATATAAGCACCGGTATCGACCAATTAGGCCGAATGGCCTGTTTCTGTGCTGTAAATTCTGCGTAACAACTAGATAGGATTCAATAGATTGTACCACATTTAAAGCTAGCTTTGATATGGTGTCTCTGAAGAACAGCATAGAAGGTTAAAAAGCGGTTTAATAGAGATGTTCAAAATGGAGAGATGTTTCAACAGAGTAAATAAGGAGAAACTGTTTTACTCAGTGAGCTATGATGATCTGGAAAGCACTGCCTAAAAGGGCAGTGGAAGCAAATTCAGTAGTAACTTCCAAAGGGGAATTGGGTAAATACTTGAAGGGAAGAAACTTAATGGGCTATGGGGAAAGAGAGATGTGGATTGGGACTCATTGGATAGGTCTTTCAATGAGCAGACACAGGCATGATAGGCAGAATGGCCTCATTCTGTGCTGTATCATTCTATGTTAATAAGCCTGAGATAACATGATATGGGTCTTTAAAATAACAAAAGATTGCAATAAGTTAAAGTCAAGAAGGTAAACTTGGACAGTACAATGAAGACTAGAGGACACTAATATAAAAGCATTTTTCCCCGCAAGACAGTGGACCTTGTGAAACAGGCATATGTATGTTTGCACCTTTAGCGGAGCTGGCTCGCTATCTTTTGAGAAGGGTGGAGTTGAGAGAGAGAGAGATCAGTCGCACGGCCTAATTTTTTTGTGGTGTTCTCAGTCAGCGGATCAGCAGGTAGTGGCGATCTGACAGAGTCTGTGATAGGACTCTGGATAGAATGGTCTTGCCGGAGCGAATGGCCTTGTTCTGTCTAGATTGCCTTATGAAAGAATAACATTTGTTGTTGTGAACGTGCCAGGACCGGTCTGATGCTGGCTGCTCCTCGGAGAGAAGGAACACAGCGTGCACTATTTGTATATTTTTACATTCATCAATACTGTGCAGTTCTTGCTTCTCCTGCCCCTGTGTGTCATTCTTTATCCTGCTATCTGAAAAGCTTTTCTTGGCAAAGCATTTAATTGAAAAGCGTTCAAGTGCCTGATTTCATTTCCAACCAAACCCTTTTTTATTTTGGGTTAGCCTATGCCTCACTATTATGTGTAAACTAGTTTAGTTAAACATACACTGAGTAAATTGCCTTTGATCACTGAAGCATTGCTGTAGCCTGCACTGGCGTGTGGCTAATCTCTGGATTGATCTAATAGCATGCGGAGGCTGGAGTCAGTCTGTTATTTTCTATTTCGAACCAGTTAGAACCTATTGTGATTCCACTGACAGTATGCGCGGGAGTCTGCAGGAATAATGCCGGGTTTCTGAGCCCCCCTCCATCACTTAATTGAAATAAGCATCACCTGGTGTAGTTCTGAGTCCGAGACTGGCTTCGATATCTGGTTAAGAGCCTTGTTCTGCTTTACAAACCCCTCCATGGCCGAGCCCCAACCCAGCCCCCCCAGCTTATTCCATACATCCTCTTGCAGCCCTACATCCCAAGCCATACCTTATGGTCTTCAGAAAGAAAGAAAGACTTGCATTACTACAGCACCATTTGCAACTTCAGGACATTCCAAAGTGTTTTACAGTCAATGAAGTATTTTTAAAGTGTAGTCTTAAATTGTTGTAAAGTACGAAAACATAGCAGTCAACAAACAGGATTGAGAAATGATCAAAGAATCTGTTTTTAGTGCTGTTGGCCAACATAAATGTCAGACTTCTGAGAACTCTGCTGCTCTCCTTCGAATAGTACCATGGAGTCTTTTGTGTCCATGCTGATGGGGCAGGCAGAGTCTTGTTTAATGTCTCATCCGAAAGATGGCACCTCTGGCAGTGGAGCAGTCCCTCAGTATTGCACTGGGAGTGTTGGCCTAAATTTTGTGCTCAAGTCTCTGGGGTGAGACTTGAACCCACAACCTTCTGACTCGGAGACGAAAGAGGCAAGGCTAACGTGATCTCCTGTGCTTCTGCCCTCCATCTGCTCCGTCATCTGAAAACGCAAACAGCCATTCAACCAGAGGCCACAGGATGAAAAGGCGCAGCTTAGATTGATACACCCATCTGGCCTCAGTTTTGCTGCTGTAGTGAGGTGGCTGCCCTCCAGGTCAGAGTGAAGAAAATTCCCAGACAGAACGACATTCTGGGTCTTTTAATAGGGGCCTGCTCAAAAGTGGCACAGGTCATCCCTGGGAGTGGGTCCCACTCACAGTCCTCCTTAGTTACACAAGGGAAATGGCTCAATGGTGGAATGGGAAGTGAAGAATTAAAGGGGAAAGAGTTAAGGGAAAGGGTATAGACAATATGCTGTGTCCTCACATTTTGAAGATTTCAATTAAGTACAAATATTTCCTCCTTTCACTGTGAGTTGTCCGCATTCAATATGTGTAGATTTTATGACAGGCGCGATAAAGTTTAACAACTGTCTTGAATGGTACGAGGGATGAGAGACATCAGTTACGGGAGAGAAGCTGGGATTCTTCTTCTTAGAGCAGACAAGATTAAGGAGAGAGTTAATAGAGGTGTTCAAAATTTTGTGGAGTTTTGATAGAATACAAAGGGTGGAACTATTTTCACTGGCAAGAGAGTCAGTAACCAGAGGACACAGATTTAAGATAATTGGTAAAAGAAGCAGGAAGAGATGAGGTGAACACAGCCAGTTGTTATAAACTGGAACGCTGTGCCTGAAAGGGTGGTGGAAGCAGATTCAAGAGTAACTTTCAAAAGGGAATTGGATAAATACTTGAAAAGGGATAATTTGCAGGGCTGTGGAAGGCGGGGGGGGGTGGGGGGAGGGTGCGGTGGGTGGTGGTGGGGATAATTGGATAGCTCTTTCTCAGAGCCAGCACAGGTATGACGGGCTGACTGGCTTCCTTCAGTGCTATTCTGTGGTAAAGTGTTGCTGAGTGTTGCAGTCCTTTATTTGCAGCTGTCTACATGTGTGAGTGTGTGAGACGAGGAATTCTACCAGCAGACATAACAACTGCAGACT
This sequence comes from Heterodontus francisci, assembly GCF_036365525.1. Classification (NCBI taxonomy): domain Eukaryota; kingdom Metazoa; phylum Chordata; class Chondrichthyes; order Heterodontiformes; family Heterodontidae; genus Heterodontus; species Heterodontus francisci. The sequence goes on from NC_090379.1 coordinate 7,572,878, forward strand.
GTTCCCCTCAGTCACGTATGGCAGCTGAGCTCTTACCTGCTTCTGCTGGCGTGACGTACGAGCTTTGTGCTGGAATTGTCGACAAGCCAGGCCTTTCACTGCAGGAAATAGCCCAGGAAGAGATTCTGGAGGAATGTGGCTACAATGTGTCAGTGGAAAACCTGCAGAAGATTACGTCGTACAGGTGAGTGCATTCAAAATGGGGATAGTCATTGTCTCTAGGTTGTGGAACTTATATGATCACTTGTGCAGAGACTTTCAGTTTCTGTTTCCTCACTATCACTGACATCAAGCAGGGTGGAGGAAAGGGAAAGGAACCTCTGCACAAGAGGACAACTGAGTGAATCCTAACCTGGGAGCATTTCACAGGACAGGATATTTCACAGGAGCTTTACTCTGTATCTAACCCGTGCTGTACCGGCTCTGGGAATGTTTGACAGGTCACTATAGAGGGAGCTTTACTCTATCTAACCCTGTTTTTTTTTCAGTTTAAGTTTTTGGTATAAAGTTTAATCATTTGCTTGAACGGTGGACATTTATGCTTTCTTGCTGGCTTCCTTCAGTTTTGACAACTCATGCTTGATTATTTTATTTCTCATTTTCTTGCTGTACCTGCCCTGAGAGTACTTGATGGGGACAGTGTAGAGGGAGCTTTACTCTGTATCTAACCACATGCTGTACCTGTCCTGGGAATGTTTGATGGGACAGTGTAGATGGAGCTTTATTCTGTATCTAACCCTGTGCTGTACCTGCCCTGGGAGTACATGATTGGGGACAGTGTAGAGGGAGCTTTACTCTGCATCTAACCCCGTGCTGTACCAGCCCTGGGAGTGTTTGATGGGACAGTGTAGAGGGAACTTTACTCCGTATCTAACCTGTGCTGCACCACCCATCCTCTTGGCAGAGATATGGAGATAACGGAAATTGTGAACTCAGTCAGTTATATCAATATCTCTGCACAGTTCCAGAGATCTTTTAAGTCTCCTAAATGAACCTGGCAAAGGATGCACCTGTCCTTTTGTACCACATAATGGTCATTGTCTCAGCTTACTTTCGTAATAATTATGTTTCACCTATTCTTTTAGCTTTTTAATTCCTTACAATGCCATCTGTGCAGAAAACCTTGCAGAGAAAAACAAACAGCAGTGTAGATAAGGAGGTCTATCTGCTTTCCTAATCTGAGATAGCTAACTGTGGCTGCTCATAAACTGTCAGCACTGCCTTCCCTTTCTCCTCTGTCTCTGCAGTTGCCACCTCTCTCCTGAAGGTGCTGGGTCTCACTGCGGTACTGAGATTCCCCAGGAATCTGCTGCCCTCTTGTTACCTCCCGCGGATGATCATTCTTCACGTACCAGCCAATTGAAAAACTGCTCTATCTGGGAGCTATCACATGCTGCACTCACCTGACACTCCCACACATCCACTGTCTAGCAGTGAGCATTGGATAGTGGTCAGGAACAGAAAGCTGAGCTGACTTTTTCCCCTCTCTGCTGCAGGGATGCTAATTCCAATTTATTTCACCACAACCCCCAGCAAAATGCTGCGACCAGCAAGCTCAGCACAGACCAGGGATGGCATGTGGATGATTTTGAACTCAGGTTCACTTAGGGTGGTCCATTGCCAATTGAGAAACATGGCTGAGGGACTAAGGGAACAAATACTCACTTATTAGACAAGCACATTACATACTGGGGGTTAAACGCAGGCCTTGGAGCGTGCCCACGGTATGGAGAAATATCATGGATATGGAGGACACTCGGGACACAGTCATAAATATTTACAGAACTTGTGCGCCCTGTTGGAAAAACATATGAATGATAGATGTCATATACAGTGGCTCCCTGAAGTGTTTTCTACAAGAATTTCAATAGATACAATGATTTTTTTGAAGCTAAGAGTGAAATGAGTGACAGCAAGGTGACATCTGGCAGGCATGGCACTGACTGAAAACAAGCTACTGGCTCTGTCCTTGTTGCCATGGTTGTGACTGTAGGGTCTGTTTTAATTGGTTAGTGTGGGTTTCCTGCCCATTGGTGGAGGCCTGGTTGCTAGGGGACTGTTTATTGTTTAGCATGGGTTTTTTGTTAGTGTGTAGGTGAAGGGCAGACAGCTGTTGCTGGCTAAGCATTCAGAGCATTCAACCTTAACCAGAGAACAAATGTAAGTGGTCCTGTAAAAACGGCCTCTCCTTGGTATAAGGTGTCTACACCTGACCTTTAAATAATTCCTCCAGGGATCACAGTAATCTATTGCCTATTACTTCCCAAGTGTTCTTGCACTTGGATCTAAATTGGGTGAATTCTAATATATTCTGACATGGGGAAGCTATAATGCAGCTCAGTGCATCATGGCTAGGATTGAGAGGATTCACCAAGGACTTCTCGCCCTGATTGGACAGCCAAAAAGAATCTAAACCTACTGTGAAAACACATTATGTACGGCTTTTGATTTCTCAATAAAAATCCTGGATGAAGAGCCCAAAATCTATTGTCGGAAGATATGAACAGGAGGAGGCCATTCAGCTTCTCAACCCTGTTCCCACATTTAATGAGATCATGACTGATCTATACCTTAACTCCATTTATCTGTCTTGGTTCTGTAACCTTTAAGACCCTTGCTTAACAAAAATATCTCAATTTCAGTTTTGAAATTTTTAATGATCCCTCAACCTTGATAAGCTTTTGGGCGAGAGTTCCATATTTCCACTACCCATTAGGTGAAGAAGTGTTTCCTGGCCTCTCTCCTGAACTGCCTGGCTCTAATTTAAAGATTGCATATAAGGCAGCACTGAGGGGAGAAGATGAGCTGAGATATGATTTTAAAAGAGTGAGGGTGCAGGGCAGAGGGACAGAATTCAGGATTCTGAAAGAGGGAGATGAGTTAAAGGAGAGACAATACATATCCACCTGCTTCTTTGAGAACTCCTAGCGCTCTTTCAATGTATGAGATTGACACATTTTTAACCGTCCTGCAATTTATTTCATTCTTGCCTTTGAACCTTAGCTTCAAAAAAAGAATCACTTCATTTATTTAAACTCTGAGAGAAATTACTTCAAGGTGCCACTGCATATAATACCAATGTCAGGCTGTGGGCATTGCTGGCACTCCCGCCTTTATTGGCTAACCATAGAAGGTGGTATTTCTTTTTACAACTGAATAACTTGCTATGTCACTTCAGTGGGCCTTAATAATGAACCACTTAGTGTAGGACTTGGAGTCATGTGGGTCTAAATGACAGATTCCCTACTGAAGGACGTTGGTGGGTCATTTAGGAATTTACAATAATCGGCAGCTTTCCTGGTCATTTTTTGCAGGCACTAACTTTTTTTAAAGGATTTTGTTCTTTCTCAGTCCACTGCTTGACTTTTTTTTATTTGTTTATGGGATGTGGGCGTCGCTGGCATGGCCAGCATTTATTGCCTATCCCTTTGAGAAGGTGGTGTTGAGCTGCCGTCTTGAACCGCTGCAGTCCTTGGGGTGTAGGTACACCAACAGTGCTGTTAGGAAGGGAGTTCCAGGATTTTGACCCAGCAACAGTGAAGGAACGACGATATAGTTCCAAGTCAGGATGGTGTGTGACTTGGAGGGGAACTTGCAGGTGGTGGTGTTCCCATGCATCTGCTGTCCTTGTCCTTGTCCTTCTAGGTGGTAGAGGTCGCAGGTTTAGAAGGTGCTGTCGAAGGAGGCTTAGTGACTTGCTGCAGTGCATCTTGTAGACAGTACACACTGCTGCCACTGTGCATTGGTGGTGAAGGGAGTGAATGTTTGAGGAGGTGGATGGGGTGCCAATCAAGTGGGCTGCTTTGTCCTGGATGGTGTCGAGCTTCTTGAGTGTTGTTGGAGCTGCACCCATCCAGGCAAGTGGAGAGTATTCCATCACACTCCTGACTTGTGCCTTGTAGATGGTGTGCAGACACTGGAGAGACAGGAGGTGGATTACTCATCGCAGAATTCCCAGCCTCTGACCTCCTCTTGTAACCACAGCATTTATGTGGCTGGTCCAGTACAGTTTCTGGTCAGTGGTGACCCCAGGATCTTAATAGATTTTAATTCTGTGATGGTAATGCCATTGGATGTCATTTTACCAAATGACAAAATGAGATGGTTGGATTCTTTCTTGTTTGAGACGGTCATTGCCTGGCACATGTGTGGCACGAATGTTACTTGCCACTTATCAGCCCAAGCCTGGATGTTGTCCATGTCTTGCTGCATGTGGACATGGGCTGTTTCAGTATCTGAGGAGTTGCGAATGGTGCTGAACATTGTGCAATCATCAGCAAACATCCACACTTCTGACCTTATGACGGAGGGCACATCATTGATGATGCAGCTGAAGATGGTTGGGCCTAGGACACTGCCCTGACGAGCTCCTGCAGTGATGTCCTGGGACTGAGATGATTGATCTGCAACAACCACAACCATTTTCCTTTGTGCTCAGTATAACTCCAACTAGCAGAGTTTTCCCTCGATTCCTATTGACTCCAGTTTTGCTAGGGCTCCTTGATGCCATACACTGTTAAATGCTGCCTTGATGTCAAGGGCAGTCACTCTCACCTCACCTCTGGAGTTCTACTCTTTTGTCCATGTTTGGACCAAGGCTGTAATGAGGTCAGGAGCTGAGTAGCCTTGGCGGAACCCAAACCAGAGCGTCAGTACTATTGCCAGAATGTTGCAAGCGCCCATTGCCTTTGCAGTATCCAGTGCCTTTGGCCTTTTCTTGATATCACGTGGAGTGAATCAGATTGGCTGAAGACTGGCATCTGTGATGCAGGGGACCTTGGGTGGAGGCAGAGATGGATCATCCACTCGGCTGAAGATGGTTGCAAATGCTTTAGCCTTGTCTTTTGCACTGATGCGCTGGGCTCCTCCCTCGTTGAGGATGGGGATATTTGTGGAGCCTCAGTTTGATAGTTGTACTTTGGGTACCTAAAACAGTGGTTTGGATTTGATGATATTGTTCCTAAGTTCGGCTTGTTTAAATGCTTCTTGAAAAGTGCTTTAGTGTTTCCTGTCAACCTTATGTGCACCCATGTAATTCAAATGGAGGCCGTCTCTCCCAGCGAGGTTACTTTGTCCTGAAAATACCTTCTAATTACGAATGAATTCCAGCTTTTCCCTTTCTGCACCAACGAAGCCATGTGTTGAGACTGAAATGCAGTTACATTTGCTTACTTGTCAAAAGAAAATGGTCTTTTTGCACATTGCCTTTGTTAGACCAATAAGTTCCGTAACACCTATCTGAAGTATCGAAACAGACATCAGACCTCAACTTAATACCTGTTCTATAGGTCGGTACATCCAACAGTGCAACGCTCTGTACTGCACCCAATTTTCAGTCTGGCACTGAAATCCTGAAATGGGGCTTAAACCCACAACTTTCTGACCCAAACACAAGAGCGCTTGCAAGTGCGCCCAAAACTGACACATGGGAATAAGCAGGGTTTGAACCTTTTCATTTAAAGGATAACTGAATGAATCCTGGAATATGTGACTGAGAAAAGACATTGAAGCAGATGGTTTAAATAAGACAAAGAGACAATGGAATGCATTTCTGAGGAAAGAAGTGGTTGAACATTGATCTTTGAACAAAGAATGTAGGTAGATCTGATGGCTTTACCCTGTTCCTAAGAGTCCATCAGTTAATGATAATATAATGGAACAATGCAGACACCTCAGCGATATAATGAGATGTGAGCAAAATATTTAAAGACAGTTGACTTGTATCAGCAGTGGGAAATATCGTTGAGCCAAAGGCTCCTGTTCTCTCTCCTTCCTTGGGCTGTTGAAATGCTGATCGATAGTTGAGTCCCTAACTCATCTTATTCCCTATCGCCGCCATCCCCCCTTATCGCCGCCATCCCACCCTCCCCTGATCTCTGCCACCCTCCCCTGATCTCTGCCACCCTCCCCTGATCTCTGCCACCCTCCCCTGATCTCTGCCACCCCCCCTGATCTCTGCCCCCCCCCCCCCCGATCTCTGCCACCCCCCCCTTATCTCTGCCATCACCTCATCCCGTCTAGGAGGAGCACATGAAGCCATGCAACCTGTGAATTCTGTTAACTGTCTCAGTATGAACTTAAGATCTGACATTTCCTTCACAAAACAAAGCAAGTGTATTTTCTTCAAGTGTCCATCCAATTTCCTTTTAAAATCATTGATTGTTTCTGCTTCCACCATCCTTGTGGGCAGTGAGCTCCAGGTCATTACCACTCACTGTGTAAAAAAAGTCTTTCCTCACATTTCCCCTGCATCTCTTGCCCAAAACCTTCAAACTGTATTCCCTAGTCCTTGTACCATCAGTTAATGGGAACGGTTTTACCTTGTCTACCTTTTCTTAAATTCGTTCATGGGATGTGAGCATCACTGGCAAAACCAGTGGTGGCGCAGTGGTTAGCACCGCAGCCTCACCGCTCCAGCGACCCGGGTTCGGTTCTGGGTACTGCCTGTGTGGAGTTTGCAAGTTCTCCCTGTGACCGCGTGGGTTTCTTCTGGGTGCTCCGGTTTCCTCCCACATGCCAAAGACTTGCAGGTCGATAGGTAAATTGTCCATTGTAAAAAAAATTGCCCCGAGTGTAGGTAGGTAGTAGGAGAATTGAGGGAAGGTGGGGATGTGAGAGGGAAAATGGGATTAATGTAGGATTAGTATAAATGGGCGGTTGATGGTTGGCGCAGACTCGTTGGGCCGAAGGGCCTGTTTCGGTGCCTTATCTCTCTATGAATTTATCACCAGCATTCGTTGCCCTTCCTTAATTGCCCTTTAAGAAGGTGGTGGTGAGCTGCCTTCTTGAACCACTGCAATCCATCTGGTGTTGGTACACCCACAGTGCTGTTAGAAAGAGAGTTCCGGGTTTTTGGCCCAGCGACAGTAAAGAAACAGCGATATAACTCCAAGTCAGGATGGTATGTGGTTTGGAGAGGAACATGCCGATGGTGGTGTTCCCGTGCGTCTGCTGCCCTTGTCCTTCTAGGTGGTAGAGGTCGCAGGTTTAGAAGGTGCTGTCAAAGGAGGCGTGGCAAGTTGCTGCAGTGCATCTTGTAGACGGTACACACTGCTGCCACTGTGCGCCGATGGTGAAGGGAATGAATATTGAAGGAGGTGGATGGGGTGCCAATCAAGCGGGCTGCTTTGTACTGAATGGTGCCGAGCTTCTTAAGTGTTGTTGGGGCTGCACTCATCCAGGCAAGTGGAGAGTATTCCATCACACTCCTGACTTGTGCTTTATAGATGATGGACAGGCTTTGGGGAGTCAAGAGGTGAGGATCCCCAGCTTCTGACCACCTCTTATAGCCACAGTATTTATACGGATGGTCCAGTTAAGTTTCTGGTCACTGGCAACTGCTAGGATGTTGATGGTGGGGATTCAGCAATGGTAATACCATTGAATGTCAAGGGGAGGTGGTTAGATTCTCTCTTGTTTGAGATGGTCTTTGTCTGGCACTTAGGTGGTGCAAATGTTACTTGCTACTTATCAGTCCAAGCCTGACTGTTGCCCAGGTGTTGCTGCATATGGACACACACTTCTTCAGTATCTGAGGAGTCACGAATAGTGCTGAACATTGTATAGTCATCAATGAACATCCCTACTTCTGACCTTATATTGGAGGGAAGGTCATTGATGAAGCAGCTGAAGATGGTTGGGCCTAGGGCACTACCCACTACCCAACACTCCTGTGTTGATGTCCTGGGGCTGAGATGATAGTCCTGCAACAACTATCACCATCTTCCTTTGTGCTAGGTATTACTCCAACCGATGTATAGTTTCCCCCCTAATTTCCCATTGACTTCAATTTTGCTCAGGCTCCTTGATGTCACACTTGGTCAAATGCTGCCTTGATGTCAAGGGCAGTCACTCTCACCTCACCTCTTGAATTCAGTTCTTTTGTCCATGTCCTTATGTAAGCCTGTCATAATATTGTACACCTCTATTAAATCTCCCCTCAATCTCCTTTGCTCCAAAACCCCAGCGTTTCCAACCAACCTTGTAACTAAAATCCCCCATCCCTGGAACCATTCTGGTAAATCTCCTCTGCATCTTCTCAAGGACTCTCACATCCTTCTTAAAGTGTGGTGATCAGAACTGGACCCAGTACTCTCGTTGGGGCCTAACCAGAGCTTTATAAAGGTTGAGCATAACTTCCCTGCTTTTGTACTCTATGCCTGACCATCATCTGACCAGAACTCCCTGATTTCATTATCTCCACTATGCTTTTTAGCACAATAAGCCTTGGTTCTTCATCTAGGTTTCTCGAAAATCAACATGGACCTCTAATTTAATTCCTGTTGATATCTTTTCTTATTTGAACAGGTCTATAGATGGATGTCCCTTAATCAACAAACATGCAGCCTACCCTGAGTTTTGGTGTGTGAAGTTCAGTTTCAAAGAAAGGAAAGAAGGAAGAAAGGGCTGCATATATACAGCATGTCCCCCAACCTCAGGATGTCCCAGAGTGCTTTACAGCCAATGAAGTACTTTCTAAATGTAGTCAATGTAGGAAAATGTAGTAGCTAACCGGCATGCAGCAAGATCCCACAAATATCATCAAGGTAAAATAGCCAAATCATGTAGTTTAGTTTAGAGATACAGCACTGTAACAGGCCCTTCGGCCCACCGAGTCTATGCCGACCATCAACCACCCATTTATACTAATCCTACACTAATCCCATATTCCTACCACATCCCCACCTGTCCCTATATTTCCCGACCACCTACCTATACTAGGGGCAATTGCTAATGGCCAATTTACCTATCAACCTGCAAGTCTTTGGCTTGTGGGAAGAAACCGGAGCACCCGGAGTAAACCCACGCAGACACAGGGAAAACTTGCAAACTCCACACAGGCAGTACCCAGAATTGAACCCGGGTCGCTGGAGCTGTGAGGCTGCGGTGCTAACCACTGCGCCACTGTGCCGCCCTGGTATGGTGCACAACCCCAGTCCTAGTTCATTAGCCTACACTGTAAAAACAGCACCAATGCACCAGGATCACCATAGGCAGTCCACTGTCCTGTATAGTGCTTGCCTTTGGTGCAACAGAATCTTGGTTGCGGACCCACCCTCTGGCACTGATGGTGAGCCTACAAGTTGGGCCTCCAAATGAGTCCACCATGGTTATACTGGACAGGTGGGTTGGAAGCTTCACAAGCTGCCTTCAGTGAAGATTGACATGGAGGGAGAGGTAGAACACAGCAGGTCACTGCAGTGATCGGCACTTTTATCGAGCTGTGGCTGTCGCAAGTGCACAAACCCTGGCTAACAAACCACGTTATCAGTCTCAGTGCAAAATGACTCGACCTAAGTTTATAAAACGGTTATCAAATTAGCCTGAACTATATTTTGGATGCGACATCCTGTTTGCCCAGTAAAAAAGAGCACAGTGACATTGTGTTGAATGGGCCCACCCTCCCAATGGATCCTGTACACAAAGGCTGAGAAAAACTAGCCAGGGTTCCTGCTCGCAGTCCATTTGCTGCAAACACATGTGTTCAACACTGACGGAATTTGGGGTTAGTTTTGACCCTCAATTTTTAGGGATGGGTAGTAAATGCTGGTCTTGCGAGCGATGCCCACATCCTGTGAATGAATTTAAAGAAAATCCTTTGAATGGAAAAAGAAGAAACTTGCAATCATATGGCATCTTTCATGACTGCAGGACGCCTCAAGTTGTTTTATAACCAAAGAAGCACTTTTTCAAGTGTAGTCGCTGTTGTAAAGTTGGAAATGTGGCAACTAATTTGTGCACAGCAAGATCCCACAAACAGACATATGATAATGACCAGCTAATATGTTTTGGGTGTTGGTTGAGGGATAAATATTGGTCAGGACACCAGGGAGAACTCCCCACTCCTCTTTGAATAGTGACCGTGGGTTCTTGTACACACCACCTATTGGGTAGATAGGGCCTCAATTTAATATCTTATCTGAGAGACGGAACTTCTGACAGTAGAGCACTTGCTTATTACTGCACTGGGAGTGTCAGCCTGGAATATACTCAAGTCTCTAGAGTGGGATTGGAACCCATGGCCTCCTTATTCAGCAAAAAGTGCTACCTGCTGTGCCACAAATGACACCTGTGGTCAACAACAAATTCGGGGAGCTCATAGATCTGTTTGTCAATGCGATTAAGACCATCTGTTCAGCTGCATCTGCCACATTCCTCCTTTCCCCTAGCCCACTGGGGCAAACTCCCTTAAGGCTCCCCCTGCCCCCAGCACTGAATTCGCATCTTTGTCTATTTTCTGTCCTATCTCTCCTCATGCCCTTCTGAGCTCACCTTTTCCATGCGACCCGCCTTCTGCTCCCTTGATTCTACTCTGACCGAACTGTTGACCACTCAACTTCCCTTCCTGGCCCCCATGTTAGTTATTATTGTTAATGGTTCCTTCTGCTCAGGAACTGCCCCCTCCACATCAAATCTGCCATCATCAGCCCTCTCCACAAAAAAAACCACACTTGGCCGCTCTGTCCTTGTAAACTACTGTCCCATCTCTTTCGTCTTAGGTCCTTGAATGTGTTGTTGCCTCCCAAATCCGTGCCCATCTTTCTTGTAACTGTTAGAATCCCTCCAATCAGGTTTCCACCCCTGCCACTGTACTGAAATGGCCCTTGTCAAAGTCATTGTAACCATAATAACCTATACCTCCTCATCCTTCTGCTGCCTTTGACCCAGTCGATCACACCAATGACTAGCTGAGTGGGATCCATCCGTCCAGTCAAAACTAGAGAATTAGCTGCACTGGCTTCTCCCCCAGGGAGCTATCCTTGACCCCTCCTGTGTCTCATGTACATGCTGCGCCTCGGCGACATCATCCAAAACATGTCAGATTCCACATTTATGCTGATGACACCCAGATCTACCTCACCACCACCTCTCTTAATCTCTCTGATTTGTCACACTGCTTGTTAGACATCCACTATTGTAGAAGCAGAAATTTCTTCTGACAAATATTGAGAAGGCAGAAGCCATTTTCTTCCGTTCCCATCACAAACTCCATTCCCTAGTCACTGACTTCATCCCTCTCCCTGGCAACTGCCTGAGGCTGAACCAGACTGTGCACAACCTTGGTGTCATGTTTGACCCCGAGCTGAACTCTGACCATATATCTGCTTCATCACCAATTCTGCCTACATCTCCTAACTCCACCCCTGCCTTAGCTCATCTGCTGCTGGAACCTTAATCCATGCCTTTTTTTTCCTCTAGACTTGAATATTCCAATGCTCTTCTGGCCTGTCTCCCATCTTGAGCATATCCTAACACAAGTCTTGCTCACCCATCGCCCCAATGTTGCTGACCCACAGTGGCCCACAGCCCAACAGCATGTCAATGTTAAAACCCTCATTCTTGTTTTCAAATCCTTCCGTGGCCTCGTCGCTCTCTCTTTCTGTAGTCTCCTTCAGCCCCACAACCCTCTGAGATCTCCACATTCCTCCAGTTCTGGCCTCTTGTGTGACCCTGATTTAATTGCTCCACCATTGGCGTTGTGCCTTTAGCTGCTTGGGTTTTAAGCTGTGGAATTCCTTCCTTAGCCCCTCTGCCTCTCCATCTCCCTTTCCTCCTTTACGATGTACCTTAAAAGCTGTCTATAGTCTTAATACCAGACACATAGAAGCGTCACTTAGGGAGAGTCTGGAGAACGTGGGTGTCCCAATAAAAATCAGGAACTGTGGAGTGGGACATTGGGGGTGGCAGAGGTGTTGGGGGGGGGCGCGGTGGGGGGAAGGAGGGATTAAACAAATGGTAGAATAAGGACACAAGGCAGTTGCTACCTACTGCGTTTTAAAGGCTGCTCAAGGGCCCCAGCTGGTTTTAATCCTCTGCTCTCTCCACCCCCACTTCCAGCTTTGGCAGACTCTGAGCTAACCGGGACTCTTTGCTCTCTCCGCGCTCTTTTTGTTAAACCTTTTCAGTCAGTGCCACCTCCCTGAGCCCTTCACAGCTGGCCTGGCGCGAAGTGCAGTTTTTACAGTCGCTGCTCTCTGCCTACAAGCAGGAACACGCCGGTGCAGTTAACCATCACAACCTGTCAGGCTTCAGTGGAAACATTTTGAATAATTGAGGGAGAACGGCCGCCAAGTTTCTCACTGTAAAGCACTCCATTCCAGCTATTTCCCAACACCAGTCACACCTAGTCAATAGCAAAAACTTCACAGAAATAGTCCCAGGAGGATAAATAGATAAAGGGGCAGGGGAAGCGGGGAATGCACAGACACACAGGAGTGGGGAACAACTGTTACATTACTCAAGCAAAGGTGCAGATAGGAGATTAGAGAGATAGGGCTGGGAGGGCTGTGAATGCAGGATTTAGGTGATATAATCCATGCCAAAACAATCTGGAGGACCGGCCATAGTTTAAGGATCAGGTTTGTTGTTCCATTGAGAGGTGCAGAGGGACTGACTCCACATATCCCTGACCATCCCAGAACCTATATCTTGTTCAGTTGCAGTATTACTTGTTGGACTTCATTAGCTTTCTGCAGTTTTTAACAATTTATCATTTAGCTTCACATTAATTAAGTGTTACCAGGTCACATGCTGCCAGAGCAGCTCACCACACTTTGTTTATATATTCCAACTCATAAGGGAAGAAGTTGTTATTCAATAGGCTGCTCAATTCAAGCTTCCAATCCCTCATCAGTGTTTCCTCTCTCACTTGCTCTCTCTCTCTGTCTCTTTATCTCTCTTTCTCACTCGCTCACACTCTGTCTTTGCCTTTCTTTGACTCGCTCTCACTCTCTGAATCTGTCTCACTCACTCAGTCTCTCTCTCGCTGTTACTCTCTGTCCCTGTCTCTCACTGACTCAGTCTCTCCCTCACTCGTTCTCTGTCTGTCTCTCTCACTCGCTCTCTCTCTGTCTCTCTCACTCGCTCTCTCTCTGTCTCTCTCACTCTGTCTCTCACTCGCTCAGTCTTTCTCACTCGTTCTCTCTCTGTCTCTCTCATTCACTCTCATTGTGTCTCACTTTCTGTCTCACTGGCTCTCTGTTTGTCACTTTCTCTAGCTCTACCTTGTCTATTTCTGTCTCTTTCACTATTTAATTGATGCTAATACATGGCCAGTGTTCATCTGGACTTTCCTCCCACCTTCCTCCTAAGCATCAGTATACAATGTTCCAGCTCCCTACAGCCAAGTGTGTCAGTCAAGATTTATTCTACCGCATTCATTCCAAAGACCGCAAGGTTTCTCTTCCTCCTACGCTCTCGATGCTTTTAAAACCCAGCTTGGTGTAACCTAACCGCTCCTTGCAGAATTATCTCTGCTTCTCTCCTCTTTTCAAACTTGCTGATATCCTTTGCTAAGGGCCCTAAAAACATAGGGAACTGCAAGACGGAAAGAGACCAAGGTCCATCTAGTTCACCTCCCACCATCCTGGTATTACATGATACAATGATAATGAAGTTGTTGACTATTCACAGTGATCAATCTCTATCAATGAGTTTATAACAGACCAAGACATGAGGTGAGGAAAACCCCCAGTGGTGGAGAGCTTTGGGAACCATAGGTTCAAATTCAACTGTTCCTCCAGAGCCTGTTACACTCACCACACGTCATGTCTCAAATTGGCCCTTCACCTCCCTTCTCCCACCTTGCTGGGTAACAGCAGCTAGTTCACCCTCTGCCTGTGCTCCCCCATATAGCAACAACTTGCATTTATATAGCACCATTAAAGTAGTAAGCTTCCCAAGGCACATTATCAGACAAGAATTGACACAGCCAAAGGATATTAGGACAGGCAACCAAAAACTTGAGATTTAAAACCAGAAGATTTAAACAGCATCTTAAAGATGGAGAGTTGTAAGGAGGGAATTCCAGAGCTTTGGGGCCAGGCAGCTGAAGGCACAACTGTCAATGGTGGTGACCAAGAGAGAGGAATTGAAAGAGTGCAGCGATCTCAGAGGGTTGTGGGACTGTCAGAAGTGACAGAGATAGGGCCGGGGGAGGGACCGAGGCCATGGAGGGATTTGTAAACAAGGATGAGAATTTTAAAATCAAGGAAGGGTTAAGGGAGGGAGGATCAGAAAGCTGCTGGGAACACCTTAGGTGCAACTGTAAATGGAAGAATAAAGGAATTATAGGCTGCAGCACTGGATATTCTGAGGAAGGATGTTCTTGCTGTGGAGGGAGTGCAGCGAAGGTTCACCAGACTGATTCCTGGGATGGCAGGACTGAGGTATGAAGAAAGATTGGGTCGATTAGGCTTTTATTCGCTAGAGTTTAGAGGAATGAGAGGGAATCTCATAGAAACCTACAAAATTCTAACAGGACTGGACAGACTAGATGCAGGAAGGATGTTCCCGAGGGCGGGGGAGTTCAGAACTAGGGGTCACAGTCTAAGGATAAGGGGTAAGCCATTTAGGACTGAGAGGAGGAGAGATTTCTTCACCCAGAGAGTGGTGAACCTGTGGAATTCTCTACCACAAAAAGCAGTTGAGGCCAAATCATTAAATATATTAAAGAAAGAGTTAGATATAGTTCTTAGGGCTAAAGGGATACGGGGAGAAAGTGGGAACAGGGTACTGAGTTTGGATGATCAGCCATGATCGTGTTGAATGGCAGTACAGGCTTGAAGGGCCAAATGGCCTACTCCTGCTCCTATTTTTTCTATGTTTCTATATTGTTCTGGGGAAACTATTGAAGGAATGCAACCATGCTGCATCGTTCAAATTGGTGTACCTGATTAACACAAAGGTGCCAACTCCACAATGGGCTGGCATGCTTGTAAATTGCTCAGTTAGTTACATCTCTGGCCAGTGTTGTTTCACACACTGTAATGTACTAGTTGTAAAATGACAGCGACCTGTTAATGGGCTATTACTAGAACACTGACACACGCTGACTTTCTCTGGTTTGGCCATTCTCTCACTCTCTGTCCCGATCTGCTTGTATTGCTCTATTCACATTTTCTCTATCACTCTATTTCTATTGCTCTGGGCAAAGTATTCCCAGTCCCGCAGAGCCATGTTTGAAGCTGGAGCTGGGAGCAAACTTGGAGATTTAGGGCGTTGGGTTGGCGGGCTGACGCGTTCCCACCTCCAGGTAATCTTGCCGGAGGTGGATGATCGATGGCAGCAGCTACCCACCCAGCAGCAGCGGGTAGCCGATAATGAGGGAGATGGGTAGCACTCTGCCGAGATCATCTTGATCTGGGAGTGGAACCCTGTTGAGTGCTGAGCCCGGCAGCTCTGTGGAGGCAGCTTCCTGTTGCAGGCCAGAGGCTGCTGGAGCCAGAGGCTTTGTGCCCCAGTTACGGAGCCGAGGGTGAGAAAGGTTGCATCCGTGGCCCAAGCCAATCCTCTGGCAGGGTTTCCCCTCTGCATTGATGGTCCTATCGGCTTCATTCCTCTTCAGTTTTGAATTTTATGCACACGCCCCTCACATTCTCCTTGCTGCCTGAGCAGCGGCCACCTCTCCCAATGGGGCTGTCAACCTTCCAAAGCTGCAGGGCCTTTGATTGGGCCTGCAGCCTCGGGTATGCCAGCCATCCTTAACTGGATGGTGGAGATGGCCAGTTAGGAGACTGCTTCCTGGATGATCGGTCCAGAGCACCCACTGCAGACCCGGGGGGATTCGAGACCCGGAAATGGTTCCAACTCTTGAAAATAAATAATCATCAGAAGATTCCATCCTCTATTCCCTTGCTCTCTCTCCCTCTCTGCTTGTGCTACTCTATTCTCACTCCTTTGCCTTTGTCTCTTACCCACTTTGCTCGTTCTTTTCTGATTCATTGTCTGTCTCTGTTTCTGTCTTTCTTATATCTCCCTCTGCTTCTCCTTTTCTCTTTCTGTCATTCTGTCTGCCTCCCTTTTATACTGTTACGACCAGGTGCAAAAGGTGTCTAGGGGTCTGTTACTACTTTCATCTGGTTTTATTGTAACAGGGTTTAATTTTAAACACACTGTGTTTTGAGCTCCCCCTTTGTGAATCCTTGTTCACAGCTTTCCAATTATAAGACAAAGAAACCAATTCACACAAGTTTTCTGAGGTTTAAAGAAGGAAGATGAAATTTGATTAAAACGTAAACTTAAACTCTAATATGGTTAACGCCTAGGGATATACGACGCGCCTCCGCTAGCATGCACACGCGATACACACATACAAATAGGGACAGAAAAGAGGAGAGGAAAATATAGTAGAGAGGAGTTTGAGGCAATATCAGAAGAGTTTCTTGTTTCCTGTGCTTCGAGCTCACTTGATTATAGGTAGTCTTGTTGTCCTTTGGGACCCGTTGTTCTTCTTAAACCTTGTTCACATAGGAGACTTTTCTTTCTTTGAGGTTCACGTGTTTTCACAAGATTCAGTTCTGTGGGAAAGAGATGGAGGCAGGCAGGACAGGAGAGGAGCACTAACCCGGAGCACACGGCTTTCTGAGTTCAAATCCTCTGTTGGAAGTTCAAATCCAAAACCTCCAACAATCAGTCAGTCCTGTGACCAAAGCTGGTCTGACCACTTCTGTGTATTGGGGAAGCAACAACTGGGTCCCCATTGTTCCAACACTGTCGGTTACTATGCAAATGTATTTCCAGTCAGGGGCTTGCAATTTTAAGTTTTAATGTTCATGTGGCGGAATCATGTGTACCTCAGTCTTGGCAGGTGGGGGGTTTGCCTGACAATACGCTCTGTCCCACAAATTCTCTGTCATTTTCTCTCTTTCTGTTTTCTGTCTGATATTTTGTCTTTCTATTTGTTTCTCTCTTTCGATTTTCCCCTCGATCACTTGGATCTGTTTCTGTTTGTGTTTCGCCCTCTGCGATGCTGCATTTTTCAGTTTCTGTTTTCCGTATTATCTCTCTCTTTTCTGTCTGCAGTATAAAATAAGAATACAATTCTAAAAGGGGTTCAGGAACAGAAATATGGGGGGTATATGTGCACAAATGTTTGAAGGTGGCAGGACAATTTGAGCAAGCATGTGTGGGTGTAGGGGATCCTGGGCTTTATATATAGAGGCATAGAGTACAAAAGCAATGAAATTATGATGAACCTGTATAAAACACTGGTTCGGCCTCAACTGGAGTATTGTGTCCAATATTGGGCACTTCACTTTAGGAAGAATGTGTAATCTTTATAGAGAGTGCAGAAAAGATTTACAAGAATGGTTCCAGGGATGAGGGACTTCAGTTATGTGGATAGGTTTGAAGAGCTGGGGTTGTTCTCCTTGGAGAAGAGAAGGTTGAGAGGAGATTTGATAGAGGTGTTCAAAATCATGAGGGGTCTGGGCAAAGTAGATAGGGAAAAACTGCTCCCATTGGCGGAAGGGTCAAGAACCAGAGGACTAAAGTGATTGGCAAAAGATCCAACAGTGACATGAGCAGCGAATGGTTAGGATCTGGAATGCACTGCCTGAGAGTGTGCTGGTGACAGATTCAATCATGGATTTCAAATGGGAATTGGATAAACACCTGAAGAGAAAAAATTGCAGGACTACAGGGAAAGGGCAGAGAGTGGGACTAGGTGAGTTGCTCTTGTAGCACCGGCACGGGATTGACGGGCTGAATGGCCTCCATTCCATTCTATGAATCTGCTGTCTTATTTTCTCTCTCTATCTGTCTGTCATTCCCTTCCTCTCTGCCTCTTTTACTTTCTGTCTCTCTGTCATAAGAACATAAAAAGTAGGAGCGGGTGTAGACCACTCATCCCCTCAAGCCTGCTCCAATTCAATAAGATCATGGCTGATCTGATTGTGGCCTTAATTCCGCTTTCCTGCCTGCCTCCCAATAACCTTGACTCCCTTATAGATCAAAAATCTGTCTAACTCAGCCTTGAATATAGTCTATGTCCCAGCCTCTACTGTCACTGGGGAAGAGAATTCCAAACACTAACAACCCTCTGACAGAAACAATTCCTCCCCATCTCCATCTTAAATGGGAGAGCCTTTATTTTGAAACTGTGCCCCCTAGTTCTAGATTCCCCCACGAGGGGAAACATCCTCTTAGCATCTACCCTGTCAAGCCCCCTCAATCTTGTATGTTTCAATAAGATCACCTCTCATTCTTCGACAATCCAATGAGTATAGGCCCAACTTGCTCAACCTTTTCACATCAGACATATCCCTCATCCCAGGAATCAGCCAAATGAACCTTCTGTGAACTTCTTCTAATGCAAGTATATCTCTCCTTAAATAAGGAGACAAAAACTGTACACAGTACTCAAGGTGAGGTCTCACCAATGCCCTGTACAGTTGTAGCAAGACTTCCCTATATTTATACTCCATCCTGCTTGCAATAAATTTCAACATTCCATTTGCCTTCCTAATTATTTGCTGTACGTGAATGCTGACTTTGTGATTTTTGTGTCTCCCTCTCTTTTTCTCTGTCTCACGTTTTCTGTCTCCTTCCATCTCACTGTGTCTCTGTCTGCCTCTTTCTTATTGTCTCTGCCTTTGTTTGTTTCTCTCTGAATCTGTGCCTTTCTTTCTCTTCCCTGTCAGTCAGTCTCTCTGTCTCTGTGCCTCTTCCTGTCTCTTTGCCTGTCTCTTTCTCTCTGCCACACACTCTGTCTGCCCCTCGCACGCTTTGTCTCGTTCTATGTGCCTGTCTCTCTCTCTCTCTGTCTCTCTCTCTCTGTCTCTCTCTCTCGATCTGTCTCTCTGTCTGCCTGTCTCTTTCTCTCTGTCTCTCTCTCTCTTTCTCTGTCCTCCTGTCTGTCTCTCTCTCTCTGCTTGCCTCTCTCTCTGCTTGCCTCTCTCTCTCTCTGCTTGCCTCTCTCTCTCTCTCTGTCTGCTTCTCTCTCTGTCTGCTTGTCTCTCTCTCTATCCCTCCCTGCTTGTTATTCCCTGCCTCTCTGCAGATCACTCACTTGCCTGTCTGTCTCTTTTTTCTTGCCTGCCTCTCTCTCCTTGCCTGCCTCTCTCTCGCTCCCCCGTCTCTCTCGCTCCGCCCCCCCACTCTGTCCCTCTCGCTCCGCCCCCCCACCCTGTCCCTCTCGCTCCGCCCCCCCACCCTGTCCCTCTCACTCTCCCTGTCTCGTTATACCAGGGCATTTCAAAATTCAAGGTAATCAGGCAGAGTCAACATGGTTTTGTGAAAGGGAAATCATGTTTAATCAATTTATTGGAGTTCTTTGAAGAAGTGACATGTGTTGTGGATAAAGGGGAACCGGTAGATGTACTGTGCTTAGATTTCCAGAAGGCATTTGATCAGGTGCCACATCAAAGGTTATTGCGGAAAATACAAGCTCATATTGGTAACATATTGGCATGTATAGAAGATTGGCTAGCTAACAGCAAACATAAATGGGCCATTTTCTGGTTGGCAAGATATAACAAGTGGTGTGCCACAGGAATCTGTGCTGGGGCATCAACCTTTTACAATTTATATAATTGCCTTGGATGAAAGGACCAAAGATATGGTTGCTAAACTTGCTGATGACACAAAATTCGGTAGGAAAGTAAATTGTGCAGAGGACATAAGGAGGCAACAAAGGGATTATAGATAGGTTAAGTGAGTGGGCAAAGACCTGGCAAATGAAGTATGATGTGGGAAAATTATCCATTTTGGCAGGAAGAATAAAAAAGAAACATATTATCAAAATGGTGAGAGATTGCAGAGCTCTGCGATGCACAGGGATCTGGGTTCTTAGTGCATGAATCGCAAAAGGTTAGTGTGCAGGTGCAGCACGTAATTAGGAAAGCTAATAGAATGTTATCGTTTATTGCGAGGGGAATTGAATACAAAAGTAGAGAGTTATGCTTCAGTTATACAGGGCATTGGTGAGACCACATCTGGAGTACTGTGTACAGTGTTGGTCTCATTATTTAAGAAAGGATGTAAATGCGTTGGAGGCAGTTCAGAGAAGGTTTACTGGACTAATACCTGGAATGGGCGGCCTGTCTTATGAGGAAAGGTTGAACAGGGTGGGCTTGTATCCGCTGGAATTTAGAAGAGTAAGAGGTGACCTGATTGAAACATATAAGATCCAGAGGGGTCTTGATAGGGTGGATGTGGAAAGGATGTTTCCCCTTGTGGGAGAATCTAGAAATAGAGGTCACTGTTTAAAAATAAGGGGTCACCCAAATAAGAAAGAGATGAGAATTTTTTTTCTCTGAGGGTCATGAGGAACTCTCCCTCAGAAAGCAGTAGAAGCAGAGAGTTTGAATATTTTTGAGGTAGATAGGTTCTTGATAAGTAAGGGGGTGAAAGGTTATTGGGGGTAGATGGGAATGGGGAGTCGAGATCACAGCCATGAGCTTGTTGAATGGTGGAGCAGCTTGAGGGACCAAGTGGCCTTCTCCTGCTTCTAGTTCGTATTTTTGTATGTCTCTCTTGCGCTCTCCCTCGCTATCTCTCTCTTGCTCTTCCCTGTGCACTCTCTCCCCCCCGCGCCCGCTCTCCCCCCCCCGCGCCCGCTCTCTCCCCCCCGCGCCCGCTCTCTCCCCCCGCGCCCGCTCTCTCCCCCCGCGCCCGCTCTCTCCCCCCGCGCCCGCTCTCTCCCCCCGCGCCCGCTCTCTCCCCCCGCGCCCGCTCTCTCCCCCCCGCGCCCGCTCTCTCCCCCCCGCGCCCGCTCTCTCCCCCCCGCGCCCGCTCTCTCCCCCCCGCGCCCGCTCTCTCCCCCCCGCGCCCGCTCTCTCCCCCCCGCGCCCGCTCTCTCCCCCCCGCGCCCGCTCTCTCCCCCCCGCGCCCGCTCTCTCCCCCCCGCGCCCGCTCTCTCCCCCCCGCGCCCGCTCTCTCCCCCCCGCGCCCGCTCTCTCCCCCCCGCGCCCGCTCTCTCCCCCCCGCGCCCGCTCTCTCCCCCCCGCGCCCGCTCTCTCCCCCCCGCGCCCGCTCTCTCCCCCCCGCGCCCGCTCTCTCCCCCCCGCGCCCGCTCTCCCCCCCGCGCCCGCTCTCTCCCCCCCGCGCCCGCTCTCTCCCCCCCGCGCCCGCTGTCTCCCCCCCCGCGCCCGCTGTCTCCCCCCCGCGCCCGCTCTCTCCCCCCCGCGCCCGCTGTCTCCCCCCCGCGCCCGCTCTCTCCCCCCCGCGCCCGCTCTCTCCCCCCCGCGCCCGCTCTCTCCCCCCCGCGCCCGCTCTCTCCCCCCCGCGCCCGCTCTCTCCCCCCCGCGCCCGCTCTCTCCCCCCCGCGCCCGCTCTCTCCCCCCCGCGCCCGCTCTCTCCCCCCCGCGCCCGCTCTCTCCCCCCCGCGCCCGCTCTCTCCCCCCGCGCCCGCTCTCTCCCCCCGCGCCCGCTCTCTCCCCCCGCGCCCGCTCTCTCCCCCCGCGCCCGCTCTCTCCCCCCGCGCCCGCTCTCTCCCCCCGCGCCCGCTCTCTCCCCCCGCGCCCGCTCTCTCCCCCCGCGCCCGCTCTCTCCCCCCGCGCCCGCTCTCTCCCCCCGCGCCCGCTCTCTCCCCCCGCGCCCGCTCTCTCCCCCCGCGCCCGCTCTCTCCCCCCGCGCCCGCTCTCTCCCCCCGCGCCCGCTCTCTCCCCCCGCGCCCGCTCTCTCCCCCGCGCCCGCTCTCTCCCCCCGCGCCCGCTCTCTCCCCCCGCGCCCGCTCTCTCCCCCCGCGCCCGCTCTCTCCCCCCGCGCCCGCTCTCTCCCCCCGCGCCCGCTCTCTCCCCCGCGCCCGCTCTCTCCCCCCGCGCCCGCTCTCTCCCCCCGCGCCCGCTCTCTCCCCCCGCGCCCGCTCTCTCCCCCCGCGCCCGCTCTCTCCCCCCGCGCCCGCTCTCTCCCCCCGCGCCCGCTCTCTCCCCCCGCGCCCGCTCTCTCCCCCCGCGCCCGCTCTCTCCCCCCGCGCCCGCTCTCTCCCCCCGCGCCCGCTCTCTCCCCCCGCGCCCGCTCTCTCCCCCCGCGCCCGCTCTCTCCCCCCCGCGCCCGCTCTCTCCCCCCCGCCCCCGCTCTCACCCCCCCGCCCCCGCTCTCTCCCCCCCGCCCCCGCTCTCTCCCCCCCGCCCCCGCTCTCTCCCCCCCGCCCCCGCTCTCTCCCCCCCGCCCCCGCTCTCTCCCCCCCGCCCCCGCTCTCTCCCCCCCGCCCCCGCTCTCTCCCCCCCGCCCCCGCTCTCTCCCCCCCGCCCCCGCTCTCTCCCCCCCGCCCCCGCTCTCTCCCCCCCGCCCCCGCTCTCTCCCCCCCGCCCCCGCTCTCTCCCCCCCGCCCCCGCTCTCTCCCCCCCGCCCCCGCTCTCTCCCCCCCGCCCCCGCTCTCTCCCCCACGCCCCCGCTCTCTCCCCCCGCCCCCGCTCTCTCCCCCCGCCCCCGCTCTCTCCCCCCCCCGTCGCTCTCCTCCCCCCCCCGTCGCTCTCCTCCCCCCCCCCGTCGCTCTCCTCCCCCCCCCCGTCGCTCTCCTCCCCCCCCCCGTCGCTCTCCTCCTCCCCCCCCCCGTCGCTCTCCTCCCCCCCCCCGTCGCTCTCCTCCCCCCCCCCGTCGCTCTCCTCCCCCCCCCCCGTCGCTCTCCTCCCCCCCCCCCGTCGCTCTCCTCCCCCCCCCCCGTCGCTCTCCTCCCCCCCCTCCCCGTCGCTCTCCTCCCCCCCCTCCCCGTCGCTCTCCTCCCCCCCCCCCGTCGCTCTCCTCCCCCCCCCCGTCGCTCTCCTCCCCCCCCCCCGTCGCTCTCCTCCCCCCCCCCCGTCGCTCTCCTCCCCCCCCTCCGTCTCTCTCCCCCACCCGCCGTCGCTCTCGCTCTCTCCCGCCCCCCACCTCCCTTGCTCTATCCCCTCCCCGCCTATTTCTCTCTCTACCCCTCCTCGTCTATCTCTGTCTCTCCCCGTGTGTCTTTCTTCCTGATATCCCTCTGATTACCAGCTTTTCTCATTTCTCACTCACCTCTGAATTGGTCATTTTTCATTTCTCTATGACTGACTGAGCAATCAGCTCTGTCTGAAGTGTCCTCTTTCTCTTGCAGATCCGCTGTTGGGGTGACAGGATCCAAGCACACCATGTTTTATGTGGAGGTGTCGGACGACCTGCATGTAGGAGCGGGCGGAGGGCAGGAAAAGGAAGGAGAGCTGATCGAAGTGGTTTATATCCCCCTGAAAGACTGGCAGACATTTGTATTCGATGAGTGCATCCCAAAAACAGTGGGCGTGAATTTTGCTTTCATGTGGTTTCAGAGCAGTATTGCCCCTAATTTGCAGGCATCCAAATGCCTGCCATCATCCTCTTGATGGGGCACCAGGATCTTTCTTGATGAACTTTAACACTAGCTGGGCCAGTGAAAACCAGCCTGTGTTTGAAAGGGGATAATCAGTGTCAGGAGCCCTTCAAACACTCCCAGCGTCAGAATCCCTTTTAAAATTTAAGCACCTGTGAAGATTTATGGTTCACTTTGAGGCATTTTTAAAGTTATTCATCTCCAGTTCTGTTGATTTATTTTTTTCTTTTGGGTGAATTCTTTATGGCATCACTGGGGAAGTTGATTCTGAGAGGTTTCTGATCCTGGTCGAATGGGGTTTTTGGAACAATGTTTTTTAAATCATTCTGGGGATGTGGACGTTGATGGCACGACCAGTATTGACCATCCCTAACTTCCCTAATTGGAAGAAGAGCATGCAAGTTCTTCCCAGCATCCTGACCAATATTTATCCCTCAGCCAACATCACTCAAAACAATTACTTGGTCATTATGCTGTTTTTGGGAGCTTGCTGTGCACAAATTGGTGGCTGCATTTCCTACATTACTACAGTGACTACACTTCAAAAAGTACTTCATTGGCTGTAAAGCACTTTGGGGCATCCTGAGGTTGTAAAAGGTGTTTCTAACCCTACCACTTAGGGTTTATTTCAGCTCTTTTCTTTACATGGTTACTGAGGTGTTGGCTTAATTCCCAGGTCACAAGAGAAAGAACAGAGAACAAGCGGACCTTCTTCTGAACTTGGCCTTGGTGTCAGGGCACAGTTTATCTGGTGTTCTCCTTTGGAAGTTACTCAACCAACTACTCAGTTACTAAATGTTAAGACTCACCTGTACTCGGGGCACATGGCAGTTTTGCACTGTATGTCATTTTAGATAAAGAACCGCTTTATCCTCAACTGGTATCACACAGGTGAATTGTGTAAGACTATTTAACAGAACCTCTCACCCTCTAGCCTCTTAGCAGTTGGTTTCCTTAACTTTGCTGGGTAAGAGGAAGGCTCAAGAATCTCCACCTCTCATCTCTTTCTGGTAACCAGATCCCTCTGCCCAGCAACCTTCTGGGATGGTGAGACCACTAGAATAGAGCTAGGAAGAGGGCGACTATGAATGAGTTGTTGCGAATATATTCTGGGTGCATGTTGACCCAGGCCATATTTCCTATGCCTCTCCTTTGTTTGCAGGGCCCTGGTGACAGTTTCCCAAGCTGCTGAGTCTAAAACCAAGAGACATAGTTTCAGAATAAGGGGCAGGCCATTTAAGAATGAGATAAGGAGGAATTTCTTCACTGAGAGGTGAATCTTTGGAATTCTCTACCCCAGAAGGCTGTGGAAGCTCAATCATTGAGCATATTCATGAAAAATCGGTAGATAATGACATCAGTGGATATGGGGATAGCGCGGGAAAGTGGTATTGTGAGGTAGTTGATCAGCCATGATCTAATTGAATGGCGGAGCAGTCTCGACAGACTGAATGGCCTACTCCTTCTATTTTTTTTAGATTAGAGATACAGCACTGAAACAGGCCCTTCGGCCCACCGAGTCTGTGCCGAACATCAACCACCCATTTATACTAATCCTACACTAATCCCATATTCCTACCAAACATCCCCACCTGTCCTTATATTTCCCTACCACCTACCTATACTAGTGACAATTTATAATGGCCAATTTACCTATCAACCTTCAAGTCTTTTGGCTTGTGGGAGGAAACCGGAGCACCCGGAGAAAACCCACGCAGACACAGGGAGAACTTGCAAACTCCACACAGGCAGTACCCGGAATCGAACCCGGGTCCCTGGAGCTGTGAGGCTGCGGTGCTAACCCCTGCGCCACTGCGCCGCCCACAAGGTTCCTATTAGCCATCTCTAGTGAAATTCGATGTGGAGAGACCTCTATTTAAAAAAAGCAATTTATTCATTTAAGGTCTCTTGTTATTTAATTCCAACTCCTTGCTTTATAGACTGATGTGTTCTCTGTCCTCAGTGCTCTAAGTTGCAAGTAAATAGAGCCGTTATTATAGTAAAACATTCCAAAATGCGTAATAGGAGTTATTATCAGACAAAAAACTTGACACTGAGCTACATAAGAAGAAACTTGGTCAGAGGTAGATTTAAAGGAGTGATTGAGGAGAGAGAGGTAGTATGTTTTCCTACATGAAAAGTGTTATGTAAACAAAAGTTGTTGTTCTAAGGAGGTGGAGAGGTTTAGGGAGGGAATTCCAGAACTTAAGGCAGCTGAAGGCGCGGCCACCAATGGTGGAGTGATGAAAATTGCCAATGTGCAAGGGGCTTCCCTCACTGGCCTCTAATAGATACCTCAGAGAGGCCTCTGATGACTCGCGCAGCAGATTTCATTCCCGATGAGTGAGCAGCATCAAGTCTGCACTCCACATTGATGCTGGGGCTCCTGAAAGGAAACTGCTGGATAACGTCAGGCTTGGCTCCGTTAGTGAGACTCTTGCCTCAAGAAGGCCAGTCCTTCCAGCACTTGCGCATGCAATCTGGTACAATGCTGAGGGAGTGCTACAGTGTCGGGGGTGCTGATCTTTGGATGTACTTGTCCCAGGAGAATGTGTAAGATCCTGTGGAACAAAAGGAAAAGCTTGGAGCTCTCCACATCCTCAGGATGACTCAAAGTGTGTTGTACCCAATAGATGACTTCTGAAGTGCACTTCCTGCTGTTAGGGAGGCAAATGCTGCAACCCATTTCTCACACGACAGATTCCATTACAGAAAATGAGATGAGTGACGGGACAGTCTGATTTTGCTGGTGTTGGTTGGAGGATGAACCTGGCCCAGGACCTGATAGGCCCAATCAGAGACTCCGTAATCCTGCCTCACCAGACAGGAACTATCGCCCTGGAGGGAAGTTTGGCTTCAAAATGTCAGCCAAGGGCCAGGCCGCTTCTGATGGGATGTCAGTTTCAGACAGTATATATCTGTGTGTATGAAGCCTGTTTCAGACAGTGTGTATCTGTATGTATGAAGCCTTTTTCAGACAGTGTGTATCTGTGTGTATGAAGCCTGTTTCAGTGAGTGTGCATCTGTGTGTATGAAGCCTTTTGCAGACAGTGTGTATCTGTGTGTATGAAGCCTGTTTCAGGCAGTGAGTGTGTATCTGTGTGTATGAAGCCTGTTTCAGACAGTGAGTGTGTATCTGTGTTTTATGAAGCCTGTTTCAGGCAGTGAGTGTGTATCTGTGTTTATGAAGCCTGTTTCAGGCAGTGAGTGTGTATCTGTGTGTATGAAGCCGGTTTCAGACAGTGAGTGTGTATCTGTGTGTATGAAGCCGGTTTCAGACAGTGAGTGTGTATCTGTGTTTTATGAAGTCTGTTTCAGGCAGCGAGTGTGTATCTGTGTTTATGAAGCCTGTTTCAGGCAGTGAGTGTGTATCTGTGTGTATGAAGCCGGTTTCAGACAGTGAGTGTGTATCTGTGTGTATGAAGCCGGTTTCAGACAGTGAGTGTGTATCTGTGTTTTATGAAGTCTGTTTCAGGCAGCGAGTGTGTATCTGTGTGTATGAAGCCTGTTTCAGGCAGTGAGTGTGTATCTGTGTTTATGAAGCCTGTTTCAGGCAGTGAGTGTGTATCTGTGTGTATGAAGCCGGTTTCAGACAGTGAGTGTGTATCTGTGTTTATGAAGCCTGTTTCAGGCAGTATCTGCGCATGTGAAGCCCACTGATCTCACACTCACAGATGATTGCTGGTGCACTAGTATTGTCACCAGTGGCGTTCCCTTGTTTCAACATTTACATTATATAGTATGATTTACCACTCTGAGCTGCAGGGCACAGAGCCACTGGTAAGGTTAATCGGTCAGCGTAGCCCTGTCACTGTGACTGAATGATCCCAGGACAGGGTATCTGTACCACTGACTGACTGACACCTCGATATTGCTGCTGCCTAGGAATGCTTAGCTGTGAATACAGATGCTATCACAGATACTGTAAACAGACCCTGCCAGTGTGCCACAACTAATATTGAAAAGTGATCTGTGTGTCATTATCTTGCTCTGCTGACGAAAGGAGAGATATTTATCAAAATTGCTGTCAGGCGCGGGATGATCAACATAATACAAGCCCAGTGTCATAGTGGCAGCCACTGGAGCGAGGAGCAATCACTGCGGGGTCTATAATGTCGAACACACCCTCCCTTTGATCAGTTACATCTGCCCAGCCAGTTGGTATCAGCCAGCACTTGTATATCCCGTTTGTCAGACTGATTTGTGAATGAAGATATCCCTTGTTGACGTGCAGTTGTTTAACTTTATGCTTGAAATAAGTCCATGTTCATAGACTTGGAGAAAGTGATTACACAAAGTGTCACATGACCAGGGAAAAGATGATATTCACAGACAACCAGCCTATCTTGTCCAGGTAAATATTTATCCCTCAGCCAACATCACTTGAAAAGATTCTAGCTGTTACTACATTGCTGTTTGTGGGAGCTTGCTGTGTGCAAATTGGCTGCCATGTTTCCTACATTACAGCAGCGACCACTTTAAAAAGAACTTGATTGGCTATAGAGTGCTTTGGGATGTCCTGAGGTCATGAAAGGCACCATAGAAATTCAAGTTCTTCATTTTATTACACACCTGGGGTGACACAGGCTGTTTTTGAACATTCTTTGATTTTTCCGCAGAGTGCTGAATAGGTTCGTACAGTCCACCAAACCCCCCCTCCCCCTGCAGAGAGCTGTATTGAGTGTAATGGGTCCCATTCCCCACCCAACCTGTAATCCCTGGCATCCTGTGTCAGCTGATGTTAGCACCAGGTGGGCCACTCACAAATCACAGTTGTCCTCAGCACTGGTGTGGTGGGAGTGCGGGGGCCGCAATCAGCCAGTGTACCTGAAAGGGCACATCCGTTAGACCAGGGCTTGGCTGTGATGATGGCCAAGGTTGAATGGCCTGTCATGTCTCACTGCCAAGCTTTTTACATGGGGTGGGTGATAAGTGCCAATCCCAATGGACCCCAAAGCACTTTCAATCAGGAGGATTTGGGTCTAGCCAGTGTAACCACACCCTTGATATGAATTAGGAGCAGGGGTAGGCCATTCGGCCCCTTTGAGCCTGCTCCACCATTTAATAAGATCATGGCTGATCTGATTGTGAGCCCTACAACTTCCCCCAGCCCCTTCCCAAGATTATTTCTTCTTCTGACCACATTATTTTGTTCCTCTGCTATCCCTCCCCCTATCACCCCTATCGTCCCACCTTTGTCAGCCCTGCACACACTGGAATTCCATCTCTAAACTTTTGCATATTGTTGCGACCAGGTGAGGAAGGGGTTTCAGGGTCTCCTCTCACCCTTCGTTTCTTTGGCCATAATAGAGTTTACCTTTTTAAATTTCGTGATTTTAGCTGACCACCACAGAACCCCTTGCTCACTGTTCCTCGAATATAATTACAAATTAACCAATCATACAGGTTTTCTTGAGTTTATACAAGAAAGATATAGGTTTATTAACCTTATCACTCCAAACTGGTTAGAATTATTAAACTACGCGACACATCCATGCTCGCGTACATACAAGAGGCGCACACACACACAAATAGATGCAAATAGAGGGGAGGGAAGAGTTGGGAGGTTGAAGCAAAGTTTGTAATAAATGCAAATCAAGTACTGGGTTGTAAAGTCCTTAATTGAAGTTAAAATCTTGGCGTCCTCATTGGGGCCACGTGCACAATTTCAGGATTGCTTCTCTGGTTTCCGAAGGCCGAAGAGAGGTTTTATCTGTCCTCTTGGTGGTTGCCTGTAATGTTCTGTAGTCTTGAGGTGTAGTAGCTGCCACCATCGTTTCCCTGGGACTTTTCTGGAGAGAGAGAGATGCTTTTCCTTGGAGTTTAGTTCCAGTCTCCTCTTCACTCTGAGGCACAATTCAAAATCTCAGTGTTACACCAGCAGGAATATCATGAAACCATCTCTTTGTTTGAAACATTAACTTCTGGAAGGATCTTTGAGATTCAAGGCTGTTCAGACATACTTGATGGTGGAGGGGGGGGGGGGGGGGGTTGCGGTTGGCTCTTACAAAGTCAAAGGGTGTTGATGTCTTTTGATCGCTATTGACAAAACCAATCTCGCTAATTGAATCAGGGAGCACTCCCATTGTTCCAGCTAGACTGGGTAATTTACCTCTGTCTCTCAGCCAGTCTTTGTCTTCTCAAATGCAAATGTGCATGGCCATTTTTAGCTGTTCAGTTCTGCTTTTTAAAAGTTATTTGTAATGCCCAATAAAAAGTTCTCAAGCAGAGTATCATATGATGAAATTAATATTTTTGCATTTGGCATGTATGATTTCTGCCACAATATTAAAAGCTTCTGTAAAAAGAAAAATCACCTCTGACCAAACGTTTGGTCACTATCCAGCCTGAGATACAGGAGGGTAAGGGCTCATTAAGTTTTCCTTATCCTGAAGATTGAGTAACCTCAAGTCTCTTAGCAGCATAGTCTTCTGGGAGAAGCAGGAAACAGAGGGAAAATGCCAATGATTAATTCAGGAACAACTCTGGCAAATTCCTGCCCAACTCCCTAAGACGATCAGGCTCCTGGAGACCACAGTAACTGGTGACTTAGGTAGCTAGCAACTTAATACTTGTTACTGGTAACCTCTTCTCAGGAATTTGTCAAGATCCTTTTTAAAGAGTGTAGCAACCCCACACTTCATGGAAAGGAGGTGCTTCTTGACATCTTAGCAAACTTTGCCTGCACAATTTGTTATTTTTCCTATTCATCGGAATGATGCGGTATCACCGGCAAGACCTGTTGCCCATCCCTAATTGTCCTGCGATGGTGATGAGCCACCTTGAACCACTGCATTTTTTTTCTCAGTAGTGGTTTTGATACAACTGAGTGACTTACCTCAGGCTCCCACATTGGTGTGGGGACTGGAGTTACATATAGGCCGAGACCGGGAATGGACGACAGGTTTCCTTCCCTAAAGAAAAAGAGTGAACCAGTTAGGGTTTTGAGACAGTCTGACAGCTTCATGGTCGCTTTCACTGAAAATGACTTATTAAAAACTGAGTTCATTTCCCAGACTGTCCATGGGGGGATTTGATCTCTGGATTATTGGTCCAATAACATAATCACCACACTATCACACCTTCAAATCCCACCAGCCCCATTGATCCCCCCAATTCTTTCAGCCTACCCTCGTTATGGAGCTCTGGGATTTGGTATCAACTTGTTCGAATCCTCTGCAAAACTCAGCGCCTCAATATCCTTCAGCATGTGTAGAAATTAAAACTGTGAGCAGTTCTGAGTGCACATATACCAGATATGTATATAGTCCAAGCACCGTGCTCTTTGTTTTTGCATTCAGTGGTCCTATTAATCCAACCTAAGACCCTCGTTCCTTTCCCTATTGTCTCTTCACACACCCTTTACCTCCCTCTTGCCTCAGTTCATCAGCTGCTGAATCAAAGAACAGTACAGCACAGGAACAGGCCATTCGGCCCTCCAAGCCTGCGCCGATCTTGATGCCTGCCTAAACTAAAACCTTCTGCACTTTCGGGGACCATATCCCTCTATTCCCATCCTATTCATGTATTTGTCAAGATACCTCTTAAACGTCGCTATCGTATCTGCTTCCACCACCTCCCCCGGCAGCAAGTTTCAGGCACTCGCCACCCTATGTGTAAAGAACTTGCTTCGCACATCCCCTCTAAACTTTGCCCCTCTCACCTTAAACCTATGTCCCCTAGTAACTGACTCTTCCACCCTGGGAAAAAGCTTCTGACTATCCACTCTGCCCATGCCAATCATAACTTTGTAAACCTCTATCATGTCGCCCCTCCACCTCCGTCGTTCCAGTGAAAACAATCCGAGTTTATCCAACCTCTCCTCATAGCTAATGCCCTCCAGACCAGGCAACATCCTGGTAAACCTCCTCTGTACCCTCTCCAAAGCCTCCACGTCCTTCTGGTAGTTTTGCGACCAGAATTGCACGCAATATTCTAAGTGTGGCCTAACTAAGGTTCTGTACAGCTGCAACATGACTTGCCAATTTTTATACTCTATGCCCCGACCGATGAAGGCAAGCATGCTGTATGTCTTCTTAACTACCTTATCCACCTGTGTTGCCACTTTCAGTGACCTGTGGACCTGTACGCCCAGATCTCTCTGCCTGTCAATACTCCTAAGGGTTCTGCTTTATCCATTTGTAGACTTGATGATTCCAATGATCTCCTGCCCCCGGCCTCCTATCTTCCACCCAACATAAACTTGAGCTTATCTAAAACTTATCTGCCTATAGCCTAACTCGCACTAAATCCTGTTCACCCATCACCCCGGTGCTCGCTGACCTACATTGGTTACTGGTCTGCCAATTTAAAATTCTCATCCTTGTTTTCAAATCCCTCTATGGCCTTGCCCCTCCCTATCTCTGGAATCTCTAGCCCCACAACCCTCTGAGATTTCTGCGTTTCTCTAATTCTGGC
The DNA here is from genome assembly GCF_036365525.1 of Heterodontus francisci. Taxonomy (NCBI): domain Eukaryota; kingdom Metazoa; phylum Chordata; class Chondrichthyes; order Heterodontiformes; family Heterodontidae; genus Heterodontus; species Heterodontus francisci. The sequence goes on from NC_090379.1 coordinate 7,604,340, forward strand.
CTTTTGTGCATGTCTGATTTTAATCACTCCACCACTGCCGGCTGTGCCTTCAGCTGCCAAGACCCCAAGCTCTGGATATCCTTCCTTGAACCTCTCTACCTCTCCTCTTTCCTCCTTTAAGATGCTTGATCATACCTGCCTCTTTGAGCAAGCTTTCAGTCACCTGTCTTAATGTTTCTTTGTGGCTGGGTGTCAAATTTTGTGATCCTAAGATGCTGTTTGGGACATTTTAGCATGTTAATGGTGCTATATAAATGCATGTTGTTGTTTAACAAGCTTTTAACTACTAACCCCAGGTCTCTCTGTCTGATCCATTCCCTTTAACCAGATATAGGCAAACTGAAGAGTTTCCCAACCACATGTACTGTGCTTGTAGCTGACACTATGAGCATTATGTAATGTGACTGCTCATCAACTGATATAAACTATTTATCTGAATTCTCAGTGCAATACCCAACATTTGTATATATACTATACATTTGTTGGTAAGGCTATCAAGTCAAAGAATATGGAGGCAAGGTAGATAAATGAGTTGAGATAAAGATCAGCCATAATCTAATTGAACAGTGATGCAGGCTCAGGCTGAATGGGCTTCTCCTGTTCCTATGTTGCTACAATTACTTCCCTTGGATTAGAGAGAGGCAAAATCCACCAGCATCCCCTCCTGATTGCTATCCAACGATACCTGCTGAATAGCGTGGGTAGGCAGGGTAAAGCCCTGGGCGGCGCAGTGGTTAGCACCGCAGCCTCACAGCTCCAGCAACCCGGGTTCAATTCTGGGTACTGCCTGTGTGGAGTTTGCAAATTCTCCCTGTGTCTGCGTGGGTTTCCTCCGGGTGCTCCGGTTTCCTCCCACATGCCAAAGACTTGCTGGTTGATAGGTTAATTGGCCATTATAAATTGCCCCTAGTATAGGTAGGTGGTAGGGAAATATAGGGACAGGTGGGGATGTGGTAGGAATATGGGATTAGTGTAGGATTAGTATAAACGGGTGGTTGATGGTCGGCACAGACTCGGTGGGCCGAAGGGCCTGTTTCAGTGCTGTATCTATAAACTAAACTAAACTAAACTACCCGACCCGAACTGGACTCGACCCGACTACGTGTCTGGTTTGGGTCAAAATTCCGAGTCCAGCATTCGGGCTCGGGTCGGGTTGGGCTGGACGGTGCTGCTTCTAGGAAGTCACGGGATCATGCTTGCCCGTGATTCCCCACAACAACAATTGCAGGAATAGCCTGCTGCCGGAACGGATGAAGGAGATTCGTATCGTGTCGGGTTGGGCGCGAAAAAACTTCAAGAGCTCGGGTCGGGTTGGGGTTGGATGTGATCGTGCCGGGCCCGGGTCGGGTTTTAATTTTATACCCGAGCCAGGCTTTAAGGCAGGGATCAGGTCAGAACAGGATCAAACTCTGACGTGATGCCAGAATTAGAGGTTGAATAGCTTGTTAACATTCACACATGGCGGATAGTCACGTGCTGCCACAGGGTATATGTGAAATAATAACCCAACAGGGAGCCAACACTTTAAGTTGAGGAAGGCAGTAAGTGGGGGAGTGGAGGGAAACACTCTGAAACCTGCAGTGCACCAAGGCATCTTAGCTGGCAGCATGTGAAGTGAAGTTTCAAACCCAGGGCAGGGCTGGTGAAAGGGTTAAGTGAAAGCAGGAAAGGGAGCAAGCTGTAGGTGAGAGCTTTCACATTTCAGACATGTCCGGCCCTGTTCTGTCACCAGATGTTACCATTAATTAAACTTGCAAGATATAGAGAGTTTAAAGGCACAGTCTGGTTGTCTGATAACTACTGCTGCAAAATATGCCCCTGTCTGGTAGCTGTCTATTGTGGCACCTCTTGCAAAACACAGCCTGCTTTGTCACCCATAGATGTTACATCGAATTGCATTGAATAATCTCCTGCTCCAATTACAACCGATGTGTAAGTGAGTCACGATGGTGATAGTTGTGCTTATCATTTATTGCCCTCTGCCCCTTGCTCAGGGTCCTGATCACTGCTGGGTTATAATCTCCCCAGCCTCTCTTCCCCCACCCCCCCCATCCCCCCATCTGCCATCTCAGCTGGTTGTAAAGGACCCCACAGGACTGTTCAGCACTATTCTGGCCAGTATTTATCACTCAATCAACATCACTAAAAACAGATTATCTGGTCATTGTTTCATTGCTGTTTGCAGGAGCTTGCTGTGCATAAATTGACTGTCGTGTTTCTTACATTACAACAGTGACTACACTTGAAAGGTATTTTCATTGGCTGTAAAGTGCTTTGGGGTTTCCTGAGATCATACAAGGCATCAGATCAAGACAGATCATTCTTTCTTTCCTTCATTCCTGTTTTCCCTCCCAGTCGTAGGCTCCTTCCTCATTTCAGCAACCCAATAATATGCACTAATCTCCTTGGAGATGGAATTCTTTAACTTTTCAGCTCTCGCAGAGGATTGGGTCTCTGCTGTCTATTGCTTCAACACCTCGCTTTTAGGGTACTGACTCCCACTCGAGTTTGCCTCTTGCGTTAATGGCCTGTCCGCCAGCATAGCACCTGAGTTACATCCTGTGAACCCTGACTGCCAGTATCAGGGTAAGGGGGTGGGTGATTATCCCCGAGGAATCCTTTGCCTACTGGGTGGGGGCAGGGTGGGGGGGGTTGCAGGCAGGAGTAGCATAGTAATCTTAGACATGAACCCTTTGATACACATCACACAGATCAGGAGCAGGAACCCTTTTTGAGGCTGTGTGTGTCTGTGTGGCTCAGTCCCAACTTGGGGGCTGGGCATTCACTCACGGAGTCCAGGAGCTCATTTCTGGCATGTCTGGAGTCTCTCTTTCTGTGACATTCTCCCTGTTTCATGTGTATAATAAATCAAAGTTTAATTTAAAATAACCTGTTCCGACAGGGTTGAAATTAGTTAGGATTGTGAAGAATGGTTTCATCGCATTCTTTGAAGGTTTAAAAAAGTTTAGGCAAATGTTTTTTTCAACTCCCTGATTTGCTGAGAGGAGGCAGATGCTGTGAACTTTATTCATTTTGGATAGTGTAAAGGAGAGAGGGATGGGAGGGAGAGCAGGAGGGAAGGGATGGAGGGATGGGAGGGAGAGCAGGAGGGAAGGAATGGAGGCAGAGCAGGAGGGAGAGAGTGGAGGGATGGGAGGGAGAGCAGGAGGGAGGGAGGGAAGGGATGGGAGGGAGAGCAGGAGGGAAGGGATGGAGAGATGGGAGGGCTATCAGGAGAGAGGGAGGGATGGGAGGGAGAGCAGGAGGGAAGGGATGGGAGGGAGAGCAGGAGGGAGAGAGGGAAGGGATGGGAGGGAGAGCAGGAGGGAAGGGATGGAGAGATGGGAGGCTGATCAGGAGGGATGGAGGGAGGGTCCTTTTCTCTCCTCCCAAAGGTGCTGACCCTTGCCAGGGTCTGGTTCCATTTGGTGCCCAGCTTTCATGCATGAGCTTGGACAGTGAGTGTCAGTTGTTTATTCAGCTGTGGAAAGCATCGCAATCAAGCCAGATCTTCTCTCCTCCTCCCTTCACGATTCCATTGGCAGCCGTGCCTTCAGCTGCCTTCGCCCCAAGCTCTGGAATTCCCTCCCTAAATCTCTCTGTCTCTCTCTGCTCCTTGAAGATGCTCCTTAAAACACACCTCTTTGACCAAGCTTTTGGTCACCTTTCCTTATATCTCCTTATATTGTTCAGTGTCAAATTTTACTTGATATGCCTGTGAAGAAGGGAAATTACAAGGGCAGTTAGGGATGGGCAATAAATGCTGGCCAGCCAGCGATGCCCACATCCCATGAACGAATAAAGAAAAAGCACCTTGGGAAATTTTGCTACGTTAAAGGCGCTATGTAGATGTAAGTTGCTATTGATACGTGGATTACAATCAGGATGATGAAATCCCAGGAGTCACCCCTGATCCATGATCTCTAACTCTCCTCAGCCAGCAGACAGCCCCAGGGATTGCAGGTGGGTTGAGGCACAGGCCCTGAGATCCCTGCCCTGAATAGAATGGTAGCTATCTGCCGTGGCTGATATACCCTGCGTCCTCCCTCCTGCTCTGCTCTTTCTCCCCACTAACCCACCCCCCGCTTCATAATTCTCCATTACTTCAAAAAGAGAGGGTGAGTGCTGGGCTGGTTCTCTGTGAGCTGAGAGAATCTCCCACTGTTTATCACAAGTCACATCTGCCTGTGCTCCACCTGCTCGAGAGGAAAGGAAGGCACAAGAACCCCTTTCATCACAAGTCATGCATGGAGCAGCCAGTAGATGACTGAACAGATAGTGTCCCCGGCACCAGGCTTCTGTGATGTGTACTGGAAATGCATTAGCTATTACGATGGGGTATACATAGGTAGCCGAGTGATTCTGATACTGCTTCGGAGTTCTAATGGTGGATAGTTGAAATCAGTAAAATCTGGTATTTTAATAAAGTGACCATGAAGCTGCTGGATTGAAATAAAAAACAAACTAGTTCAGTAATGTCCTTCAGTGAAGAGAACCTGCCATCTGCACCCAACCTGTGACTCCAGTCCCACACAGTAGGGTTGACTCTTAACTGCCCTCAGAATGGGTAATAAAAGCAGTCTTGCCAGTTTGGCCCACATCCAAGATCTATTTTATCAATACCACAATGGGTGATGCTGACCTGAACTGTTATCTAGTTTGTTCTAAGCTTTAAATTACCCGGCCTGTACACTTTCCCTGCTCACTGTATGGACTCGAGACTCATCACATTGTATTTAGTTTGGAAACAAGTCTCTTTCCAGGACTTGAGTACAATTTCAGACTGGACCAGCAGGGACAGTGCACTTCACCAATGGACCAACAGGGGGGGGTGGGGGCCAGTGCACTTCACCAACTGGACCAGCAAGGTTGTTGGGGCAGTGCACTCGCCAACTGGACCAGTGCGAGAGTGGGGCAGTGCACTCGCCAACTGGACCAGTGCGAGAGTGGGGCAGTGCACTCGCTAACTGGACCAGCGGGGGGCAGTGCACTCGCCAACTGGACCAGTGCGAGAGTGGGGCAGTGCACTCGCTAACTGGACCAGCGGGGGGCAGTGCACTCGCCAACTGGACCAGCGCGGGAGCGGGTCGGTGCACTCGCCAACTGGACCAGCGCGGGAGCGGTGCACTCGCCAACTGGACCAGCGCGGGAGTGGTGCAGTACACTCGCCAACTGGACCAGTGGGGGGCAGTGCACTCGCCAACTGGACCAGCGCGGGAGCGGGTCGGTGCACTCGCCAACTGGACCAGCGCGGGAGCGGGTCGGTGCACTCGCCAACTGGACCAGCGCGGGAGTGGTGCAGTGCACTCGCCAACTGGACCAGCGGGGGGCAGTGCACTTGCCAACTGGACCAGCGGGGGTCGGTGCACTCGCCAACTGGACCAGCGGGGGGCAGTGCACTCGCCAACTGGACCAGCGGGGGTCGGTGCACTCGCCAACTGGAACAGCGGGGGTCGGTGCACTCGCCAACTTGACCAGCGCGGGAGTGGTGCAGTGCACTCGCCAACTGGACCAGTGGGGGGCAGTGCACTTGCCAACTGGACCAGCGCGGGAGTGGTGCAGTGCACTCGCCAACTGGACCAGCGGGGGGCAGTGCACTCGCCAACTGGACCAGCGGGGGGCAGTGCACTCGCCCACTGGACCAGCAGGGGGCAGTGCACTTGCCAACTGGACCAGCGTGGGAATGGTGCAGTGCACTCGCTAACTGGACCAGCGTGGGAGTGGTGCAGTGCACTCGCTAACTGGACCAGCGTGGGAGTGGTGCAGTGCACTCGCCAACTGGACCAGAGGGGGCAGTGCACTCGCTAACTGGACCAGCGTGGGAGTGGTGCAGTGCACTCGTCAACTGGACCAGCGCGGGAGTGGTGCAGTGCACTCGCCAACTGGACCAGCGGGGGTCGGTGCACTCGCTAACTGGACCAGCGGGGGGCAGTGCACTTGCCAACTGGACCAGCGCGGGAGCGGGGCAGTGCACTCGCCAACTGGACCAGCGGGGGGCAGTGCACTCGCCAACTGGACCAGCGCGGGAGCGGGTTGGTGCACTTCGTCAACTGGACCAGCGCGGGAGCGGGTTGGTGCACTCGTCAACTGGACCAGCGCGGGAGCGGGGCTGTGCACTCGCCAACTGGACCAGCGCTGGGGTGGGGCAATGCACTCGCCAACTGGACCACTGGAGGGTAGTGTGGGTCCAGTTGGTGTGGTGTGAATGTTCTGGAATAATGCGGATGAAAATAAGCACCAATCACGGTGTGGACCTTGTATTCAGTAAGGCAGTGACATAAAATAATTCCATCTTTCAATTTTTCTTGCATAGCTCATTAAATCTGTGATGGCTTTGTAGTTTGCTCTCCTGTTTATTATTCACAAGGTTTTACAGTGCTAAAGCATTTAGTGAAATGTTCCAATCCCATTGCTAAACACCTTGGTGCAGAAGTTGCCATGCCCTGCGGTAACCCTCAAGGCACTCTGTTCTTTGCAGATCAGCCATGATCAAATTGAATGAAGGAACAGCCTCGAGTGATTAAATGGCCTGTTCCTATATACCTCAGGTTTTTGTCAGTCTGAGCATAATTTTTTTAATTCATTTCATGGGATGTGGGCATTGCTGGCTAGGCCAGCATTTATTGCCCATCCCTAATTGCCCTTGAGAAGGTGGTGATGAACTGAATTCTTGAACCGCTGCTGTCCATGTGAGGTAGGTACACAGACAGTGCTGTTAGGAAGAGAGTTCCAGGATTTTGACCCAGCGACAGTGAAGGAATGGCGATATAATTCCAAGTCAGAATGGCATGTGACTTGGAGGGGAACTTGCAGGTGGTGGTGTTCCCATGCATCTACTGCCCTTGTCCTTCTAGGTGGTAGAGGTTGTGGGTTTGGAAGGTGCTGCCTGAGTAGATTTGTTGCATTTCTGCATTGCATCTTGTAGATGGTACACACTGCTGCCACTGTGCGTCGGTGGTGCAAGGAGTGCCAATCAAACAGGTTGCTTTGCCTTGGATGGTGTCAGTCTTCATGATTATTGTCGGAGCTGCACCCATCCAGGCAAGTGGAGAGTATTCCGTCAAACCCCTGACTTGTGCCTTGCAAATGTGGACAGGCTTTGGGGAGTCAGGAGGTGAGTTACTCGCCGCAGCATTCCTAGTCTCTGACCTGCTCTTGTAGCTATGGTATTTATATGGCTACCCTAGTTCAGTTTCTGGTCAATGGTAACCCTGGGATTTTGATAGTGGGGTATTCAGTGATTGTAATGCCGTTGCATGTCAAGGGGAGATGGTTGGATTCTCTCTTGTTGGAGATGGTCATTGCCTGGCACTTGTGTGGCGTGAATGTTACTTACTAATTATCAGCCTAAGCCTGGATGTTGTCCAGGTCTTGTTGCATATGGACATGGGCTGATTCAGTATCTGAGGAGTCACGAATGGTGCTGAACATTGTGCAATCATCAGCGAACATCTCCACTTCTGACCTTATGATTGAAGGAAGGTCATTGATGAAGCAGCTGAAGATGGTTGGGCCTAGGACACGACGCTGGGGAACTCCTGCAGTGATGTCCTGGAGCTCAGATGATTGACCTCCAACAACCACAACCATCTTCCTTTGTGCTAGGTTTGATTCCAACCAGCGGAGGGTTTCCCCCCTGATTTCCATTGACTCCAGTTTTGCTAGGGCTCCTTGATGCCATTCTCAGTGAAATGCTGCCTTGATGTTAAGGGCAGTCATTCTCACCTAAGGAGAACTGCCCCGGAAATGCCCGAGACCAAACCAAGCAAAGTCGTCTGAGCTACAACCATCTCTACATTATGGATTGTGAAAGTGTGTTTGAATCCTTTGCTTGGAATTACAAGACCTTTCTCACTCTGGGGCAAGTTCAGGGTCAGCTGGCCAACAAAGGGCACAAGGTTATCATAATGATACAGCACAGAAGGAGGCTATTCAGCCCATCATGCCTGTGCCAGATCCTTGAAAGACCTATTATTCCCACCCCTTTGCTCTTTTATCTGTAACCCTGTAATTTTTCCCCCCCCCTTCAAATGGATTCCCTTTTGAAAGTGACCATTGAATGGGTTTCCACTGCCCTTTCAAGCAGCATATTCCAAGTCACAACAACTTGCTGTGTAAAAACAGGTTTCATGCTCGGATCCAAATGCCACCAAAGCATATTCTGACTCCCATATCCAAACTGGTCTGCAGTATCTCCACAGTGAAATCAGTCTCACCCAGGCATCCCTTACTTCGTTTTAGTTTAACTTGTTTGTTTTTTCACCAAATACTTATTTTTAAATCAGTTTTTCAATTTGAGCAACATTGCGACCATTTACTGTTTGGAATAGGGACAATTTACTTTCTTTGATAGAATCTTTTAGGGCAATTTTGTTCACGTTTGTCCTCAAATGCTAAATCACAGTACACTTCAAAATGTTGGAAAATGCACCAAGGAATGTCAAAGATCGAAATTTCCTGCACCTGGGACTGTACCCCCTGGTCCCACTAGGAATTATCAGAGGCCATTTACCCTTCTAAACTTTTTAAATTCATCACCCACCAGAAAAATTACTCTTTTATGTCCTTCAGTATTACCCCTCTAATAGAATTATCAGAACATGGGATATTTCTCCAACTTAAATCATGACCAACTCATGCCCTACTGCACTCTCACTGTAACTAATTCTTTTAATATGTTAACCCATTGAGTTTCATTTTTTACTGAAAGTGGAGCTGAAATGTGGATGTGACCACCATCATCATCATCATCATAATCAGCAGCAGCAATCCCTTGTGTCGAGGATGAGTCTTCATTGCTGTTTGCCAGGTGGAAGTGAGATGTCAGTGTAGGCTGTGGGTTCACAGGTGGCTCATGAGCCCCTATCTTAACTTTGCAGGCTCTCCCAGTGAGGATGTCGGTAGTCAGCTGGTAGAGGTGGTGGCAGATTGTGGCTCGAACAGCTGCCCTCTCTTTGTCTCTCTCGCTGCTCTTGTTGATTGGGCGGTCTTGACGCCATTTTTGACAATGGATTGCCATTTTGGTCATGATTGGACATCTGCTTCCCGTGTGTTGATGTTTTTTTTAAAATTCATATATGGGATGTGCGAGACGCTGGCCAGGCCAGCATTTATTGCCCATCCCTAATTGCCCTTGAGAAAGTGGTGGTGAGCTGCCTTCTTGAACCGCTGCAGTCCATTTGGGGTAGGTAGACCCACAGTGCTGTTAGGAAGGGAGTTCCAGGATTTTGACCCAGCGACTGAAGGAACGGCGACATAGTTCCAAGTCAGGATGGTGTGTGACTTGGAGGGGGACTTGCAGGTGGTGATGTTCCTATGCATCTGCTGCCCTTGTCCTTCTAGTTGGTAGAGGTCGCGGGTTTGGAAGGTGCTGTCTAAGGAGCCTTGGTGAATTGCTGCAGTGCATCTTGTAGATGGTACATACTGTTGCCACTGTGCGTCGGTGGTGGAGGGAGTGAATGTTTGTAGATGGGGTGCCAATCAAGCGGGCTGCTTTGTCCTGGATGGTGTCGAGCTTCTTGAGTGTTGTTGAGCTGCACCCATCCGGGCAAGTGGAGAGTATTCCATCACACTCCTGACTTGTGCCTTGCAGATTGTGGACAGGCTTTGAGGAGTCAGGAGGTGAGTTATTCGCCTCAGGATTCCTTGCCTCTGACCTGCTTTTGTAGCCAAGGTATTTATATGGCTACTCCAGTTCAGTTTCTGGTCAATGGTAACCCCTAGGATGTTGATAGTGGGGGATTCAGCAATGGTAATGCTGTTGAATGTCAAGGGGAGTTGGTGAGATTCTCTCTTGTTGGAGATGGTCATTGCCTGGCACTTGTGTGGCGCGAATGTTACTTGCCACTTATCAGCCCAAGCCTGGATATTGTCCAGGTCTTTCTGCATTTCTACACGGACTGCTTTAGTATCTGAGGAGTCATGAATGGTGCTGAACATTGTGCAATCATCCACGAACATCCCCACTTCTGACCTTATGATTGAAGGAAGGTCATTGATGAAGCAGCTGAAGATGGTTGGGCCTAGGACACTACCCTGAGGAACTCCTGCAGTGATGTCCTGGAGCTCAGATGATTGACCTCCAACAACCACAACCATCTTCCTTTGCGCTAGGTATGACTCCAGCCAGTGGAGGGTTTCCCCCCTGATTCCCATTGACCTCAGTTTTGCTAGAGATCCTTGATGCCATACTTGGTCAAATGCTGCCTTGATGTCAAGGGCAGTCACTCTCACCTCACCTCTTAGGTTCAGCCCTTTTGTCCATGTTTGAACCAAGGCTGTAATGAGGTCAGGAGCTGAGTGGCCCTGGCGGAACCCAAACTGAGCATCACTGAGCAGGTTATTGCTAAGCAAGTGCTGCTTGATGGTACTGTTGATGACACCTTCCATCACTTTACTGATGATTGAGAGTAGGCTGATGGGGCGTTAATTGGCCGGGTTGGATTTGTCATGCTTTTTGTGTGCAGGACATACCTGGAAAGGGATCTGATGAGGAGCCACCATGATGAATTGTGCCTTTCATATTGTCATGGAATGAGGTGATGATACTTAGTAGCTTTGGTGGGCATCCAATCTTTTCTAGTAGTATGAAGAGACCACGCCTGCTGACGAGGTCAAAGGCTTTGGTGAGATCAATAAAAGCAATGTAGAGGGGCATCTGTTGTTCGCGGCATTTCTCCTGTATCTGACGAAGGGAGAACAGCATGTCAACGGTCGATCTCTCTGCACGAAAGCCACACTGTGCCTCAGGGTAGACGCGCTCGGCCAGCTTTTGGAGCCTGTTTAGAGCGACTCGAGCAAAGACTTTCCCCACTATGCTGAGCAGGGAGATTCCACGGTAGTTGTTGCAGTCACCGCGGTCACCTTTGTTTTTATAGAGGGTGATGATGTTGGCATCGCGCATGTCCCGAGGTACTGCTCCCTCGTCCCAGCTCTGGAAGTGGTTCAAGAGTTCACCTACCTAGGCTCAACTATCACCAGTAACCTGTCTCTAGATGCAGAAATCAACAAGCGCATGGGAAAGGCTTCCACTGCTATGTCCAGACTGGCCAAGAGAGTGTGGGAAAATGGCGCACTGACACGGAACACAAAAGTCCGAGTGTATCAAGCCTGTGTCCTCAGTACCTTGCTCTATGGCAGCGAGGCCTGGACAACGTATGTCAGCCAAGAGCGACGTCTCAATTCATTCCATCTTCGCTGCCTCCTGAGAATACTTGGCATCAGGTGGCAGGACCGGATCTCCAACACAGAAGTCCTCGAGGCGGCCAACATCCCCAGCTTATACACACTACTGAGTCAGCGGCGCTTGAGATGGCTTGACCATGTGAGCTGCATGGAAGATGGCAGGATCCCCAAAGACACATTGTACAGCGAGCTCGCCACTGGTATCAGACCCACCGGCCGTCCATGTCTCCGCTTTAAAGACGTCTGCAAACGCGACATGAAATCCTGTGACATTGATCACAAGTCGTGGGAGTCAGTTGCCAGCGTTCGCCAGAGCTGGCGGGCAACCATAAAGGCGGGGCTAAAATGTGGCGAGTCGGAGAGACTTAGCAGTTGGCAGGAAAAAAGACAGAAGCGCAAGGAGAGAGCCAACTGTGTAACAGCCCCGACAAACAAATTTTTCTGCAGCACCTGTGGAAGAGCCTGTCACTCTAGAATTGGCCTTTGTAGCCACTCCAGGCGCTGCTCCACACACCACTAACCACCTCCAGGCGCTTACCCATTGTCTCTCGAGATAAGGAGGCCAAAGAAGACATACCTGGGCAATTTTCCACATTGCAGGGCAGATGCCAGTGTTGTAGCTGTACTGGAACAGCTTGGCTAGGGACGCGGCAAGTTCTGGAGCACGGGTCTTCAGTACTATTCCTGGAATATTGTCAGGGCCCATAGCTTTTGCAGTGTCCAGTGCCTTCAGTCGTTTCTTGATATCACGCGGAGTGAATCGAATTGCCTGAAGTCTGGCATCTGTGATGCTGGGGACTTCAGTAGGAGGCTGAGATGGAACATCAACTCGACACTTCTGGCTGAAGATTGTTGCAAATGCTTCAGCCTTATCTTTCGCACTGATGTGCTGGGCTCCCCCATCATGGAGGATGGGGATATTTGTGGAGCCATCTCCTCCAGTTAGTTGTTTAATTGTCCACCGCCATTCACGGCTGGATGTGGCAGGACTGCAGAGCTTAGATCTGATCGGTTGGTTATGGATAGCTTAGCTCTATCTATCGCATGCTGCTTACGCAGTTTGGCACACAGATAGTCCTGTGTTGTAGCTTCACCAGGTTGACACCTCATTTTGAGGTTTGCCTGGTGCTGCTCCTGGCATGCCCTCCTGCACTCTTCATTGAACCAGAGTTGGTCTCCTGGCTTGATGGTAATGGTAGAGTGGGGGATATGCAGGGCCATGAGGTTACAGATTATGGTTGAGTACAATTCTGCTGCTGCTGATGGCCCACAGCGCCTCATGGATGCCCAGTTTTGCATTGCTAGATCTGTTCGAAATCTATCCCATTTAGCATGGTGATAGTGGCACACAACACGATGGACGGTATCCTTAATGTGAAGGCGGGACTTCGTCTCCACAAGGACTGTGCGGTGGTCACTCCTACCAATACAGTCATGGACAGAAGCATCTGCAGCAGGCAGATTGGTGAGGACGAGGTCAAGTATGTTTTTCCCTCGTGTTGGTTCCCCCACCACCTGTCGCAGACCCAGTCTAGCGGCTATGTCCTTTAGGACTCGGCCAGCTCGTTCAGTAGTGGTGCTACCGAGCCACCTTTGGTGATGGGCATTGAAGTCCCCCACCCAGAGTACATTTTGTGCCCTTGCCACCCTCAGTGCTTCCTCCAAGTGGTGTTCAACATGGTGGAGTACTGATTCATCAGCTGAGGGAGGGCAGTAGGTGGTGATCAGTAGGAGGTTACCTTGCCCATGTTTGACCTGATGCCATGAGACTTCATGGGGTCCGGAGTCGATGTTGAGGACTCCCAGGGCAACTCCCTCCCTACTGTATACCACAGTGCCACCACCTCTGCTGGTTCTGTCCTGCCGGTGGGACAGGACATACCCAGGGATAGTGATTGCTGTGTCTGGGACATTGTCTGTAAGGTATGATTCCATGAGTATGACTATGTCAGGCTGTTGCTTGACTAGTCTGTGGGACAGTTCGCCCAACTTTGGCACAAGCCCCCAGATGTTAGTAAGGAGGACTTTGCAGGGTCGACAGGGCTGGGTTTGCCGTTGTCGTTTCCGGTGCCTAGGTCGATGCCAGGTGGTCCGTCCGGTATCATTCCTTTTTATTATTTTTACTCGGGTTAAAGAAGTAGTTAGATGGGTTACCGTCAGGGGAAGGAGAGGGAACCAGCAGGCAGTGCAGGGATCCCCTGTGGCCGTTTCCCTCAACAACAGGTATACCGTTTTGGATACTGTTGCGGGGGACGACTTACCAGGGGTAAGCAATGGGGTACAGGTCTCTGGCACAGAGTCTGTCCCTGTTGCTCAGAAGGGAAGGGGGAAGAGGAGCAGAGCATTAGTCATTGGGGACTCCATAGTTAGGGGAACAGATAGGAGGTTCTGTGGGAACGAGAGAGACTCACGGTTGGTGTGTTGCCTCCCAGGTGCCAGGGTTCGTGATGTCTCGGATCGTGTTTTTGGGATCCTTAAGGGGGAGGGGGAGCAGCCCCAAGTCGTGGTCCACATAGGCACCAACGACATAGGTAGAAAGAGAGATGGGGATTTAAGACAGAAATTCAGGGAGCTGGGGTGGAAGCTTAGAGCGAGAACAAACAGAGTTGTTATCTCTGGGTTGTTGCCCGTGCCACGTGATAGCGAAGTGAGGAATAGGGAGAGAGAGGAGTTGAACACGTGGTTGCAGGGATGGTGTAGGAGGGAGGGTTTTGGTTTCCTGGATAATTGGGGCTCTTTCTGGGGTAGGTGGGACCTCTACAAACAGGATGGTCTTCACCTGAACCAGAGGGGTACCAATATCCTGGGGGGGAGATTTGCTAGTGCTCTTCGGGGGGGTTTAAACTAATTCAGCAGGGGAATGGGAACCTAAATCGTAGTTCCAGTGTACGGGATGTTGAGAGTAGTGAGGTCAGGGATAAGGTTACAAGGACGCAAGAGGGCACTGGCAAGCAAGAACTTGGTTTAAAGTGTGTCTACTTCAACGCCAGGAGCATCCGGAATAAGGTGGGTGAGCTTGCAGCATGGGTTGGTACCTGGGATCTCGATGTAGTGGCCATTTCGGAGACATGGGTAGAGCAGGGGCAGGAATGGATGTTGCAGGTTCCGGGATTTAGATGTTTCAGTAAGAACAGAGAAGATGGTAAAAGAGGGGGGGGTGTGGCATTGTTAATCAAGGAGAGTATTACAGCGACAGAAAGGACGTTTGAGGACTCGTCTACTGAGGTAGTATGGGCCGAGGTTAGAAACAGGAGAGGAGAGGTCACCCTGTTGGGAGTCTTCTATAGACCTCCGAATAGTTCCAGAGATGTAGAGGAAAGGATAGCGAAGATGATTCTCGACAGGGGTGAGAGTAACAGGGTAGTTGTTATGGGGGACTTTAACTTTCCAAATATTGACTGGAAATACTATAGTTCGAGTACTTTAGATGGGTCAGTTTCTGTCCAGTGTGTGCAGGAGGGTTTTCTGACACAGTATGTAGACAGGCCAACCAGGGGCGATGCCACATTGGATTTGGTACTGGGTAATGAACCCGGCCAGGTGTTAGATTTAGATGTCGGTGAGCACTTTGGTGATAGTGATCACAATTCGGTTAGGTTTACCTTAGCGATGGGCAGGGACAGGTATATACCACAGGGCAAGAATTATAGCTGGGGGAAAGGAAATTATGATGCGATTAGGCAAGATTTAGGATGCGTAGGATGGGGAAGGAAACTGCAGGGGATGGGAACAATCGAAATGTGGAGCTTATTCAAGGAGCAGCTACTGCGTGTCCTTGATAAGTATGTACCTGTCAGGCAGGGAGGAAGTTGTCGAGCGAGGGAGCCGTGGTTTACTAAAGAAGTTGAAGCGCTTGTCAAGAGGAAGAAAAAGGCTTATGTTAGGATGAGACGTGAAGGCTCAGTTAGGGCGCTTGAGAGTTACAAGCTAGCCAGGAAGGATCTAAAGGGAGAGCTAAGAAGAGCAAGGAGAGGACACGAGAAGTCATTGGCAGATAGGATCAAGGAAAACCCTAAGGCTTTCTATAGGTATATCAGGAATAAAAGAATGACTAGAGTTAGATTAGGGCCAATCAAGGATAGTAGTGGGAAGTTGTGTGTGGAATCAGAGGAGATAGGGGAAGCGTTAAATGAATATTTTTCGTCAGAATTTACAGTAGAGAAAGAAAATGTTGTCGAGGAGAATACTGAGACTCAGGCTACTAGGCTAGATGGGATTGAGGTTCACAAGGAGGAGGTGTTAGCAATTTTACAAAGTGTGAAAATAGATAAGTCCCCTGGGCCAGATGGGATTTATCCTAGGATTCTCTGGGAAGCCAGGGAGGAGATTGCAGAGCCTTTGTCCTTGATCTTTATGTCGTCATTGTCGACAGGAATAGTGCCGGAAGACTGGAGGATAGCAAATGTTGTCCCCTTGTTCAAGAAGGGGAGTAGAGACAGCCCTGGTAATTATAGACCTGTGAGCCTTACTTCGGTTGTGGGTAAAATGTTGGAAAAGGTTATAAGAGATAGGATTTATAATCATTTTGAAAAGAATAAGTTCATTAGCGATAGTCAGCACGGTTTTGTGAAGGGTAGGCCGTGCCTCACAAACCTTATTGAGTTTTTCGAGAAGGTGACCAAACAGGTGGATGAGGGTAAAGCAGTGGATGTGGTGTATATGGATTTCAGTAAGGCGTTTGATAAGGTTCCCCACGGTAGGCTATTGCAGAAAATACGGAAGTATGGGGTTGAAGGTGATTTAGAGCTTTGGATCAGAAATTGGCTAGCTGAAAGAAGACAGAGGGTGGTGTTTGATGGCAAATGTTCATCCTGGAGTTTAGTTATTAGTGCTGTACCGCAAGGATCTGTTTTGGGGCCACTGCTGTTTGTCATTTTTATAAATGACCTGGAAGAGGGTGTAGAAGGGTGGGTTAGTAAATTTGCGGATGACACGAAGGTCGGTGGAGTTGTGGATAGTGCCGAAGGATGTTGTAGGGTACAGAGGGACATAGATAGGCTGCAGAGCTGGGCTGAGAGATGGCAAATGGAGTTTAATGCGGAAAAGAGTGAGGTGATTCACTTTGGAAGGAGTAACAGGAATGCAGAGTACTGGGCTAATGGGAAGATTCTTGGTAGTGCAGATGAACAGAGAGATCTTGGTGTCCAGGTACATAAATCCCTGAAAGTTGCTACCCAGGTTAATAGGGCTGTTAAGAAGGCATATGGTGTGTTAGCTTTTATTAGTAGGGGGATCGAGTTTCGGAGCCACGAGGTCATGCTGCAGCTGTACAAAACTCTGGTGAGGCCGCACCTGGAGTATTGCGTGCAGTTCTGGTCACCGCATTATAGGAAGGATGTGGAAGCTTTGGAAAGGGTGCAGAGGAGATTTACTAGGATGTTGCCTGGTATGGAGGGAAGGTCTTACGAGGAAAGGCTGAGGGACTTGAGATTGTTTTCGTTGGAGAGAAGGAGAGGTGACTTAATAGAGACATATAAGATAATCAGAGGGTTAGATAGGGTGGATAGTGGAAGTCTTTTTCCTCGGATGGTGATGGCAAACACGAGGGGACATAGCTTTAAGTTGAGGGGTGATGTTATAGGACAGATGTTAGAGGTAGTTTCTTTACTCAGAGAGTAGTAGGGGCGTGGAACGCCCTGCCTGCAACAGTAGTAGACTCACCAACTTTAAGGGCATTTAAGTGGTCATTGGATAGACATATGGATGAAAATGGAATAGTGTAGATCAGATGGTTTCACAGGTTGGCGCAACATCCAGGGCCGAAGGGCCTGTACTGCGCTGTAATGTTCTAATTCTAATTCTATTAACTTCGTAGCGGTTCGGTACAACTGAGTGGCTTGCTAGGCCATTTCAGAGGGCATGTAAGAGTTAACCACATTGCTGTGGGTCTGGAGTCACATGTAGGCCAGACCAGGTAAGGACAGCAGATTTCCTTCCCTAAAGGACATTGGTGAACCAGATGGGTTTTTACAACAATCGACAATGGTTTCATGGCCATCATTAGACTAACTTTTTTTTTAAATTCCAGATTTATTAACTAAATTCAAATTCCACCTTCTGCTGTGGTGGGATTCGAACCCATGTCCCCAGAGAAATACCTGGGTCTCTGGGTTACTAGTCTAGTGATAATACCACTACGCCACCGCCTACCCCCTTAATGGAGCAGACCTTCTTGGAGGCTTTGAGATTGTCTTTGAAGCATTTCCTTTGGCCCCCATATGAACGGGCTGCCTGGTGTAGCTCTGAATAGAGCACCTGTTTCAGCAGTCTTGAGTCGGGCATTCTGCCGACTTGTCCCATCCATCTGAGCTGATGTGAGATTATCATGGCCTCTGTACTTGACATGTCTGTGTCTTGGAGGACACTCATGTTTGTTCTTTTGCCCTCCCACGATTCGCAAGATCCTTCTAAGACAGTGTTGATGTTATTCTAGAGTCTAGATATGATGTCTATAAGCTGTCCAAGCTTCACCATCATAGAGAAATGTGACGTGAACCACTGCCCAATAGACTGAGTTTAGTGTCGAGTTTAGTCTCGAAAACTCAAGTACGTAGTTTACTATCGGCTGAGCTAGCACATTGGATTTGCTGGTGTACCTATACATCAATGTCAGCTTTTTGGGATGGATAGCTTCCAAGGTATGGGAAGTGAGGAAGATTTTCCAACAGGTCATGATGAATCTCAATTGAAGCTGTTGGATTTGATACATTTGGCGTGGATTTGTAGAGGACTTTG
This sequence comes from Heterodontus francisci, assembly GCF_036365525.1. Lineage (NCBI taxonomy): Eukaryota > Metazoa > Chordata > Chondrichthyes > Heterodontiformes > Heterodontidae > Heterodontus > Heterodontus francisci. The sequence goes on from NC_090379.1 coordinate 7,622,259, forward strand.
GCCTTCCTGGTGTTCAGGGCAAGTCCCATGTTCACAGTTGTCGTATTCACCGAAGACTATCAGGTTTAGTTCTGCTTCAGAGTGAGCACTAGCTTGTACATTGTCAACATATTGTAGTTCTATTATGGAAGTGGTTTTGGTTTTGGCCTTCAGCCAGTTGAGGTTGAAGAGTTTACCATCAGTGCGATAAGTTATTACCACACCTGTAGAGAGCCTGTCAGTAGTAATCTGCAGCGTTGCTGCAAGAAAGATTGAGAATAATGTTGGTGCAATGACACAATCCTGTTTGATGCCTATTTTGACAGGGAAGGGGGTCTGTGGTGGAGCCATTGCATTGTACTGTTATTTGCATATTGTCACGAAGTAGACAAATGATGTTTGTGAACTTAGCTGGACATCCATATCACTGTAGAACCTTCCAAAGGGCAGTTCGATTCTCTGAGTCGAAGGCTTTTGGGAGATCAAAAAAATCCATGTACAAAGGGATGTTCTGCCCTCTCCACTTTTCCTGAAGTTGGTGTGCTGTGAAGATCATGTAGGTTGTTCATCTGGCAGGTTGGAAGCCACACTGGGACTCTGGAAGGACCTCCTCTGCAATTGGTGAAAGGCAATTAAGAAGTAACCTAGCTAGGACTTTGCCAACAGTTGAGAGCAATGCTATACCCCTGTGGTTGCTATATTTCGACTTATCTCCTTTATTGAAGATTGTGATCATCACGGCATGTCTAAGGTCACTTAGAATTTCTTCATTCTTCCAGAACTTCACAAATAGGGCATGAATGACTGCAATCAATGACTTCAAGAGGAAGTTGGATGGCCACCTGAGAGAAATAGACTTTCAGGACTATGGGGATCGAGCCGTGGAGTGGGACTGACTGCATAACTCCGTGGAGAGCTGGCATGGATTCAATGGGCCAAATGGCCTCCTCCTGTGCCATAAATGACTATTACTCTATGACTGTATGAATCTGAGAGATCAGTATGTCTCCTTCTGCAGGGATATTGTCAGGTCCAGAAGCTTTGTTGTTTTCGTCTGGTTGATAGCAGTGATCACTTCGTCAAACGTTGGATCATTGTCCGGCTCACTTCTGATTGTATATTGTGGGAGGTTCTCCAGCAGGTGCATGTCCACCGTGGAGTTCAGATTGTGTCGTTCAACAAAGTGTTCTTTGCAGCAGGTGTTAATACTGTCTGTGTCTTTGAGAAGAGTCTTGGCATCTTTAGATCTTACCGGTGTTGGTCCGCTTGTTGAGGGTCCACAGATCTCTTTGGTTGCCTTGCACGCCAGCGAGGAATTGAATTTCCTCAGCCTTCCGTGTCCAACATTTGTTCTTCAAATCATGGGTTCCTCTTTGAACTTCAACTTTGGCTGTCTGGTGGGTGAGCTTCTTTGCTGTATCGTTTGGATACTGTTGCCAGGTTTGGAATGCTGTCTGTTTGCAATTGATGAGTTTGCATATTTCTGTCTCGCTGTTATCAAACCAGTCCTGGTTAGTCGTGTGTCAGACAATTTCTTGGCATGTGTGAGTAGTGATGGATTTCAATGACTGCCAGTTATCTTGGACGTTGCTTGATGGTGTGACCATCTGTTCCTGTGGTTTCCAAATGATTTGGTCTCGAAATCCCTTGAGCTTGGTGTTGCTGACAGGCCAGGGACCTCAAACTTTCTCTGTACCTGTTGAGGCTGTCGGTTCCTTTTGGAGGACAATATCCCTCGAGCGCCAATACCGAGGAAGTGGTCTGTTCAACATTCATCGGGCATAACCATAACTTGTGTAACGTGCACATCTCTTCGGTCCCTGGTCCTATCTAGCACAGTCTAATCAGTGCCAGTGCTTCGATCTTGGATGTTGCCAGAATGTCTTGACATGGTGTTTTTGATGGAAGATGTGTTTAGCTTAGTTTAGTTTAGTTTAGTTTAGATACAGCACTGAAACAGGCCCTTCGGCCCACCGAGTCTGTGCCGACCATCAACCACCCATTTATACTAATCCTACACTAATCCCATATTCCTACCACATCCCCACCTGTCCCTATATTTCCCTACCACCTACCTATACTAGTGGCAATTTATAATGGCCAATTTACCTACCAACCTGCGAGTCTTTTGGCCGTAAGGAGGCGTACACCATTGTGATTGGACATTTCAACAGTGTTCAGCCAAAGGGCATGCTTGTCCCCCACGTAAACAATGTGACCACCAAAACACTAATAAAATCCTGAAATCTAATGTCATAAAAATGAATTTAACTTTATTTGCCTTAAATAAGCGGCTTTTGTTTTTCAGTTGTGTTCTTTGAATTGTCAGACTTTTTGAAGCAGTTTGTACGTTCTTTCAAGTTGGTTTAGGAAAAGGAGGAGGCCATTCAGCCCTTCGATCCTGGCTGACCTTCATTTTAACACAATCTACCTGTCTTGGTCTGTAAACCTTAATACCCTTGCCGAACAAAAATCTATCAATCACAACTTAAAGTTCCAGTTGAACCCTTGCCTCAACAGTATGTTGAGGAGAGTTCCAGATTTCCACTACCCTTTGTGTGACAAAGAGCTTCCTACCATCACCCCTGAATGACATCAGTTTTTGTCTGATAACATTCCTGTGAAGTACCTTAGGACATTTTCCTGTGCTAAAGGTGCTATATAAATGTATGTTGTTGTTGTGTAAGGTTACTTATTTCCCCGCATGCAGAGCCAACTCTTTGGACTTGCTGCTGTGTTTTCAGACTGGGCTGCAAGAGGGTGAATCTTAGACCTTAAGGACCTTATAACAGAGCATGTAGGTTGGACACCTCAACTGTTGTGAAGACAGGTCCACCTACTACCTATGTTGTCAGTTTCAGTCAATCCTTTGTGTGTAGCACAAAGCTTAGGAACATAAAGGCCAAGGTCAATTTAGTTCATCTTCCACCATCCTGGTATTACATGCTACAATGATGATGGAGTTATTGACTAATCACAATGATCAATATCTATCAATGAGTCAATAACAGACCCAGACATGAGGTGAGGAAAACCCCCAGTAGAGAACTTTGGGAACCATAGGTCCAAAGTCACCTGCTCCTCCCGAGTCTGTTACACTCACAATACATCATGTCTCAAATTACTCACATACTGTGTCCCAAAAGAAATCAATCTAAATTGCATTTGAATGAATCAATATTAACTGCTTCTACCATCTGCCTAGGGAGCCTATTCCATAGATTGACCACTAACTGAAAATGTTTCTGCAGATTAGCTTAAAATGTGACCCCTTCCCCACCCAACCTTAGCAGAAAGGTCTTGATTTGTTGTATGCAGTTCACTGTCATCACCTCCATTCACAAGGCACCACCTGTTGTGCAGTAGTTATCATAGCCCTGCTGTGTATCTAACTGCAGGGCTTGATAACCAGAGACTCACAGGTGTTACAGTATTCAGCTACAGTGATGACATGTGGAGATAACGCAGGGACAAAGGTATTGAAGTAAGTTTACTCTGGCTGATTGTCCAGGTGGAGCTGTGCTCACCAACTGTATGCAAATGTTGTCTCAACACTGCGTGCACACTACAGGAACTTAGAGGCAATCGGCATATCAGAGGGTAATGCTGAGATAAGTATTTCAGGGAGATGTGAGCAAACCAACTAATCTTAAAATGACTCCCTGTATGTGTATTGTTTCGACACACTGTTGGTGTGTGGAGATCATGGAGACAGTTTTGTACTTTGATTTTCTCCCTGGGAGAGAAGGTGGACTCAGGATGGGTCAAAGTGCACTCAGTGCTATGTGGGTTTATGTGCCCGTTTGTGTCCGTCTGTGTTTTTGTATGTGCGTGTGCACATGTGTGTATGGGTGAGCAGGGAATTGAAGGGTTATTATTACCAGTGGTGTTATTGAGTAAGTTATGAGGTAGTAACCAGCCAGCTGTCTGCACTTCCTTGCACAATGATTTACCATCCTGCATTTATTATTTATTGCATTATAGGGTAACCCATTCCTGTCCTGTACCCCATCACCCCAGTTATTGCTGACCTACACTGGCTCCTGGTCCACACATGCCTCAAAGTTACAGTCCTCCTATTTAACTCCCTCTACAGCTTCACCCACTCCCCTCGCCTTCCCTGAATGTCCATTCCTCTCACTCTACCCTCTTGTCTAAACCCCTCCCTTCGCCCCATCATTGGCAGCCACCTGCAGCTGCTCGGCTCTTTAAACCTCTCCGCCTCTTTCCCCCTCCCCTGAAGGTGCTGATTCCCTCTCTCCCTCTCCTTCCCCCACCTCCCCCCTCCCCCAAAGGTGCAGACACTCTCCGCCTTTCCCCATTGGGGCTGGGGATCTTGGCAGATGTTTCTTTTCCGTACTTCAGATACTGCAGTTTCACCCACCATCCAACCTGGGATATTTCTTGTCTGTTTACTTGAGAGCCACAGCAGGGGGTGTGTTCACCCACAAGGCCATTGACTCTTTGGGTTGACATTGATCCTCAGGGTTGAAATTCACACTCGGGGTTGAAATTGACCCTCGGGCTGTTGCGTAGTAGCGAATCGGCAGCCTATTTTACTTCATCTGGTTCACTGATGTCCTTCAAGGATGGAAATCTGCCATCTTTACTCGGTCTGGCCTATATGTGACTAGTCCCAACATTTAACGCAGACAAGTGTGAAGTGATGCATTTTGGGAAGTTAAACCAGGGCAGGACATATACAGAGAATGGCAGGGCCCTGACGAGTGTTCTTGAGCAGGGAGACCTTGGGGTGCAAGTACATAGTTCCCTGAAAGTGGCAACACAGGTAGACAGGGTGGTGAAGAAGGCGTATGGCATGCTTGCCTTCATGGCCGAGGCATTGAGTACAAGAGTTGGGACGTCATGTTACAGTTGTACATAATGTTGGTTAGGCCGCATTTGAAGTACTGTGTGCAGTTCTGGTCGCCGCACTACAGGAAAGATGTGATTAAGCTAGAGAGGGTGCAGAAAAGATTCACAAGGATGTTGCCTGGTTTGGAGGGCTTGAGTTATAAAGAGAGATTGGATAGGCTGGGTCTGTTTTCCTTGGAGTGAAGGAGGCTGAGAGGGGACATGATAGAGGTATATAAAATTATGAGAGGCATAGATAGGGTAGATAGCCAGAGTCTGTTTCCCATGGTAGGGGTGACTAAAACTAGAGGGCATAGATTTAAGGTGAGAGGGAGGTGGTTTAAAGGGGATCAAAGGGGTAAATTTTTCACACAAAAAATAGTGGGTATCTGGAATGAGCTGCCAGAGGAGGTGTTGGAGGCAGGAACAGTAGCGACATTTAAGAGGCATCTGGACAGGTGCTCGAATGAGCAAGGCATAGAGGAATATGGAATTAATGCAGGCAGGTGGGATTAGTATAGATAGGCATTATGGTCGGCATGGTCGCGGAGGGCCGAAGGGCCTGTTTCTATGCTGTACGACTCGATGACTCTATGCCTCTATCAACGTGGTTGATATTTAACTGTCCTCCCAAATGGCCCAGCAAAACACTCAGTTGTACAGGGCAGTTCTTTATCCATCTAGCTAGTACACCTTGGACCCCATGCGCCTTCACTTTCTCCATCAGCCTACCATGGGGAACCTTATCAAACGCCTTACTGAAGTCCATGTATACGACATCTACAGCCCTTCCCTCATCAATCAACTTTGTCACTTCCTCAAAGAATTCTATTAAGTTGGTAAGACATGACCTTCCCTGCATAAAACCATGTTGCCTATCACTGATAAGCTCATTTTCTTCCAGATGGGAATAGATCCTATCCCTCAGTATCTTCTCCAGCAGCTTCCCTACCACTGACGTCAGGCTCACAGGTCTATAATTACCTGGATTTTCCCTGCTACCCTTCTTAAACAAGGGGACAACATTAGCAATTCTCCAGTCCTCCGGGACCTCACCCGTGTTTAAGGATGCTGCAAAGATACCTGTTAAGGCCCCAGCTATTTCCTCTCTCGCTTCCCTCAGTAACCTGGGATAGATCCCATCCGGACCTGGGGACTTGTCCACCTTAATGCCTTTTAGAATACCCAACACTTCCTCCCTCCTTATGCCGACTTGACCTAGAGTAATCAAACATCTGTCCCTAACCTCAACATCCGTCATGTCCCTCTCCTCGGTGAATACCGATGCAAAGTACTCGTTTAGAATCTCACCCATTTTCTCTGACTCCACGCATAACATTCCTCCTTTGTCCTTGAGTGGGCCAATCCTTTCTCTAGTTACCCTCTTGCTCCTTAAATATGAATAAAAGGCTTTGGGATTTTCCTTAACCCTGTTTGCTAAAGATATTTCATGACCCCTTTTAGCCCTCATAATTCCTCGTTTCAGATTGGTCCTACATTCCCGATATTCTTTCAAAGCTTCGTCTTTCCTCAGCCTCCTAGACCTTATGTATGCTTCCTTTTTCCTCTTAGCTAGTCTCACAATTTCACCTGTCATCCATGGTTCCCTAATCTTGCCATTTCTATCCCTCATTTTCACTGGAACATGTCTCTCCTGCACGCTAATCAACCTCTCTTTAAAAGCCTCCCACATATCAAATGTGGATTTACCTTCAAACAGCTGCTCCCAATCTACATTCCCCAGCTCCTGCTGAATTTTGGTATAGTTGGCCTTCCCCCAATTTAGCACTCTTCCTTTAGGACCACTCTCGTCTTTGTCCATGAGCATTCTAAAACTTACGGAATTGTGATCACTATTCCCAAAGTAGTCCCCTACTGAAACTTCAACCACCTGGCTGGGCTCATTCCCCAACACCAGGTCCAGTATGGCCCCTTCCCGAGTTGGACTATTTACATACTGCTCTAGAAAACCCTCCTGGATGCTCCTTACAAATTCTGCTCCATCTAGACCTCTAACACTAAGTGAATCCCAGTCAATGTTGGGAAAATTAAAATCTCCTATCACCACCACCCTGTTGCTCCTACATCTTTCCATAATCTGTTTACATATTTGTACCTCTATCTCATGCTCGCTGTTGGGAGGCCTGTAGTACAGCCCCAACATTGTTACCGCACCCTTCCTATTTCTGAGTTCTGCCCATATTGCCTCACTGCTCGAGTCCTCCATAGTGCCCTCCTTCAGCACAGCTGTGATATCCTCTTTGACCAGTACTGCAACTCCTCCACCCCTTTTACCTCCCTCTCTATCCCGCCGGAAGCATCGATATCCTGGGATATTTAGTTGCCAATCATGCCCTTCCCTCAACCAAGTCTCAGTAATAGCAATAACATCATACTCCCAGGTACTAATCCAGGCCCTAAGTTCATCTGCCTTACCTACTACACTTCTTGCATTAAAACAAATGCACCTCAGACCACCAGTCCCTTTGCGTTCATCATCTGCTCCCTGTCTACTCTTTCCCTTAGTCATGCTGACTTCATTATCTAGTTCCTTACAGGCTTTAGTTACTACCTCCTTACTGTCCACTGACCTCATTTGGTTCCCATCCCCCTGCCACATTAGTTTAAACCCTCCCCAACAGCGTTAGCAAAAGCACCCCCAAGGACATTGGTTCCAGTCCGGCCCAGGTGTAGACCGTCCAATTTGTAATAGTCCTACCTCCCCCAGAACCGGTCCCAATGTCCCAAAAATCTGAACCCCTCCCTCCTGCACCATCTCTCAAGCCACGCATTCATCCTGACTATTCTTTCATTTCTACTCTGACTATCACGTGGCACTGGTAGCAATCCTGAGATTACTACCTCTGAGGTCCTACTTTTTAACTTGGCTCCTAACTCCCTAAATTCTGCTTGTCAGACCTCAGCCCGTTTTTTACCTATATCATTGGTGCCTATGTGCACAACGACTGTTGGGAGGCTGTTCACCCTCCCCTTTCAGAATGTTCTGCAGCCGATCTGAGACATCCCTGACCCGTGCACCTGGGACACTAGGGTTCAAGGTTCAAGAGAGGCAGGGAGAAAATTGGCCCAGAAATGGAGATATGTTCTAAAAAATAACTCTTAGCGATGTCTAATGTTCCTGCATGATGTGTATGATTGAGTGATATCTATCAATCAGAAACAATATGATGAAACAACTACTTGCGTTTATATCGTGCCTTTAGCATGGCAAAATATCCCAAGGCACTTTGCAGGAGTGAATATGAACCAAAATTTGACACCGAGCCACACAAGGAGATATTATGACAGGTGACCAAAGCTTGGTCAAAGAGATAGATTTTGAGGGGGATCTTCAAAAAGGACAGAGAGAGATAGTTAGGCACAAAGGTTTAGGGAGGGAATTGCAGAGCTTAGAGCCTAGACAGCTGAAGGCGCAACCACCATTGGTGGAGGGATCAAAATCGAGGATGCTCGAGGCTAGAATTGAAAGAATGCAGGTATCTCGGGGTTATGGGGCTGGAGGAGATTACAGAGATAAGGAGGGGTGAGGCAATGGAGGAATTTGAAAACAATTGAGGCACAATCAGGATGCTGCAAAAAGACATAGACAGGTTACGTGAGTGGGCAACAAGGTGGCAGATGGAATATAATGTGCAGAAGTGTGAGGTCATGCATTTTGGTAGTATGAATAGAAAAGTAATTTATAGCCTGAAGTGGTGGTAGAGGCAGAAACCCTCACAACATTTAACAAGTATTTAGTTGAGCACTTGAAACACCATAGCATACAAGGCTACAGGCCAAGTGCTAGAAAATGGGATTAGAATAGATAGGTGCTTGATGGCCGGCACAGACACGATGGGCCGAAGGGCCTGTTTCTGTGCTGTATAACTGTGACAATTTTTTTTTAAAAGGCATGAAACTTCTAAATGTTCAGAGAAACTTGGGTGTGCTCATACAAGGAATATACAAAGTTAGCATGCAGGTACATCAAGCAATTTTGAAGGCAAATAGCATGTTGCCCTTTATTGCAAAGAGATTGCATACTAGAATAAGGAGGTCTTGCTACAATTGTATAGGGCTTTGGTGAGACTACACCTGCAGTACTGTGAGCATTTTGGTTCCTTGGAAGAGGTACAGTGAAGGTTCACTAGGTTGGTTCCTGCGATGAGAGGTGTGTCCTATGACGAGAGGCTGAGTAAATTGGGCCTGTATTCTCTGGAGTTTAGAAGAGTGAGACGTGATCTCATTGAAACATACAAGATTCTGAAGGGGCTTATCAGGGTAGACACAGAGAGGTTGTTTCCCCTGGCTGGGGAACCTAAAACATGGGGGCACAGTCTCAGAGTTAAGGGGTCAATCATTTAAGACTGAGATGAGGAGAAATTTCTTCAATCTTTGGAATCCTCTACCCTAGAGGGATTTGTGAATGCTCCATCGTTGAGTATATTTACGAGTGAGACAGATTTTTGGTCTCGCAGGGAATGGAGGGATATGAAAAAAAGACTTGCATTCATATAAAGCATTTTGAGACGTCTGGTGGTCATGCAATGCTTTATATGAATGCAAGTCTTTTTTTCATATCCCTCCATTCCCTGCGAGACCAAAAATCTGTCTCACTCTTAAATATACTTTGTGTGATCTTGCTGTGCACAAATTTGCTGTCGCACTCCATACATTACAACAGTGGCTACACCTCAAAAAGACTTCATTGGCTGTAAAGCATTGCATGACCACCAGACGTCTCAAAATGCTTTACAGCCAATGAAGTCTTTTTGAGGTGTAGCTACTGTTGTAATGTATGGAGTGCGACAGCAAATTTGTGCACAGCAAGCTCACACAAATAGCAATGTGATAATGACCAGATAATCTGTTTTTGTAATGTTGATTGAGGGGATAAATATTGGCCAGGACACCGGGGAGAATTCCCCTGCTCTTCTTTGAAATACTGCTATGGGATAGGAACATAGGAGCAGGAGTAGCCCATCGAGCCTGCTCCGCCACTCAATACGATCATGGCTGATCATCCACTTCAATGTCTTTTTCCCAAACTATCCCCTTATGTCATTGCTATTTAGAAATCTGTCAATCTCTGCTTTAAACATGCTCCATAACTGAGCTTCCACAGCCCTCTGCAATAGAGAATTCCAAAGATTCACAACCCTCTGAGTAAAGAAATTTCTCCTCATCTCTGTCCTAAGGCTTCCCCTTATTTTGAAATTGTGTCCCCTGGTTCTAGACTCCCCAACCAGGGGAAACATCTTAGCTGCATCTACCCTGTCTATCCCTTTCAGCATTTTATAGGTTTCAATGAGATTACCTCTCATTCTTCGAAACTCTAGAGAATACAGGCCCAGTTTCCCCAATCTCTCTTCATAGGACAGTCCTACCATCCCGGGAACAAGTCCAGTGAACCTTTGTTGCACTCCCTCTATGCCAATAATATCCTTCCTAAGGTAAGGGGGACTGAAACTGCACACAGTACTCCAGGTGCGGAATTCTGTTACTCCAAAATTCTATACAATTGAAGCAAGACTTCACTACTCCTGTACTCAAATCCTCTTGTGATAAAGGCTGACAGACCATTAACCTTACTAATTGCTTGCTGCACCTGCATGTTAGCTTTCAGTGACTTGTTGACAAGGACACCCAGGTCCCTTTGTACATCTACACTTTCTAATCTCTTACCATTTAAGAAATACTCTGCACATCTATTCCTCCTACCAAAGTGGATAAACTCACATTTTTCCACATTATATTCCATCTGCAATGTTCTTGTTCGTTCACTAAGTCTGTCCAAATGCCCTTGAAGCTGCTTTGCATCTTCCTCACAACACACATTCCCACCTAGTTCTGTGTCATCCGCGAACTTGGAAATATTACATTTGGCCCCCACATCCAAATCATTGATATAAATTGCGAACAGCTGAGACCCAAGCACTGATCCCTATGGTACCCCATTAGTCACAGTCTGCCAATGTGAGAATGACCCCTTATTCCTACTCTCTGTTTTCTGCCTGTTAACCAATCCTTAATCCATGCCAGTATATTACCTCCTATCCCATGACCTTTAATTTTGCTAACCAATGTCCCGTGGGGGACTTTATCAAAAGCCTTCTGAAAATACTACGTCCACCAACTCCCCTTTATCAATTCTGTTAGTAACATACTCAAAAAACTCCAACAGCTTCGTCAAACATGATTTCCCATTCATAAATCCATGTTGACTATGCCCAATCAGATCATTATCCTCCAAGGGTCCATTTAACACATCTTTTAGAATAGATTGTAGCATTTTCCATACTACTAATGTAAGGCTACCCGGTCTGTAGTTTCCTGTTTTTCTCTCCCTCCCTTCTCAAATAGTGTGGTGATATTTGCGACCTTCCAAACTGCAGGACCCTTTCCAGAATCTATAGAATTTTGGAAGATGATCACCAATGCACCCACTATCTCCATGGTTACCTCTTTGAACACTGGGATGTAGAATATCAGGTGCTGGGACTTATCAACTTTCAGCCCCATTAATGTCACCAATACAACCTTCTTACTAATACTAATTTCCTTCAATTCCTCATTCCCCCTCATCCCCTGGATCTCTAATTCTGGGAGATTTCTTATGTCTTCCTCAGTGAAGACAGACACAAAGTTATCATTTAGCTTCTCTGCCATTTCTCTATTCCCCATTATAAATTCTCCTGACTCTGCCTGTAATGGACCCACATTTGTCTTCATCAAACTTTTCCTTTTCACATACCTATGAAAGTTTTTACAGTCCGTTTTTATGTTCTTTGCTAGTTTACATTCCTATTCTGTTCTCCCTTTCTTTATCAGTTTCTTGGTCCTCCTTTGCTGTATTCTAAAATCCTCCCAATCTTCAGGTTTACATCTATTCCTGGCAACTTTATAGGCCTTTTCTTTTAATCTCATACAATCCCTAAATTCCTTCGTTAGCCATGGTTTACTGACTTTTCTTTTTGCTTTTGGTGCCTTGAAGGAATATATAGTTTCTGTAAACTATGTAATAATTCTTTAAAGACTATCCATTGCCTATGTACTGTCATACCTTTTAATGTATTTTCCCAATCCACCTCAGCCCCATATACCTTCATAATTTCCTTTGTTCAAATATAACACGCTGGCTTCAGATTGAACTACCTCACTTTCAAACAATGTAAAATTCTATCATATTATGGTCACCCATCCCTAAGGGTTCTTTTACAACAAGATTATTAATGAGCCCTCTCTCATTACATAATATTAGATCTAAGATAGCCTGTTCCTCAACATATTGCTCTAGAAAACCATCCCAAACACTCCAGAAATTAGTCATGCACAGCTTTAGTGCTCATTAGGTTTACCCAATCTATATGCAGATTGAAGTACCCATGACGACTGTCTTACCTATGCTACATGCTTCCTGATTAATGCCATGCCCCACACTACCACTGCTGTTTGGTGGCCTATAAACAACTCCTTACCAATGTTTGCTGCCCCTTGCTGTTTCTAAGCTCCATCCAAACAGATTCCACATCTTGTTCTTCTGATCGGAGATCCTCCCTTACTAATTTACTGATCCCAAAAAGGCTAATGGAATGCTAGCCTTTATATCCAGAGGATTGGAGTATAAAGACACAGAGGTTATGCTGCAGCTGTACAAAACCCTGGTTAGACCCCACTTGGAGTACTGTGAGCAGTTCTGGGCACCACACCTTCGGAAGGATATATTGGCCTTGGAGGGAGTGCAACGTAGGTTTACAAGAATGATACCTGGACTACAGGGGTTAGGTTACGAGGAGAGATTACACAAATTAGGCCAGTTTTCGCTAGAATTTAGAAGGTTAAGGGGTGATCTGATTGAAGTCTTCAAGATATTAACAGGAAAAGACAGGCTAGATAAAGATAAACTATTTCCACTGGTTGGAGATTCTAAAACTAGGGGGCATAGTCTAAAAATTAGGACCAGACCGTTCAGGAGAGATGTTAGGAAGCAAAGGGTAACAGAGGTTAGGAACTCACTCCCATAAACAGCAGTTGAAGCTGGAACAGTTGTTAATTTTAAATCTGAGATGGATAGGTTTTTGTTAAGCAAAGATATTAAGGGATATGGGCCAAAGGCAGGTATATGGAGTTAGGCCGGGGATCAGCCATGATCTCATTGAATGGCGGGACAGGCTCGAGGGGCTGAATGGCCTACTCCTGTTCCTATCTTCCTATGTTCCTATGTTCCATCCCTTGGTATTAGCACAACACCGCCTCCTTTTCCTTTTTGCCTGTACTTCCCAAATGTTGAATATCCTTGAATATTCAGTTCCCAGTTTTTAGTTACCCTGTAGCCACGCTTCTGGAAAGGCAATTAGATCATATCCGTTTACCTCTATTTGTGCAATCAAATCATCTACCTTGCTGCGAATGCATGCGTGCATTCAGGTAGAGTGTCCTTAACCTTGTCTTCAGGACATTCTGCATTCTAAGCCTAGTTGAAACTCACCTTTGTTTCGCCTGCCATCTAATGTCACTTGCTACTCTTCTACCTCCTGTTAGCAGCTTTAATTCCTTCCAGTTTGAGCTACCCCTCAGGTTCCCATCCCCCTGACAAGCTAGTTTAAACCCTCCCCAACAGCACTAGCAAATCTCCCTGCGAGGATATTAGTCCCAGTCCTGTTACGGTGTCACCCGTCCATCTTGTACAAGTCCCACCTGCCTCAGAAGTCTGATGCCCTCTCTCCTACACCAGTTCTCCAGCCACGTGTTCACTCGATCAAGCCTCCTATTTCTATGCTCACTAGCACGTGGCACTGGGAGTAATCCTGAGATTACTGCTCTTGAGGTCCTGCTTTTTAATTTCCTTTCTAACGCCCTAAAATCTGTTTGCAGGACCTCATCCCCCTTCCTACCTAGGTCAGTGGTGCCAATGTGGACCACTGTCCCCCCAGAAGGATGTCCTGCAGCTGCTCTGTGACATCCTTGACCCGGGCACCTGGGAGGCAACACACCATCCTGGAGTCACGTTTACTGCCACAGAAACACCTGTCTGATCCCCTGACTATCGAATTCTCTATCACTACTGCTTTTCCACTCTTCTGCCTCCCCTCTTGTGGCGCTGAGCCACCAATGGTACCACAGACTTTGTTCTGGCTGCACGCCCCTGAGGAATCATCACCGATTAGAAAACCTATTAGCAAGCAAGGTAGACTCAGGGGCCTTCTGCACTACCTGCCTATTTCTTAGACTGACCAGCAGTCACCCATTCCTTCTTTGCCTGCATGCTCCTAACCTGCAGTGTGACCACCTCCCTAAACATGCTTTCCATGTAATCCTCCGCCTCGCAAATGCAGAAGTGATTCCAGGCACCGCTTGAGTTCCGAAACCCGGAGCTCAAGTTTCTGCAGCCAGTGACACTTCCTGCAGGTGTGTTCGTCTGGGACACATGTTGCATCCATGACTTCCCACATACCACAAGACACATATCACAAGATGTGCATTCCACCTGGCCATGCTGACCTACCATACCGTAACTTTGAAAACTATCTATTACAATTAGAATAACTTACCAGTTACTCACCAATCAGCTTCTTCCCCTGTAAGAGTAGCTGCTGGAGGCTGAAGAAAGATGGAGAGAAAAAGAAAGAAAGATAGAGAGAAAAAGACAACTCACTCTGTGTATTCAAAGCAGCACTCACTCCAGACCAAACTGCACTGAGGAAGCTCTGCTTTTATACTTTCTGTAAAACAACTGATTCAAGCTTCTGAAAAGCAGTTTAAGCCAGCTCCTAAGTAACTAGCTGCAGCTGCTCCCAGAGAGCTTGTATACCCCTGTTACCCCTGGATCTTTTACACCCACCCAGGGATATGGGGACCGGTTGGGAAAGCGGAGTTGAGGCAGAAAATCAGCTATGATCATATTGAATGGCAGAGCAGGCTCGAGGGTTGGTATGACCTACTCCTGCCTTATTTCTTATGTTCTTATGTTCCTATACATGTTAGTCTGTCACATTTCTGAATTTGGTAGTGTAGTGGTTCTGTTACTGGGTTAGCAATCTGGAGAATCATGAGTTCAAATTCCACCATAGCAGTTTGCGAATTTATACTCAGCTGAAAAAACAGAAATCAAAAAGCTGCTATCAGTCAAAGCGACCATGAATCTTGCGGATTGACATAAAAAAAACCAGCTGGGTCATTATTGCCCTTGATGGAAGGAAACATGCTGCCATTACCTGGTATGCACCTATATGTAACTCCAGTCCTACACCAACATAGTCAAGTCTTAACTGCCCTCTGAAGTGGCTTAGGACACTTAGTTGTCCCAACTGCTACCAGCAGCTCAAGAAGAATGCCCGTTGCCACCTTCCCAGGGCATTAGCAGTTGGTAATAAAAGCAAAAATGAGGAGGCCACACAAAAGCAAATCTATGTCATGGTCGGGACCGAGCCCCAGCACCTCAAACTAGTCAGGCATAGTGTTACTGGCGACTGTAATTAGCAGGTTAACCATCCAACCATGTCAGTACTTGGGAGCAGGTGAGTTTTTCATCATCACAATTTAATCTTGTAATAGAGTCATACAATCTTACAGCATAGAAGGAGGCCATTTGGCCCATCATGCCTGTGCCAGCTCTTTGAAAGAGCTATCCAATTAGTCCAACTCTGCTGCTTCTTCCCCATTGCCCTGAAGTTTTTTTCCCTTCAAGTATTTCCTTTTGAAAGTTACTATTGAATCTGCTTCCACTGTCCTTTCAGGCAGTGAATTCCTGATCACAACAACTCGTTGTGTAAAAAAATGTTCCTTCATGTTGCCTCTCGTGCTTTTGCCAATCGCATTGAATTTTTGTCCTCTACTTATCAACACTTCTGCCACTGGGAACAGTTTCTCATTATTTACTCCATCAAAGCTATGATTTTCAGCACCTCTATCGGTGGATTATGCATGTGCTTCTTCTGGGATCTTTTTTGCAGTGTTCCTATTTTAAAAAAAAAATTATTCTCAGGATGTGGGTGTCACTGGCAAAGCCGGCATTTCTTGACCATCCCTAGTTGCCCTGATGACTGAAAGCAGTTCAGAGTCAACCACGTTGGTGTGGGACTGGAGTCACGTAAAGGCCCAGACTGGGTAAGGATGGCAGGTTTCCTTCCCGAAAGGACATTCGTGACCCAGATGGGTGTTGACAACAATCCAACAGCTTCATGGTCACTTTTAATGACATGAGACTTAAACCAGGGAAAGCCAACTTCAGTAATATAAAAACAAAATACTGCAGATGCCGGAAATCTGAAATAAAAACAGAAAGTGCTGGAATCAGTAGGTCAGACAGCATCTGTGGAGAGAGAAACAGAGTTAACGTTTCAGGTCAGGTCATCAGAACTCCAACTTCAGGACTGATATCAGGAGGTTCTGCTTCATTCAGAGTGATTAAGGCATGGATTGGACTTCCAGATAGAGCAATTGAGGCAAAAACCTCGGAATCATCTAAAGAAAAAAAAAGAAAGACCTGCATTTATATAGTGCCTCTCACAACTTCAGGATGCCCCAGAGTGCTTTACAGCCAATGAAGAACTTTTGAGTTGTAATCAAAGTTGTAATGTAGGAAACACAACAACCAATTTTCACACAGCAAGCTCCCACAAACAGCAATGTGATAATGACCAGATCATTTGTTTTGAAAATGTTGGTTAAGGGATACATATTGGTCAGCTGTTTTAGGTGTTGATTGAACCAATTGGATGCTGTGATGGGGCTATAGGGCCTACTACCTATTAGGTCTATTGCTGAGTCAATGGATCAGGGTCTCTTATTGGCCACAAAGGCCATTCTCAGGAGCCACACAGTCCAGGACCCTATCAGAGGTGCAGAGTTTGAATCCTTTGTCTCATTGGGTGTCATGGACATGGTCTGCCTCCTGAATACCAATGGCAAGAACTAAGTCCTGTCACACCACTTGCCTTCCTTCAACATAGACAGTCACAACGAAAAACCACTATCCTATTTTAGGAGGAGCATTGGCTTGTCGCAGGTGAGAGGTTTAAGTACTGGGAAGTAGAAATCTCCCCATCTCTGATCAAATCCCCTTCTGAGGCAACTTATCCAGAAAGATTAAACAGGCTGAACTCTTTCCTCTAGAAAGGGGAAGGCTCAGGGGTGACCTTATAGAGGTTTTTAAGATTATGAAAGGGTTTGATAGGGTAGATGTAGAGAAGATGTTTCCACTTACAGGCGAGACCAGAATTAGGGGCCATAAATATAAGATAGTCACCAATAAATCCAATCGGAAATGCAGGTGAAACTTCTTTACCCAGAGAGTGGTGAGAATGTGGCGATAACTCCAAGGAGTAGTTGAGGCGAATAGATTAGACGCATTTAAGGGGAAGCTGGATAAGCACATGAGGGAGAAAGGAATAAAAAGATATACTGATGGGATTAGATGAAGATGGGTGGGAGGAGGTTTGCTAGCATGGACCTGTTGGGCTGAATGGCCTGTTTCTATGCTTTAAATTGCACCATCGAATAATTTTATTTTTGTACAGTAAGAAATTGACAACAATTAGGCTGTATAATGTCAGTTTTTTGTGTACACAAATGCTTTTTTTAACCTTGTTTTATATTTTTCTGTATTTATAATTTAATTTGTAGTTTATGTACATTCATGTCAATTCATTTCAATGTAAATGCATCAAAACCAGATGTCTTGAGTTGATGCTGAGAAGCTTTGTATGTTATTATTAAAATCTGTATTACATTATACTTGGCAGACCTGAAAGGATATGGTGGACAACTGTTTTAGCCTTCCACTGCCAGATCTGGCTGGACCACATAATGCACTATCGGATCCTGCTCTCATCTGCTAAGAGTGCTCATTATTCCAGGATCATCTTAGAATACAACGGTAACCCCCGGCTTCTTTTCTCTACTGCAGACCGTCATCTTAAACCCCTCTCTCCTCTCCCCGTCCCCTCCACCCTCACCTCCAACAGTAAGTGCAAGGCGTTCACGGACTTTTTTGTCACTAAGACTGAGACCATTCAATCAGCTGCCTTTGCCATGTCTTTCCCTTCCACTAGTCCATTGGGCCAAACTTCCATAAAGTTTGCCCTGCCCTAGTCCTGAATTTGTATCTTTCTCTAGTTTCTCTCCTATCTCCGTTCATGACCTCTCCGAGGTTAACTTGTCTATGAAACTCACCTCCTGTTCCCTCGACCCTATTGCCACTAAACTGCTGATCACCCAATTCCCCTTCCTTATCCCCATGTTAGCAGATATTGTAAACGGTTCTCTCTCTCCAGGTGTTATCCTCACTCCTTTAAATCTGCCGTCATCACCTCTCTCCTCAAAAAAACAATCCTTGACCCCATCGTCCTTGCAAACCGCCCCATCTCCAACCTCCCTTTCCTCTCCAAAGTTCTTGAACGTGTTGCCACTTCCCAAATCCATGCCCATCTTTCCCGGAGCTCCATGTTTGAATCTCTCCAATCAGGTTTTCGCCCCTGTCGCTGAAACGGCTCTTATCAAAGTCACAAATGACATCCTATGTGACTGTGACAAAGGTAAACTTTCCCTCCTTGGCATGTCTGCAGCCTTTGACACAGCTGACCACACCACCTTACTCCAATATCTCTCCACTGTTTTCCAGCTGGGTGGGACTGCTCTCACCTGGTTCCATTCTTATCTATCTAATCGTAGTCAGAGAATCACTTGCAATGGTTTCTCTTCCTGCTCCCACACCGTTATCTCTGGAGTTCCCCAAGGATCTATGGAGCTCCCCTCCTTTTCTCATCTACTTGCTGCCCTCAGCGACATCATCTGAAAACATAGCGTTATTTTTCATGTCTATGCTGGTGACACCCAGCTAGATCTCACCATCACCTCTATCAACTCCTCCATTGTTGTTAAATTATCAGATTGCTTTTCTGACATCCAGTACGGGATACAATTCTGCATAGAAGAGACTCGGCCTGTCCTTGAAAACAAAACAAAACTCATATATCAACCCACACCTGGTCAGTCAAATATTCCACCTCCCATATATGTTGTAGGAGAGACCTTGGAATATGTTGAGCTCTTCCCAGACCCTGGCAGTTACCTCTCTCAAAAGGCCACCATTGACGAGGAGATCCAACACCGGATCAGCTGCACCAGCTCAACCTTCTCCAAACTACGGCAGTGAGTGTTTGACAACAAAGACCTCCACAAGTCAACAAAAATCCAAGTGTACAGAAC
Organism: Heterodontus francisci; assembly: GCF_036365525.1. Lineage (NCBI taxonomy): Eukaryota > Metazoa > Chordata > Chondrichthyes > Heterodontiformes > Heterodontidae > Heterodontus > Heterodontus francisci. Next base: position 7,641,300 of record NC_090379.1, read on the forward strand.
AGTTGTTGTCACCTCACTCCTGTACTACAGTGAGACCTGGACTGTGTATCAGCGACACATAAGAATGCTAGAGAAATTCCATCAGCAATGCCTCCGCCACATCCTCTAGATTCAATGGGAGGACCATCGAACATACACTAGTGTCCTTCTTGGAGGCAGCTCCACAAGCATTCAGGCAAAACTCCTGGTAAACCAGCTTCGATGGACTGGACACTGCATCCAGGTGGCCAAAAACCATCTCCCCCACCAGGCCCTGTTTCCTCAAATGGCCAGCATTTCAGGGAGGACAAAGAAAACACTTCAAAGACACTCTGAAGCTCTCTTTGAAGCATGGCAGCATTGACATTGATGACTGGGAAGAGCTTGTTACCAACCATTCAAAATGGCGACAACTTGTCCATCAAGCTGCATCATGATTTGAGTCCAAATGATGATGAGGCAGAGCGGCGGCAGAGAATGAAAGAAAAGGAAGCAAATCCTGCACTCTGGATCCCACTACCTCATGGGACATCCTGTGTGCAAAGATCTGTGGGTCGAGAATCGGCCTGCTCAGTCACCTGAAGACCCACAGCTGGAACTCGTGACCTTGAGTAGACATCATCCTTGGATCGAGGGACAGCCGATAACGACTGAATGAGCAAAAATGTCCTCCAATTAATTATTGGGAAGACTGAAGCCATTATTTTCTGTCCCTGCTTCAAACTCCGTTCTCTAGCTACTGACTCTATTCCTCTCCCAGCAATAGTCTGAGATTAAGCCAGCCTGTTCGCAACCTTGGTGTCACATTTGACCCTGAGATAAGCTTCCGACCTCACATTCACGCCATCACTAAGACCTCCTATTTCCACCTCCGTAACATCGCCTGACTTCACCCCATCTCAGCTCATTTGCTGCCGAAACCCTCATTCACGTCTTCATTACCTCTAGACTTGACTATTCCAGCACACTCCTGGATGGTCTCCCACATTCTACGCTCTGTAAACTTGAGGTCATCCAAGCTCTGCTGTTCGTTTCTTAACTCACACCAAGTCCCGTTCATCTATCACCCCTGTGCTCACTGACTTACATTGGCTCAAGCAACGTCTTGATTTTAAAATTCTTATCCCTGGTTTCAAATCGCTGTATGGGCTCGGCACTCCCTATCCCTGTAATCTCCTCCGGCCCCACAACCCTCCAAGATATCTGTGCTCATCTAATTTTGGCCTCTTGAGCATCCCCGATTTTCATTGCTGCACCATAAGTGGCCGTGCCTTCAGCTGTCTGGGTCCCAAGCTCTGGAATTCCCTCCCTAAACCTCTCCACCTCACTTTCCTCCTTTAAGACACTCCTTAAAACCTATCTCTTTGTTTAAGCTTTTGGTCATATGACCTAATATCTCCTTATATGGTTTGGTGTTATGTTTTGTTTTACAATGTTCCTGTGAAGTGCCTTGGGACGTTTTATTATGCTTAAGGCATTTATATAAATACAAGTTGTTGTTGTAAAACTTTGTAAGCTCTGCCTTATAAAAAGTCAAAGCATTTGATAAGATTGTATTGAATTGTGTCTGTTATTGACTTCTAGGTAAGTTTAGTGAAAGCAGCCATTTAAGACAGTTGGATCCTATGATAGGGAGGATGAATATATGGTCGGCCGAATTCAAGGATGTTCTGTTGAGTTTCACAAGATGTTGGTAGGCCACAGTTGGAGCACTGTGCAGTTCTGGGCTCGCCATTGTAGGACGGATATTAAGAGCGACAGACACAGAACAGTGAAGATTCACAAGAACCATATCAAGAATCAGAGGTTCTAGTTATGAGAAAAAAGCACAAATATGATGCTTTTTCAAGGTGGAGATCTAATAGAGATTGTCAAAATTCTGAGAAGTTTTGATTGGATAAATGGTGAAATATTGTTCGAACTGGTGGGTGAATCAGTAACAAGGGGAGCACAGACTGAGAATCATCACTGTAAGAGTCAAAGTTAGGTTAGAAGAATTGTTTTCAAACAGAGGCTTCTTAGAACATGGAATGATATACCACAAGGTGTTAAACTCCACAAAGCTGTTGGTGAAGAACAGAACTGGAGCCAATCTTTACATACACTTTTATAAGCATTTATTTACAGAGATACACATTATAAACATGCACCTCATCATCCAACAAACACAGTTTCAGTCTGTTCCTATTTATAGGGGCACAAGTGAATCCCTAGTTAATGCCCACCACCTGCATTTAATTAAACACAATTAATACCAGGGGCTTTTGGGGCCGAGATTGTAACAACATTTCAAAGGGAGTAAGTTTTGAACGCAGAGCGTAAATGGACAGGAAAATGGAATTAGAGAAGATTGCAGAGACCAGGAATGCCATTCCCAAAAGGCTGAGGATGGGGGAATAATTGAAATTTTCAAGACTGAGATTGATGGATTTTTAATTGGATAAGGGGATTCGGGGGATATGGAACAAAGGAGGGTAAATAGAGTTGAGGTAAAGGTCAGCGACGATGTAATTGAATTGTAAAACAGGCTGAAGGGGCTGAATGGTCTCCTTAACTTCCAATTACTGAGCAACTGGCCTCATCCTGTAATTTCTATGATTGTATGAATAGCCTTCCTTGTCTTTATCTGGTGATCTTTTGATATTTTCCACAAAATATCACATGGTCATAACTCTAAGCATACAAGAGCCTTGTGGTTGTAGAAGGAGACTGAGAATCTGGTAAGGAGAAAACTGCCAACTTCTCAATGACCAGACAACATTTACTGATGCCCCAGCTCCTTCCGGCTGACTATGTACAAACAGGAGAGCTCCAGGCAGTTTAGGAAGGATGTCAAGGCCTTGGAGAGGGTGCAGAGGAGATTTACTAGACTGTTATCAGCGATGATTAAATAAGGAGAAACTGTTTCCAGAGGCAGAAGGGCCAGTAAACAAAGATCTCACATTTAAGGAGATTGGCAAAGGAACCAGAGGTGAGATGAGCAGAATTTTTAATACACACTGAGCTGTTAGGATCTGGAACGCGCTGCCTGAAAGGACAGTGGATGCAGATTCAATAGTAACTTTCAAAAGGGAATTGGATAAATACTTAAAAAGGAAACATTTGCAGGGCTGTAAGAAAAGAGCGGGGGAGTTGGGTTTAATTGGTTAGTGAATGGCTTCCTTCTTGCTTAGACTACACTGTGCACAGTTCGGCCTCCGTATCATATAAAGATATATGCACTGGAGAAAGTGCATATTTAGAAAGATGATACGTGGGAGTGGCACTAGTGACTTGCTGCTTCAGAGAGCCAGCACAGACACAATGGGTTGAATGGCCATCTTCTGTGCTGTAACTATTCTGTTATTCTACCAGAACTATAAGTTATAACTATCAGGAAGGACTGACCAGGCTGCATCTCTTTTCTTGGGAAAGAGAAGGCTGAGGGGTGACCTGGTAGAGGTCTTTAAAATTAAGAAAAGGTTTTCTAGGGCAGACACTTGTGGGGGAGCCCAAAACTACAGGCCATAAATGTAAGATAGTCACCAAGAAATCCAATAGGGATTTCAGGAGAAACTGCTTTACCCAGAGAGAGTGAGGATGTGGAGCTCACTACCAAAAAGTGTAGTTGAGGTGAGTAGCAGAGATGTATTTAAGGAGAAGCTGAATAAGTACATGAGGGAGAAAGATATAATGATAGGATGAGTATGTAAGGTGGGAGGAGACTCACATGGAGCCTAAACACCGGTATGAACCAGTTGGGCCAAATGGCCTGTTTCTGCGAATTGTATGTAATTCTGTGCTGTAAGATTTTGAGGTTCACTGGCACTGTCTGGGAGAGGGCAGTACTAGTACATGGAAGAACTAAACTAACTCATTGCCCTTGCTAGGCAGTTGAAAAATGGGAGTCTCGACTACTGATGTACTGAAGCCCAGCTTCCAGGAAGTAGACTTTCTAAGGCACCGTTACACCCAGTTCCGCCCCACCCTCCCGTCCTCCACCACCAACCAGGAGATTGGGAAATCTACAGAACAAGGCCAAGGAGATTACCAAGTGCTTTGAAGTCATTGCAGCTCCTCCATGTGGTGTAAGAGATTATTGGGGATCTTAGCGAGGAAGAGTACGGCCATTGTGGGGGTGAGGGTAACACTCGTAAATGTTCCTAAAGAGAATGAAATTGGGAGGACAAGAACTCCATTCCCTATTCCTCGCAAGGAAAGACTGCCAGCAAGGTTAATTCACAGGCCTTTTCATTGAGAGCTGTTATTTTGACAGAATGTTCCAGAACAATGAAAATCATTTTTTGAGGAAAAATTAATAAAGGGCTGCATTGGTTACAGTGAGCAGCCTGTCATGTAGGAAAACAGCCCAGCCTTCTGCCAACACAAATAGTCCCCACACAATAACACTTGGTGGACTGGAAGCCTGAAGGCCCTTATCAGCCGGCCCCATGAGGTATAGCCGACTCCAGTTTGTTCAATGTACCTATGAGCTGTCTGTTCAGTGTGCACCAGCAAGGCCTATTGAGTGTGGATGGCTCTTCCTGTTATTGAATTGCAGAGATCTCATAGCTGTAGCTCAGTGGGTAGCTCTCTATCAGCTGTGAAACAGAAGGGCATGGGTTTGAGGCCCCTTCCGTGAGACTTAAGCACACAATCCAGTGCCAACTCTTGCTGCACTGTCGGACGTGCCACCTTCTGGATGCGATGCTAAACCGAGTCCCCATTTGGCATCTCAAGTGAAAGTAAGAGATCCCATGGCATTATTTTGACGAAGAGCAGGGGAGTTCTCCCTGGAGCCCTGGCCAATATTTATCCCTCAGTCAACATCACAAAAAACAGGTGAACCAGTCATTATCACACTGCTGTTTGTGGGATCTTGCTGTGCATGTGTTTCCTAAGTTACAACAGTGACTGCACTTCAAAAAATACCTAATTGGCTGTAATTTGTGACATCCTGAGGTTGTGAAAAGTGCTAGAGAAACGACAAAAACACCATCCCAATGACCTCTGCACCTGGATGGTCCTCATTTCCCGAGTGTGTGTTCCGTGAGGAGCCTCGATCGTGGTGCTCTGTGTTCAGCAAGATAACAGGCAAGCAACGTGGCACTTTCCATCCCCATCCACCTCTTTCTCCCTCAGCAACTCTCCATCCAGAGTGTTGTTGGACTGGAGGGGGTTACAGAGATAGGGAAGGCCGAAGCCACAGAGGAATTTGATCACAAGGATGAGAATTATAAAATCAAGACATTGCCAGGCCAGGAGCCAAATATCTCAGGAAGCACAGGAGTGGTGGATGAATGGGACTTGGCGCGAGTTAGGATACGGGCAACAGAATTTTGAATGACCTCATGTTTATTACCATGACAGCATTCATGGAATAAAACTTATAGAATAAAATAGCACAGGAGGAAGCCATTCAGCCCATTGAACTCTTTAGTAGAGCTATCCAATTTGTTCCATTTCCCCCCCACCGCCCCCCGATCTTTCCCCATCGTCCTAACATTAACCCTAACTTTAACTATAGCCAACTAAATGTTTCCCCTTCCAATATTTTTCCAATTCCCTTTTAAAAGTTACTATTTCCAGCACCCTTTCAGACAGTGCATTCCAGATCGTAACAACTCGCTGCGTAAAAAAAATTCCTCCTTGTCTGCCTTCTGGTTCTTTTGCTAATTTACCTTAAATCTGTGTCCTCTGGCAACGTTAGACTAGTCGAATCTAGAGGTGACAAAGTCATGGCTGAGGATTTCAGCAGTAGACACAGCAGAGCAAACAGACACATGCAGATATGAATTACATAGATCCCGATGGACACACACACACACACACACACACACACAGAAACACAAACATATAACCCACATAGACACACGCAAACAAACAATTAGGCAAAGACATATACACGTTTGTACACACAAATACTGACATATTCATTGCACACAGCCAAATGCCAATAATGAACAAATGACTCAGTGGGCAGCCTGGGTATGTACGGTTTGAAAACTGTGGGAAAATATTTCAAGCTGGCACCTCTCAGAGGCTGATCACAAGATAGATCAGGCTCAGTGAGGCCATTTGGTCCATCTAGCCAGTGAGCCCCTACAGTGTCCCACTACAGTATCTGATTGGTTCTTAAATGTATCCCGGGTTTGGTCCAGCTGGGAGTCCATTCAATGTCTTCATCTCTTTCCATGTGAAAGACTTCCTGATATCAGTCCTAATATTTTCTTTTCCTGGTTATCTGGTCTGAATAAAAGTGACCATGTCAGATTGTTGTAACTGGTTCCTTAATGGCCTCCAGAGAATTAAATTTGCTGTTCTTGCCCGGTCTGGGCCTCTAAGTGACTTCAGCCCCACAGCAAAAAGAAAGACTTGCATTTATATAGCACCTTTCACAACATCCCAAATTGTTTTAGATCCAATGAAGTACTTTTGAAGTGTACTCACTGTTGTAATGCAGCCAATGTGAACACAGCAAGATCCCACAAACAGCAATGTGATAATCAGCAGATAATCTGTTACTGGTAATGTTGGTTGAAGGACAAATATTGGCCAGGACACCGGGAGAATCTCCCTGCTCTTCTTTGAAACTAGGCCATGGGATCATTTACATCCATCTGAGAGGACAGATGGTGTCTCACTTTAACATTCCATTTAAAAGCTGGCACCTCTAACAGTGCAGCACTCCCTCAGTACTGGCACTGGACTGTCAGCCTAAATGTTTGTGTTCAGGACTCTGGAGTGGTACTTGAACCCACAGCCTCCTAACTCAGAGGTGAGACTGCTACCCACTGAGACAGATGGCACATGTAGGAGACTCTGAACTGCCCAAACCCTTTAATATCCCACCCAGTCTAATCCCATTCTCCTGCTCACTCCCCAAACCCTTTAATATCCCACCCAGTCTAATCCCATTCTCCTGCTCGCTCCCCAAACCCTTTAATATCCCACCCAGTCTAATCCCATTCTCCTGCTCACCTCCCGTACCCTTTAATATCCCACCCAGTCTAATCCCATTCTCCTGCTCACCTCCCGTACCCTTTACTATCCCACCCAGTCTAATCCCATTCTTCTGCTCAGTCCCAGTACTCTTTAATATCCCACCCAGTCTAATCCCATTCTCCTGCTCACTCCCAGTACTCTTTAATATCCCACCCAGTCTAATCCCATTCTCCTGCTCACTCCCAGTACTCTTTAATATCCCACCCAGTCTAATCCCATTCTTCTGCTCAGTCCCAGTACTCTTTAATATCCCACCCAGTCTAATCCCATTCTCCTGCTCACTCCCAGTATTCTTTAATATCCCACCCAGTCTAATCCCATTCTTCTGCTCAGTCCCAGTACTCTTTAATATCCCACCCAGTCTAATCCCATTCTCCTGCTCACTCCCAGTATTCTTTAATATCCCACCCAGTCTAATCCCATTCTCCTGCTCACTCCCAGTACTCTTTAATATCCCACCCAGTCTAATCCCATTCTCCTGCTCACTCCCAGTACTCTTTAATATCCCACCCAGTCTAATCCCATTCTCCTGCTCACTCCCAGTACTCTTTAATATCCCACCCAGTCTAATCCCATTCTCCTGCTCACTCCCAGTACTCTTTAATATCCCACCCAGTCTAATCCCATTCTCCTGCTCACTCCCAGTACTCTTTAATATCCCACCCAGTCTAATCCCATTCTCCTGCTCACTCCCAGTACTCTTTAATATCCCACCCAGTCTAATCCCAGTCTTCTGCCCAGTCCCAGTACTCTTTAATATCCCACCCAGTCTAATCCCATTCTTCTGCTCAGTCCCAGTACTCTTTAATATCCCACCCAGTCTAATCCCATTCTTTTGCTCACTCCTCATACCCTTTCGTGTTCCTGCAACTGTCTAACTCCCTTTAGAAAGAATGAATAGACTCCTGTGGGAGCAGCTGCCCGAGGCTGGGGGCATGGTGGGGGAAGGGACGCATTTTATAATGGTGAGGTCAATGAGTGTGTTGGGGAATCTCAGACCCTAAGCCACGTGCCATCACTCCCAGACTCTATGTGTTGAAAGATTCCTGGGATTGGCTTCCGAGCAGAGAACAGCTCGAGGTGATGTCTCTCCAAACAGCTGGTGAAATACAGTCCAGTAAAACAACAGTGGATCATAAGAAGTAATGCTAAAAATAATTTAGAAAGCCTGTGTTCTATGTCAGTGCAATGCACTTAAGGCCATGATATTATCAGTGCAGGAAATGAAAGCTCTTTCACCAACCCGACTGTGGTTATATAAACAATGACACAATCCAATTATCTCCAATCAGGCAAACCACTTCCATTCCTGAAGATTCTCAGAAGGATTTCTACTTTTTTCTTTTAACAAGATTGAATAAAACTCCTAGGCCTGGACTATTCCAGAAAATTCAACTCACTGCACTATAGCCCAGTAGCCATTTTGATGGTGTGTCTGAGCAAGTCAGTGTGTAATTTTCCAGGGCAAGTCTGGGCTCTCATTGCAACTTTGTAGTGGTTTATGGTTGTTGCCTGTGTTTTAATCAGGTGCATTTGGGACTGTAGATGGAACGGATTAGCACAGGGGAGATGGTTCAGTTCCTGGGTATGGCGTTCAGCCCACGGAACCCGTGAAATCGCACAAGTCCCTAAGTATAGGCCGACACTCGCAGGGAGTGCTGCACTGTCAGAGGTGCTGCCTTTCAGATAAAACATTAAACCATCTGCCCTCTAAGGTGGATGTAAAAGATCCCATGGTCACTATTCAAAGTAGACCAGAGCAGTTCTCCCCATTGTCCTGGCCAATATTTATCCCTCAACTACTCAAACAGATGATCTGGCCATTATCACATTGCTGTTTGTGGGAGCTTGTGTGCAGATATTCTGCCACATTTCCGATATTACAACAGTGACGACACTTCAAAGCTACTTGTTGAAGCACTGTGGGAGGTCTTGAAGTTGTGAAAGGTACTATAAAATAGAATCATAGAAAGTTTAAGGCACAGAAAGAGGCCACTTGGCCCATCGTGTCTGTGACGGCCGAAAAACGATCCACCTATTCTAATCCCACCTTCCTGCATTTGGTCTGTAGCCTTGCAGATTATGGCACTTGAGGTGAATCTCCAGACTCATTTTGAATGAGTTGAGGGTCTCTGCCTCAACTACCCTTTCAGGAAGTGAGTTCCAGACCATCACCACCCTCTGGGTGAAATTTGTTTTCCTCATCTCCCCTCTAGTTTTTCTACCAATCACTTTAAACCTATGCTCCCTCGTCACTGACCTCTCTGCCAAAGTGAATAGACCCTTCACCTCCACTCTATCCAGGCCCCTCAAAATTTTGTACATTTCAATCAGATCTCCCCTCAGCCTTCTCTGTTCAGGAGAACAACCCCAGCCTATCCAATCGTTCCTGATAACTGCATTTTTCCAGTCCTGGCAACATCCTCATAAATCTCTTCTGTATCCTCTCTAGTGCAATTACATCCTTTCTGTAATGAGGTGACCAGAACTGCACACAGTACTTAAGATGTAGCCTAACTAATGATTTATACTGTTCCAGCATAACCTCCCTGCTCTTGTGCTCTATACCTCGGCTAATAAAGGAAAGGATTCCATATGCCTTCTTAACCACCTTATCGACCTGTCCTGCTACTTTCAGGGATCTGTGGACATTCACTCCAAGGTCCCTCACTTCCTCTACACCTCTCAGTAGTCTCCCATTAATCATGTATTCCTTTGCCTGTTTAACCTCCCCAAATGCATCACCTCACACTTCTCCAAGTTGAATTCCATTTGCCACTTTTCTGCCCATCTGGCCAGACCAGTAATATCTTTCTGCAGCCTACAGCTACCCTCCTCACCATAGAAACATAGAAAATAGGAGCAGAAGTAGGCCATTTGGCCCTTCGAGCCTGCTCCACCATTTATTATGATCATGGCTGATCATCCAACTCAGTAACCTGTTCCTGCTTTCGCCCCATACCCTTTGATCACTTTAGACCCAAGAGCTATATCTAACTCCTTCTTGAAAACATTCAATGTTTTGGCCTCAACTGCTTTCTGTGGTAGCGAATTCCACAGGCTCACCACTCTCTCGATGAAGAAATTTCTCCTCATCTCAGTCCTGAAAGGTTTACCCCGTATCCTTACACTATGACCCCTGGTTCTGGACTCCCCCACCATCAGGATCATCCTTCCTGCATCTACCCTGTCATGTCCTGTTAGAATTTTATAGGTTTCTATGAGATTCCCTCTCACTCTTCTGAACTCCAGCGAATATAATCCTAACCGACTCAATCTCTCCTCATACGTCAGTCCCACCATCCCAGGAATCAGTCTGGTAAACCTTCGCTGCACTCCCTCTATAGCAAGAACATCCTTCCTCAGATAAGGAGACCAAAACTGCACACAATGTTCCAGGTGTGGCCTCACCAAGGCCCTGTATAATTGCAGCAAGACATCCCTGCTCCTGTACTCGAATCCTCCCACTATGAAGGCCAATATACCATTTGCCATTTTTACCTCCTGTTGCACCTGCATGCTTACCTTCAGCAACTGGTGTACAAGAACACCCAGGTCTCATTGCTATTCCCCATCTGAGTTTATAGCCGTTCAGATAATAATCTGCCTTCTTGTTTTTGCTACCAAAGTGGATAACCTCACATTTATCCACATTATACTGCATCTACCATGCATTAGCCCACTCACTCAACTTGTCCAAATCACCCTGAAGCCTCTCAGCATCCTCCTCACAACTCACCCTCCCACCCAGTTTTGTGTCATCTGCAAATTTGGAGATATTATATTTAGTTCCCTCATCTTAATCATTAATATATATTGTGAATAGCTGGGTCCTAGCACCGATCCCTGTGGTACCCCACTAGTCACTGCCTGCCATTTGGAAAAAGACCCATTTATTCCTACTCTTTGTTTCCTGTCTGCCAACCAATTTTCTATCCATCGCAATACACTACCCCCAATCCCATGTGCTTTAATTTTACACGCTAATCTCTTGTGTGGGACTTTGTCGAAAGCCTTCTGAAAGTCCAAATACACCACTTCCAGTGGCTCCCCTTCATCAATTCTACTAGTTACATCCTCGAAGAATTCTAGTAGATTTGTCAAGCATGTAAATCCTTTTGTAAATCCATGCTGACTCTGCCCGATTCTACCACTGTTCTCTATGTGCTGTGCTATAAAATCTTTGATAATGGACTCTAGAATTTTCCCCACTACCGATGTCAGGCTGACTGGTCTATAATTTCCTGCTTTCTCTCTACCTCCCTTTTTAAATAGTGGGGTTACATTAGCTACCCTCCAATCTGTAGGAACTGTTCCAGAGTCTATAGACCACCAATGCATCCACTATTTCTAGGGCCACTTCCTTTAGTACTCTGGGATGCATACCAACAGGCCCTGGGGATTTATCGGCCTTCAATCCCATCAATTTCCCCAAAACCATTTCTCTAATAATACTGATTTCTTTCAGTTCCTCTCTCTCACTAAACCCTGTGTTCCCCAACATTTCTGCTATCTACCACACGGCCAATCTTTGTGTCATCCGCAAACTTCTCGATCATGTCCCCTACATTTATGTCCAAATCGTTAATATACACCACAAAAATCAGGGGAACCAGTACTGAGCCCTGCAGAACGCCACTGGAAACAGCCCTTCAGTCGCTAAAATAGCCGTCAACAATTACCCTTCGTTTCCTGACACTGAACCAATTTTGTATCCACCTTGCTGCGTTTCCCTGGATCCCATGGGATTTTATTTTTTTAACCAATCTGCCATGTGGGATCTTGTCAAAAGCCTTGCTAAAATCCATGTGGACCACATCAACTGCACTACCCTCAACAATCTTCCTTGTTACCTCTACAACTCTATCAAGTTTGTCAAAAAAGATCTTTCCTTAACAAATCCATGCTGACTATCCTTAACTGTGCCTTTTTAGGTGACAGTTTATCCTGTCTCTCAGAATAGATTCCAATAATTTGTCCACTACTGAGGTTAGACTGATTGGCCTGTAATTATTCGGTCTATCCTTTGCTCCCTTTTTAAACAGAGGTACAATTTTAGCAATTCTCCAATCCTCCAGCACCACACCTGTATCCAGTGAGGACTGGAAAATGATGGTCAGACCCTCTGCTATTTCCTCTCTTGCTTCTTTTAACAGCTTAGGATACTTTTCATCTGGCCCCCGGTAATTTATCAACTTTCTAGGATACTAATACCATTAATACTTCCTTGCTCCCTATGTTTATCACATCCAATCCTTCACACTCTTCCTCCTTAACTACAATATTTGCATCGTCCCCCTCTTTTCTGAAGACAGATGCAAAGTATTCATTAAGAGCTATACCAATATCTTCTGCTCCTACACATAGATTACCATTTTGGCCTTATGGGCCCTACTCACTCCTGAGTTATCCTCTTACTCTTAATGTATTGATAAATTATCTTTGGGTTCACCTTGATTTTGCTTGCCAATATGTCAGTGCAAGTTCTTTTCCTGCTTGTTAAAGACCTAACTGGTTGACTAATGTCCTTCAGGGAAGGGAACCAGCCACTCCTGCCTGGTGTGGACTACATGTGACTCCAATCCTACATGGTCTCTCCTGGGAGAGACAAAATTAAAACAGAGAAACCCAGGATCAATAAGGGAAAACATTCTCTAGTAAATTCCTCTCTGACCCCCTCAGACCCCCAACCAGTGCAAATGATCACACGGATATCTATAAAGACACTTACCCTCTATTTTATGGGATCTCTGCCCCACTCAGGAACTGGTCCAGCTCCCGCTAGAAGGCAACGAGTCAGCACCCACCACACCAGCCAGCAACACATTCCAGAGGCTCGCTACTCTCTGGGAAAGACCTACCCAACATCCAGTCTATTCCTACTCTTCCGTAGTTTAAACTCTTGTCCCCGGTTCTCCTCAATCTGTTAAACTGGAATAATCTACCAATAGGAACACCATCCAGCCCTTTCATTATTTTACAGACCTCTATCAGGTCACCTGTAAATCTATACTGCTGCAAGGTAAACAGATGAGGTCCTTGAGCACATCTGAGTGACTGTGGCTGTTTACATTGGAAATCATTCACATAGCTCTCTGCTGGATGGGCTCATTTATGACTTTTTCTAAATAGTTGAATCTTTGATGCGTTTATTACCTACACATCTTATTTTTAGGTGTTAAATGGCTTTAAATTCTATACAATTTACTCTTCATTGCTATAATTCTGCTGGAGTTTGATGGAAAGGGTTAATTACAGGTCTGAACCAGTTGCTGATGAAGTGGGTCTGTTTGAGAATGTTTCAGAAACACCTTTAAGCTGCCTCTGGTGTCTATCACACACTTTAACCAAAGTCTTCCGAGCTGTTTCCTCCAACATCAAGCTTCAGCAAATCCTTTCATTACAGGGGTACAGGTAACTGCAAGCTATTGTGTTTTTGACAATTAAGAGAGCTGTCAGCCACCGATAGTTATGAAAAAAAAATGAAATGATGAAAGGAAAATGAAATCCCACACACAGTTCAACACCATTGAATTAGAGAAATAGGTAATGCTGAGTGAGTTTCTGGGTTTTTCTTTGTTTTCGAAGTTGGGTGAGGCCATGTTTTACAAACTTTGATTGAGATTTAACTGAGTTATGGTTTCCCTCAGTTAACTAACAAGCATTATTGTCACCGCATGATGCAATTCACATTCCAGTCTCACTACTTTGTAACATTGACGAGCGGATAACTGATTTTTAATTTACCCTGGGTCATTCAAGGATAATCCTGGAGCATTTTCAACCGAGGAGAATGAAGTCCAAAGATTCTTGATGAGGTCCAGAATGGCTAAACTAGGTGTGTGTCATAGGCCATCAGTCCTCCACTCTCTGTATTTGAAGGTGCAAAGGTGGGGGCCACAGCAGAGAGAATGACCGGGGTAGGAGACAGTTAGGGTTTTTCTGAGGACGAGAGCATCAGAGGGGGAGGTGAAGGAGTGAGTGAGCAGATCAACGGCTGCAGAAGAAGATTGCGAATGGAAGGTCAAAGGCAAGACAGTTTGAAGCTTGGAAGTGCTGTTATAAGTGATTCAGTGGGGAGAGGGAGGGAGTTTAATCTGGGGACACAGAAGAAAGAGAGAGCAAAATACTGCAGATGCTAGAAATCTGAAATAAAAACAAAGTGCTGGAAATATTCAGCAGGTCTGGTAACATCTAACAGAGTTAACGTTTCAGGTTGATGACCTTTCATCAATTCTCCATGGCCTCGCCCCTCCATAGCTCTCTCTCCTCCAGCCCCACAACCCTCCGAGTTCCCTCTGCTCCTCTAATTCTAGCCTCTTGAGCATCCTTGATTTTAATCGCTCCACCATTGGCGGCTGTGCCTTCAACCACCTAGGCCTTACGCTCTGCAGTTCCCTCCCTAAACCTCTCCGCCTATCTTCCTCTCTTTCCTCCTTGAAGACACTGCTTAAAACCTACCGATTTGAACATGATTCTGGTCACCTGCCCTAATATCTCCTTATGCGGCTTGTGTCAAATTTTGTTTGATAACGGTCCTGTGTAGCGTCTTGGGATGTTTTACTAAATTGAAGGCGCTATAAAAATGCAAGCTGTTGTTGCTGTTGAGAGGTTGAGGGATAACAGGAGAGCAATGATATTAGAGAAGTGAAGAGAGCATGAAATTGTCACAGAGGATGCGGACTCACTCAGTGCAGAGAGGGAAGGAGGAAGGAAACATTGGTGAGAATCTCGGGATGAGGCGTTACAGCACAAGGATTTTACAGGAGATGCCAGAGGGTGGAATGAGGTTGAGATGCTTGAGGGAGGAGAAGGTGCCAAAGCAATAGGAAGGAGGGCAGGATGCGTCACAATGACAGAGCAGAGGTTTTTTCAGGGTAGATGGTGAAGGCTTCAGTAAGCAGCAAGGTATTGTCACTCATAAGTCAAGTTTAGTCAAAGCCAGGATGTTACTGCAATTGTCCATAATAAGGTCAAGGCAGGCAAGGGCCTTGTTCATGAGTCAGTGGGCATCCTAAAGAGAAATTTCTCTTCTGGAAATTGGGAATAGACGACCAGTGAAATCGTGAGGCAGAAACAAAAGAAACTTAAGTTCCAATGTAAATTCCAATTTAATGAGACTGTGTTCTTATTTCCCATCTGAAATTTCACCCTGAAGCGTTTCTGAAGTGATTTGTTAAATGTCTGTGTGGTTTTTTAAATTCATTCATGGGGATGTGGGCGTCGCTGGTTAGGCCAGCAGTTATTGCCCATCCCTAATTGCCCTTGAGAAGGTGGTGGTGAGCTGCCTTCTTGAACCACTGCAGTCCATGTGGGGTAGATACACCCACAATGCTGTTAGGAAGGGAGTTCCAGGATTTTGACCCAGCGACAGTGAAGGAACGGCGATATAGTTCCAAGTCAGGATGGTGTGTGGCTTGGAGGGGAACTTGCAGGTGGTGGTGTTCCCATGCATCTGCTGCCCTTGTCCTTCTAGTTGGTAGAGGTCGCGGGTTTTGAAGGTGCTGTCTAAAGAGCCTTGGTGCGTTGCTGCAGTGCATCTTGTAGATGGTACACACTGCTGCCACTGTGCGTCGGTGGTGGAGGGAGTAAATATTTGTAGATGGGGTGCCAATCAAGCGCGCTGCTTCGTCCTGCACGGTGTCGAGCTTCTTGAGTGTTGTTGGAGCTGCACCTATCCAGGCAAGTGGAGAGTATTCCATCACACTCCTGACTTGTGACTTGTAGATGGTGGACAGGCATTGGGGAGTCAGGAGGTGAGTTACTCGCCTCAGGATTCCTAGCCTCTGACCATGTTTGTGTGTTTGTGCATGTCTCTGTCTGTGTGAGTGTATCTCTGTGTGTATATGTGTCTGTGTGTGTGTGCCTGACTTTGTGTTTGTGCATATGTGTCTCTATGTCTATGTGTGAGTTTGTGTTTGTGTGTCTATGTCTGTCCGTGTGTCTATGTCTGTGTGTGTGTGTCAGTGTGAGTGAGTGTGTGTGCGTATGTCTATGTCTGTGTGTGTCTGCGTGAGTCAGTATGAGTGTATGTCTGTGTGTGTGAGTGTGCGTCTGTGAGTGTCTATTTGTGTGAGTGAGTGTTTGTGTGTGACAGTGTGTGTCTGTGCGTGAGTGTGTGCCTGTGTGTGTCAGTGTGTGTCTGTGCATGAGTGTGTGTGTCGGTGTGTGTGTGTATGTGTGTGTGTCTTTTTGTATGTGTATGCAGGAGTGTCTGTACATATCAGTGTGAGTGTGCATCTGCGTGTCTATGTTTATTCGTGCGTATATGTGTGAGTGAGTGTATGTGTATGTTTGAGTGTGTGTCTGTGTGTGAGTGAGTGTGTGTCTGTGACTATGCATATGTGTGCTAGTGTAAGTGTCTGTCTGTGTATGAATGTTTCTATGTGTGTGTGTATGTTTGTGTGTGTGTGTCTGTGTGTGAGAGTCTGTATGTGAATGTCTGTGTATGTGTGTGTATGTCTACGGGTGAGTGTCTCTGGGTGGGTGTGCCTGTGTGTGAAAGCATTTGTAGGGTGAGTGTCCATCTGTGAGAGTGTATGTGCCTGTGTGTATGTGAGAGCATGTGTATGTCTGTCAGTGTGTATGTGCCTGTGTATGTGTGTAAGTATGTGTATATGTGTGCCTGTGTCTGTGCAGGTGTGTGGTGTGTGTGTGCCTGTTAAGGTGTGTGCCTGTGTGTGTGTATGTGTGTATATATGTGTGTGTATGTATGTGTATATGTATGTGTGTCTGTGCGGGTGTGTGCCTGTGCGGGGTGTGTGTGTGTGTGTGTGTGTGTGTGTACCTGTGTGTGTGTGTGCGTTTGTATGTGTATATGTATGTGTGTGTGTGTGCCTGTGTGTGTTGTGTGTGTGCCTGTGTCTGTGTGTGCGTTTGTATGTGTATATGTATGTGTGTGTGTGTGCCTGTGTGTGTTGTGTGTGTGTGTGCCTGTGTCTGTGTGTGCGTTTGTATGTGTATATGTATGTGTGTGTGTGTGCCTGTGTGTGTTGTGTGTGTGCCTGTGTCTGTGTGTGCGTTTGTATGTGTATATGTATGTGTGTGTGTGTGCCTGTGTGTGTTGTGTGTGTGTTGTGTGTTGTGTGTGTGTGCCTGTGTGTGTGTGTGCATTTGTATGTGTATATGTATGTGTGTCTGTGTGTGTTGTGTGCGTGTGCCTGTGTGTGTGTGCCTGTGTCTGTGTGTGCATTTGTATGTGTATATGTATGTGTGTGTGTGTGCCTGTGTGTGTTGTGTGTGTGTTGTGTGTGTGTGCCTGTGTGTGTGTGTGCGTTTGTATGTGTATATGTATGTGTGTGTGTGTGTGCCTGTGTGTGTGCCTGTGTGTGTGTGCCTGTGTCTGTGTGTGTGTTTGTATGTGTATATGTATGTGTGTGTGTATGCCTGTGTGTGTTGTGTGTGTGTTGTGTGTGTGTGTCTGTGTGTACGTTTGTATGTGTATATGTATGTGTGTGTGTGTGCCTGTGTGTGTTGTGTGTGTGTGTGCCTGTGTCTGTGTGTGCGTTTGTATGTGTATATGTATGTGTGCCTGTGTGTGTTGTGTGTGTGCCTGTCTGTGTGTGCGTTTGTATGTGTATATGTATGTGTGTGTGCCTGTGTCTGTGTGTGCGTTTGTATGTGTATATGTATGTGTGTGTGTGTGCCTGTGTGTGTTGTGTGTGCCTGTGTGTGTTGTGTGTGTGTGTGCCTGTGTGTGTGCCTGTGTCTGTGTGTGCGTTTGTATGTGTAAATGTATGTGTGTGTGCCTGTGTGTGTGTGTGTGTGCCTGTGTTTGTATGTGTATATGTATGTGTGTGCGCGTGTGCCTGTGTGTGTGTGTGCGTTTGTATGTGTATATGTGTGTGTGTGTGCCTGTGTCTGTGTGTGCGTTTGTATGTGTATATGTATGTGTGTGTGTGTGCCTGTGTGTGTGTGCCTGTGTCTGTATGTGCATTTGTATGTGTATATGTATGTGTGTGTGTGTGCCTGTGTGTGCGTTTGTATGTGTATATGTATGTGTGTGTGTGTGCCTGTGTGTGTGTGCCTGTGTCTGTATGTGCATTTGTATGTGTATATGTATGTGTGTGTGTGTGCCTGTGTGTGCGTTTGTATGTGTATATGTATGTGTGTGTGTGTGCCTGTGTCTGTATGTGCATTTGTATGTGTGTGCGCGTGTGCCTGTGTGTGTGTGTGCGTTTGTATGTGTATATGTGTGTGTGTGTGCCTGTGTCTGTGTGTGCGTTTGTATGTGTATATGTATGTGTGTGTGTGTGCCTGTGTGTGCGTTTGTATGTGTATATGTATGTGTGTGTGTGCCTGTGTGTGCGTTTGTATGTGTATATGTATGTGTATGTGTGTGTGCCTGTGTGTGTGTGCCTGTGTGTGTGCCTGTGTCTGTGTGTGCATTTGTATGTGTATATGTATGTGTGTGTGTGTGCCTGTGTGTGCGTTTGTATGTGTATATGTATGTGTATGTGTGTGTGCCTGTGTGTGTTGTGTGTGTGTGCCTGTGTGTGTGCCTGTGTCTGTGTGTGCGTTTGTATGTGTATATGTATGTGTGTGTGTGTGTGCCTGCCTAAGTGTTGGGTGCAATAAGGTTTTATCTTGCCACAATTACTGCCTGATTGGAGAGATGAAGAGACTAACAATCTGGATCTAAGAGATCAAAGCTGCCTATTTGTTAATGTTAATGAAAATGTCAGTGTGGTTGTTAGGACATAATGAGTAATGCTGCCTGAGATTCACCATTGCTTTACCCGTCCTGGGAGAGTGTACTTGATTCAACCTGCCCTGATATCAAGGGATGAAAGTCTGGTGCCTCTTGGCAGCTCATCTCCTGAGCACCTTTGTTTCTGCATTTTCTTTTTCCCCTCAGCAGGTGACATTTTATTTAAAGGTGCATTTTGAGATGGTTGCAACATCTGGGACCGCTATGATGTCTATCAGGTCTGACTTTAACTGCCAATGTTAACCCGACCCTCCCACATGGGGTTAATAACAGGGTGCAGGCCTGGAATGCTTACGTCTATTGGCAATGTGAAAAGAACTTGCATTTCTATAGCACCTTTCAAGACCTCAGCACTTCCCAAAGTGCTTTACAGCCAATAAAAAACTTAGGAAGTAGTGACCGTTGTAATATAGAAAATGTAGCAGCCAATTTGCACACAGCAAGATCCCACAAACAGCAATGTGATAATGACCAAATAATCTGTTTGCAGTGATGTTTCAGCGATAAATATTGACCTGGAAACCAGGGAGAATTCCCATGCTCTAACTCAAATAGTGACCGTGGGATCTTTTACATCCACTTGAGAGGATGTCTCATCTAAAAGGCTGTATCTCCGACAGTGCAGCTCTCCCCCAGTTCTGAACTGGAGTGTCCACTTAGATTATGCGCTTAAGTCTGTAATGAAGTCTTGAACCTTCTGACTCAGATGTGAGTGAGCCAACAAAGGTAGAGCTGAGTGTTGTTGCCAAATATATAGGAAGCTGCCCCCATGCCTACTGATGATGTTGCAGAGTAGGGCACATGTAGCTGAAGAACTAAAGGATGACCTATTGGAGAAGCAGGAGGAGAAGCCATTGCAGGAAATAGCTTTAGGACAGGTTGGTGTGGAACTAAGGAAGGGCATTCCCATGCCATAGAAGAGAGATGATGGACAAAGTTGCAGTTGATAGATTTTATTTGGGTAAGGGTATTAAGGGTTATGCAGCTATGGCAGGTAGATAGAGTTAAGATACAGCCTTGATCCAATTGAATGACAGAACAGGCTCGTGGGGCTGAGTGGCCTCCTCCTGTTCCTGTGTTCCCCTTTGTTGGTTATGTCGAACCCCAGCAGAAACATCGAGGAGGATGAGGAAGGATTGTGCAGAATGGTCACAGTCACAGAGGATTTCATTGATAATTATGTGCGGTGATGGGTACAGGTAGAAACCTGATTGAAGAGATGGGCAATGGCTGCTGCTGACCTTACAAAGGAAATGGAGCATGGTGATGGGCAGTCATTGGAGAGGTCGTAGGGATCAAAGGTGGCATTTTTGAAGAGGAAGGTGAGTTTTGAAGCACAGAGGAATGCTGTCCAAGGAAAGAGCTGGCACAGGTACGATGGCCTGAATGGCCTCCTTCTGTGCTGCATGATTCTATGATTTTAAGAAACATCACCTTGGGGACATGGGATGGGAGCAGAAAAACAGGGAGAAATGCTGGGAAATCATCTCCCATTCAGCTGACAGGGAAACCTAGAAATGGTTAACATCACAGAACATCAACGCTCTCCCATTGGGCTGAACTTTATTCGCCCTCTAGGGATGGGCAGGGTGGTGTGGGGCCCATAAAATAGCGAGGGAAGGCGGGGTGGGGTGGAGTACCTATCACCTTCCCAACGCCATTGAATTTTATTAGCGGGGGGGGGGATGGTCGAGGATGGCCTTCCTACACTGAGGCCAATTGAGGCCCTTAAGTGGCCAATTAATAGCCACTTAAGGGCATCATCCGGCTGCTGCTGGCATTTTACCCAGTAACACGAGGCAGCCACCCTGCAGGCTGTTGGAGGGGGGCCCTCCTGCTTGGACAATCTGTGGACCATGGAGGACCCCTGCCAACAAAGGGTGCCCTTGTGCCAACACCAACGCCCCCCCACTGTTCTCAACAGCCCACTCACCCCCACCCCTTCCCTTAAATGGATGGGGACCCCGGTGTTGAGCAGTGAACTGCCTTAGAGCCTTAAAATGCAGCTGGGGGGCCGCCAAGATGGCCGAGGCAGGGTTTCCCATGATTTCTGGCTCGACATTTGGATTCCCACCGCCTTCATAAAATCCAGCCAATTGTTTTTTAAATGTGTAAGCATCTACAAGGCACAAGTCAGGAATGTGATGGAATACTCTCCATTTGCCTGGATGGGTGCAGCTCCAACAACACTCAAGAAGCTTGACACCATGCAGGACAAATCGGCCCGCTTGATTGGCACCCCATCTACAAACATTTACTCCCTCCACCACCGACGCACAGTGGCAGCAGTCTGTACCATCTACAAGATGCACTGCAGCAATGCACCAAGGCTCCTTAGACAGCACCTTCCAAACTTGCAACCTCTACCACCAAGAAGGACAAGGGCAGCA
Source organism: Heterodontus francisci (assembly GCF_036365525.1). NCBI lineage: Eukaryota > Metazoa > Chordata > Chondrichthyes > Heterodontiformes > Heterodontidae > Heterodontus > Heterodontus francisci. The sequence continues at coordinate 7,662,363 of NC_090379.1, forward strand.
GATGCATGGAAACACCACCACCTGCAAGTTCGCCACCAAGTCACACACCATCCTGACTTGGAACTATATCGCCATTCCTTCACTGTCACTGGGTCAAAATCCTGGAACTCCCTTCCCAACAGCACTGTGGGTGCACCTACCCCACATGGGCTGCAGCGGTTCAAGAAGGCAGCTCACCGCCACCTTCTTATCAATAATAAATGCTGGTCGTGTTAACAACACTCACATCCCGTGAATGAATAAAAAATGCAGATTAACAAAGATGGAGACAGTTACGATAACTGTTGATTTTTTGAGTAAGTTCATCCTTTGAAAGTTGTTGTCCAGACAAGACAACGGGAGGGGAGGGACATAGTGTAGAAGGGAATCTCCTGAGCTGTTGCAGCAAGTTTATGAGATTCCTTAAGCTACAAAAGAATAACATGGAACGCAGCAGAAGCAACGTCCTATGAATCATCTGAACCTTGTGTGCTAAAGGGTGGGGAGCAATCAAACTCAGCATTTTACCAGTCTGGGTGGCTGAGTCCCACAAGCATTGCATTTACTGATTGAAGCCTCACCACCTTATTTGATTTCTGCTCAGCAGTTTTATTCTTCTTCATTCTCAAGATGTGACATTTATTGCCCATCTCGACTTACCTTGATTTTGAAACAATAGAGACCACATTAGGTATAGGGGTGCGTCACACATAGGCCAAGACCGAGTCAGGATGACAGGTTTCCTTCCCAGAAGGACATCTGTGAACCAGTAGGGTTTTTGAGACAATCCGCCAGTTTCACAGTCATGTTTACGGAGACCAGCTTTTTATTTATGGATTCTTTAAGCTGAAATTAAATTCACAAACTGCTGCATTGGGATTTGAACTCACCTTCTCTGGATTACTAGTCCAGTAACATAACCACTCCAGTATGTTGGAGGACCAACCAGTGGATTGTGGAGGATGGAAGGGGACAATCAGCCATGAGATTCCATTCCTAATTGCTGACCCTAGCTGGGGTCTGAGTGGTGGGTGAGGCATCACTGGGCTGGCCAAATTACAAAAAGGGTGGCAACCAACTCACCTGTGGGGAGCATCAGAGCATCAAGAAAGGAAGTAATGAGAAAACAGGGAACTAAAGGCCAGTCATCGAGAAGATGCTGGAAACTATTATGAAGGAAGTCTTAACATTGCACTTGGAAAAGCAGAGAATGATTAGAACAAGTCAGCATGGTTTTACTAAAGGGAGATCCTGTTTGACAAATTTATTAGAGTTTTTTGAGGATGTAACTAGTCGGGTAGATAAAGGGGAACCAGTAGATGTAGTATACCTGGATTTCCAAAAGACATTTGATAAGATGCCACATAAAAGATTAATCGGCAAGATAAGGGCTCATGGTGTTGGGGATAATATTTTAGTGTGGATAGAGGATTGGTTAACAGACAGGAAGCAGAGAGTGGGCATAAATGGGGCATTTTCAAGTTGGTGGGCAGTGAATAGTGGGGTGCCACAAGGATCAGTGCTGGGGCCTCATATTTACACTCTATATTAATGACTTGGATGAAGAGACAGAGAGTAATATATCTAAGTTTGCTGATGATACAAAGCTCGGTGGAAAGGTAAGCTGCGGGGAGGATGTAGAGAGGCTGCAAAGAGATATAGACAGACTAAGTGAGTGGGCAACAAGATGGCAAATGGATTATAATGTAGGGAAGGGTGAAGTTGTTCATTTTGGTCGTAAAAATAGAAAAGCAGAATATTTTTTAAAAGGTGTGAAACTGTTAAGTGTTGATGTTCAGGGAGACTTGGGTGTGCTCGTACAAGGAACACACAAAGTTAACATGCAGGTGCAGCAGACTATTAGAAAGGCAAGTGGCATGTTGACCTTCAGTGCAAGAGGATTGGAGTACAGCAATAAAGCAGTCTTACTAAAATTGTACAGGGCTTTAGAGAGACCGCACCTGGAATACTGTGTGCAGTTTTGGTCTCCACATTTAAGAAAGGATATACTTGCACTGGAGGCGGTGCAGCGAAGATTTACTAAATTGGTCACTGGGATGAGGGGGTTGTCCTATGATGAGAGGCTGAGTAAATTGGGCCGATATTCTCTGGCGTTTAGAAGAATGAGAGGCGATCTAATTGAGACATACAAGATTCTGAAAGGGTTTGATAGGGTAGAAGCTGAGAGATTGTTCCCACTGGTCAGGGAATCTAGAACACAGGGACACAGTCTCAGGATAAGGGGTTGATCATTCAGGACTGAGATGAGGAGAAATTACTCCACTCAAAGGGTTGTGAATCTTTGGAATTCTCTACCCCAGAGGGTTGTGGATGCTCCATCATTTGAATACATTTAAGGCTGGGATAGATAGATATTTGGTCCCGCAGGGAACGAAGGGATATGGGGAGTGGGCAGGAAAGTGGAATTGAAGCCCAAGATCAGCCATGATCATACTGAATGGCGGAGCAGGCTCGATGGGCCAAATGGTCTACTCCAGCTCCTATTTCTTGTGTTCTTGTGAGGGAGGGGAGTGCAGTATGTGGCAAGAGATATCCAATTAGTCCCACTCACCCCCCGCCTGCACTCTGTCAATAGCGCGAAAAGTTTTTATCCAATTCCTGAAAATTACTGTTGAGTCTGCTTCCACTGCCCTTTCAGGCAGCGCATTCCAGATCATCACTCCGTTAAAAAATAGAGCCAAGTGACTTCCTTCCATGCTTCCAATCCATGAGGATTGTCAGAGGATACAGCAGGATATCGATCGGTTGGAGACTTGGGCGGAGAAATGGCAGATGGAGTTTAATCCGGACAAATGTGAGGTAATGCATTTTGGAAGGTCTAATGCAGGTGGGAAGTATACAGTAAATGGCAGAACCCTGAGGAGTATTGACAGGCAGAGAGATCTGGGCGTACAGGTCCACAGGTCACTGAAAGTGGCAACACAGGTGGATAAGGTAGTCAAGAAGGCATACGGCATGCTTGCCTTCATCGGTCGGGGCATAGAGTATAAAAATTGGCAAGTCATGCTGCAGCTGTACAGAACTTTAGTTAGGCCACACTTAGAATATTGCGTGCAATTCTGGTCGCCACACTACCAGAAGGACGTGGAGGCTTTGGAGAGGGTACAGAGGAGGTTTACCGGGATGTTGACTGGTCTGGAGGGCATTAGCTATGAGGAGAGGTTGGAAAAACTCGGATTGTTTTCACTGGAACGACGGAGGTGGAGGGGCGACATGATAGAGGTTTACAAAGTTATGAGCGGCATGGACAGAGTGGATAGTCAGAAGCTTTTTCCCAGGGTGGAAGAGTCAGTTACTAGGAGACATAGGTTTAAGGTGCGAGGGGCAAAGTTTAGAGGGGATGTGCAAGGCAAGCTTTTTACACAGAGGGTGGTGAGTGCCTGGAACTTGCTGCCAGGGGAGGTGGTGGAAGCAGATACGATAGCGACGTTTAAGAGACATCTTGACAAATATATGAATAGGATGGGAATAGAGGGATATGGGCTCCAGAAGTGCAGAAGGTGTTAGTTTCGGCAGGCATCAAGATCGGCGCAGGCTTGGAGGGCCGAATGGCCTGTTCCTGTGCTGTACTGTTCTTTGTTCTTTGTAAATTTCTATGATTCTATGATTCACACACTGGTACCTTTGTCTGTTATTTTAAGTCCTCTGGTTACTGAACTACCTGCCACTGGAAACAGTTCCCCCCTATTTACTCTGTTGAAACCCTTCATCGACTATAGAAACATAGAAAATAGGAGCAGGAGTAGGCCATTTGGCCCTTCAAGCCTGCTCCACCATTCATTATGATCATGGCTGATTATCCAACTCAGTAACCTGTTCCTGCTTTCGCTCCATATCCTTTGATCCCTTTAAACCCAAGAGCTATATCCAACTCCTTCTTGAAAACATACAATGTTTTGGCCTCAACTGTTTTTTGTGGTAGCGAATTCCACAGGCTCACCACACTCTGGGTGAAGAAATTTCTCCTCATCTCCATCCTGAAAGGTTTACCCCGTATCCTTGGACTATGACCCCTGGTTCTGGACTACCCACCATCAGGAACATCCTTCCTGCATCTACCCTGTCAAGTCCTGTTAGAATTTTATAGGTTTCTATGAAATCCCCCTCAGTCTTCTGAACTCCAGCGAATATAACCCTAACCGACTCAATCTCTCCTCATACGTCAGTCCCGCCATCCCAGGAATCAGTCTGGTAAACCTTCGCTGCACTCCCTCTATAGCAAGAACATCCTTCCTCAGATAAGGAGACCAAAACTGCACACAATATTCCGGGTGTAGCCTCACCAAGGCCCTGTATAATTGCAGCAAGACATCCCTGCTCCTGTACTCGAATCCTTTCGCTATGAAGGCCAATATACCATTTGCCTTTTTTACCACCTGTTGCACCTGCATGCTTACCTTCAGTGACTGGTGTACGAGAACACCCAGGTCTCGCTGCATATTCCCTTCTCTCAGCTTATAGCTGTTCAGATAATAATCTACCTTCCTATTTTTGCTACCAAAGTGGATAACCTCACATTTATCCACATTATATTGCATCTGCCATGCATTAGCCCACTCACTCAACTTATCCAAATCACCCTGAATCCTCTCTGCATCCTCTTCACATCTCACCCTCCCACCCAGTTTTGTGTTATCTGCAAATTTGGAGATATTACATTTAGTTCCCTCAACTAAATCATTAATGTAAAATCATGATTTTAAGAACCTCTACTTTAACTAACTCTACTCTCAGGAAAACAAACCCGGTTTCTCCAAGTAACTGAAGTCTCTCACCTCTGGTACCATTCGAGTTAATCTCCTTTGCAACCTCTCTAAGGCTTTGATATGCTTTGTAATGATGGCTAGAATTGAACACAGCACTCCAGCTGGAGCCTAATCAGTGTTTAATTAAGGTTTAACATAATATCCTTGCTTTTATGCTGTCTGCCTCTGTTAATAAAGCCAAGGATTCCATACTCTTTTTTTTAACAGTCACCTCAACTTCTCAAGCCATTATGCTGGGAAGGGCAAGTGGGACATGGTGTGTGAATAGGGAGAAGGCATGGCTGTGGTGCCCACTGTCACTGTCTAAGTTCACATGAGGAATGATCACTGAGAGCAGAGAGAAGAGGTTGTGTTGCTGCCTGTCCTCCTGGACCCAACAGGGAAAGGCGAAAGAGCAGGAGCTAAATTGGGAGAGTATGAGATGAAGGAAGCTGAGGTACCACTACTGAGGGAGCACTGCATGGTCAGAGGGGCAGTACTGAGGGAGTGCTGCATGGTCAGAGGGGCAGTACTGAGGGAGTGCTGCATGGTCAGAGGGGCAGTACTGAGGGAGTGCTGCACGGTCGGAGGGGCAATACAGAGGGAGCACTGCATGGTCGGAGGGACAGTACTGAGGGAGCACTGCATGGTCAGAGGGGCAGTACTGAGGGAGTGCTGCATGGTCAGAGGGGCAGTACTGAGGGAGCACTGCATGGTCGGAAGGGCAGTACTGAGGGAGCACTGCATGGTCGGAGGGATAGTACTGAGGGAGTGCTGCATGGTCGGAGGGGCAATACAGAGGGAGTGCTGCATGGTCAGAGGGGCAGTCCTGAGGGAGCACTGCATGGTCAGAGGGGCAGTACTGAGGGAGTGCTGCATGGTCGGAGGGGCAATACAGAGGGAGTGCTGCATGGTCGGAGCGGCAGTACTGAGGGAGCACTGCATGGTCAGAGGGCAGTACTGAGGGAGCACTGCATGGTCAGAGGGACAGTACTGAGGAAGCACTGCATGGTCCGAGGGGCAGTACTGAGGGAGCATTGCATGGTCAGAGGGGCAGTACTGAGGGAGTGCTGCATAGGTTGGAGGGGCAGTACTGAGGGAGTGCTGCATGGGTTGGAGGGGCAGTACTGAGGAGTGCTGCATGGTCAGAGGGGCAGTACTGAGGGAGCACTGCATGGTCGGAAGGGCAGTACTGAGGGAGCACTGCATGGTCGGAGGGATAGTACTGAGGGAGTGCTGCATGGTCGGAGGGGCAATACAGAGGGAGTGCTGCATGGTCAGAGGGGCAGTCCTGAGGGAGCACTGCATGGTCAGAGGGGCAGTACTGAGGGAGTGCTGCATGGTCGGAGGGGCAATACAGAGGGAGTGCTGCATGGTCGGAGCGGCAGTACTGAGGGAGCACTGCATGGTCAGAGGGCAGTACTGAGGGAGCACTGCATGGTCAGAGGGACAGTACTGAGGAAGCACTGCATGGTCCGAGGGGCAGTACTGAGGGAGCATTGCATGGTCAGAGGGGCAGTACTGAGGGAGTGCTGCATAGGTTGGAGGGGCAGTACTGAGGGAGTGCTGCATGGGTTGGAGGGGCAGTACTGAGGAGTGCTGCATGGTCAGAGGGGCAGTACTGAGGGAGCTCTGCATGGTCAGAGGGACAGTACTGAGGGAGCACTGCATGGTCGGAGGGGCAGTACTGAGGGAGCATTGCATGGTCAGAGGGGCAGTACTGAGGGAGTGCTGCATGGGTTGGAGGGGCAGTACTGAGGGAGCATTGCATGGTCAGAGGGGCAGTACTGAGGGAGCACTGCATGGTCGGAAGGGCAGTACTGAGGGAGCATTGCATGGTCAGAGGGGCAGTACTGAGGGAGCACTGCATGGGTTGGAGGGGCAGTACTGAGGGAGTGCTGCATGGGTTGGAGGGGCAGTACTGAGGGAGTGCTGCATGGGTTGGAGGGGCAGTACTGAGGGAGCACTGCATGGGTTGGAGGGGCAGTACTGAGGGAGCACTGCATGGGTTGGAGGGGCAGTACTGAGGGAGCACTGCATGGGTTGGAGGGGCAGTACTGAGGGAGCACTGCATGGGTTGGAGGGGCAGTACTGAGGGAGCACTGCATGGGTTGGAGGGGCAGTACTGAGGGAGCACTGCATGGTCGGAGGGGCAGTACTGAGGGAGTGCTGCATGGTTGGAGGGGCAGTACTGAGGAGTGCTGCAGTACCCTCGGTGACATATTTGGATTAGATTTTAAACTTAACCCCTGCTTGCTTTCTCTGGTGGATGTACAATACCGCATTGCTTACTGCTGCCCTGGCCATTATCGATCCCTAACCAACATTCCTGTAACAGATGATCTGGTTGCTATATCATTGATGTTCGTGGGAGCTTGCTGTGTGTAAATTGGCTGCCATATTTCCTACTGTTACACTTCAAAAGTACTTAATTGTCTGGAAATTGTTTGGGATGTTGTGAGGTCATAAAAGGTGCTATAAAAATGCATATGCTTTCCTTCATTCTTGGAGCTGATGTAAAGGCTGCATTATTTTACCCTTCTTCTATGCTGAGTACGGGAGGCAGGTAATTGCAGCTCTTGAGGGTTTAATAAAGAGGCGCTGTAATTACTGCTGAGAAATGGAATACCAGAGAAATTTGTGAGCTTCCCAGGTAAAGTGTGAACCACATCAATCAGCAATTGTTTTCCTTATACACTCGCCAGGTAATTCCGTAAATAATTCCAAACAGCCAAAGCATTTCCTATTCCCACCCATTGCTATTGAAGCTTCGATAAACACAGACTTTAAAAACAGATCTGTTTACATTCTTGCAGTAAACATTTCCTGACTTCAAAGTCATAGATTGGGCAGTATCCTCCTGAGATCACATGTTCCGTTATTCTATATTCCGATTAGATTCCAGTCTGTAACTCATTCCAGGGAATCTGTTATTCCATATATAAACCCCCCGAACCCCTCGATTAGATTCCTGTCTGTAACTCATTCCCGGATATCTGTTATTCCACAAAAAAAACCCGAACCCCTCGATTAGATTCCAGTCTGTAACTCATTCCCGGATATCTGTTATTCCACATATAATCCACCTGAGCCTCTCGATTAGATTCCAGACTGTAATTCACTCCCGGGTATCTGTTATTCTATATATAATCCACCCGAGCCCCTCGATTAGATTCCAGACTGTAATTCACTCCCGGGTATCTGTTATTCTATATATAAACCACCCGAACCCCTCGATTAGATTCCAGTCTGTAACTCATTCCAGGGAATCTGTTATTCTATAGATAAACCCCCCCCCCCCCCGAATCCCTCGATTAGATTCCTGTCTCTAACTCACACCCGGGTATCTGTTATTCTATATATAATCCACCCGAGCCCCTCGATTAGATTCCAGACTGTAATTCACACCCGGGTATCTGTTATTCTATATATAAACCACCCGAACCCCTCGATTAGATTCCAGTCTGTAACTGACTCCCGGGTATCTGTTATTCTATATATAAACCCCCGAACCCCTCGATTAGATTCCAGTCTGTAACTCACTCCCGGGTATCTGTTATTCTATATAAAACCCCCCCGAACCCCTCAATTAGATTCCTGTCTCGAAATCACACCTGGGAATCTGATATTCTATATATAAACCCCCCAAACCCCTTGATTAGATTCCAGTCTGTAACTCATTCCCAGGTATCTGTTATTCTATACACAAACACCCCGAACCCCTTGATTAGATTCCATAGAGTCATAGAGTTATACAGCGCAGAAACAGGCCCTTCAGCCCATCGTGTCTGTGCCGGCCATCCAGCACCCAACTATTCTAATACCATATTCCTGCACTTAGCCCATAGCCTTGTATGCTATGGAGTTCCAAGTGCTCATCTAAATTTTTCTTAAGTGTTGTGAGGGTTCCTGCTTCCACCACCTCTTCAGGTAGTGTGTTCCAGATTCCAACTACCCGCTGGGTGAAAAAGTTTTCCTCAAATCCCCTAAAAACCTCCTGCCCCTTACCCTAAATCTATGCCGCCTGGTTTTTGACCCCTCCGCTAAGGGAAAACGTTTCTTCCTATCTAACCTATCAATGCCCCTCATAATTTTGTACACCTCAATCATGTCCCCCCTCATCTTTCTCTGTACCAAGGAAAACAACCCTAGCCTTTTCAGTCTCTCTTCATAGCTGAAATGCTCCAGCCCAGGCAACATCCTGGTGAATCTCCTCTGCACCCTCTCCAGTGCAATCACATCCTTCCTATAGTGTGGTGCCCAGAACTGTACACAGTACTCCAGCTGTGGCCTAACTAGTGTTTTATACAGCTCCATCATAACCTCCCTGCTCTTATATTCTATGCCTCGGCTATTAAAGGCAAGTATCCCATATGCCTTCCCAACCACCTTATCTACCTGTGCTGCTGCCTTCAGTGATCTACGGACTAGTACACCAAGGTCCCGCTGACCTTCTGTACTTCCTAGGGTCCTACCATCCATTATATATTCCCTTGCCTTGTTAGTCCTCCCAAAATGCATCACCTCTCACTTCTCAGGATTAAATTCCATTTGTCACTGCTCCGCCCATCTTACCAGCCCATCTCTATCGTCCTGCAATCTAAGGCTTTCATCCTCACTATTTACGACACCACCAATTTTCGTGTCATCTGTGAACTTACTGATCAAACCTCCTATATTCATGTCTAAATCATTAATGTACACTGAAAACAGTAAGGGTCCCAGCACTGATCCCTGCGGTACACCACTGGTCACAGGCTTCCAATCGCAAAAACAACCCTCGACCATTACCCTCTGCCTCCTGCCACGAAGCCAATTTTGGATCCAATTTGCCAAATTGCCCTGGATCCCATGGGCTCTTACCTTCTTAACCAATCTCCCATGTGGGACATTATCAAAAGCCTTACTGAAGTCCATGTAGACGACATCAACTGCTTTACCCTCATCTACACATCTAGTCACCTCCTCGAAAAATTCAATCAAGTTAGTTAGACATGATCTCCCCCTGACAAAGCCATGCTGATTATCCCTGATTAATCCCTGCCTCTCCAAGTGGAAATTAATCCTGTCCCTCAGAATTATTTCCAATAGTTTCTTAGACTCACCAGCCTGTAATTACCTGGTTTATCTCTGCTACCCTTCTTGAATAATGGTACCACATTCGCTGTCCTCCAGTCCTCTGGTACCGCACCTGTGGCCAGAGAGGATTTGAAAATTTGTGTCAGAGCCCCTGCTATCTCCTCCCTTGCCTCCCATAACAGCCTGGGATACTTCTCATCTGGGCCTGGGGATTTAAGCCCGCTAAAACAGCTAATACCTCCTTCCTTTCAATGCTAATTTGTTCAAGTATATCACAATCCCCCTCCCTGACCTCTACACCTACATCGTCCTTCTCCATAGTGAACACAGATGAAAAGTAATCATTTAAAACCTCACCTATGTCCTCCGGCTCCACACACAGATTGCCACTTTGGTCCGTAATGGGCCCTACTCTTTCCCTGCTTATCCTCTTGCCCTTAATATACTTATAAAATGCCTTTGGATTTTCCTTTATCTTGCCCGCCAGTGTTTTTTCATGTCCCCTCTTCGCTCTCCTAATTACTTTTTTAAGTAATCCCCTACACTTTCTCTACTCCTCTCGTGCCTCCGTTGTTTTCAACGCTCTGTATCTGCCATAAGCCTCCTTTTTTTTCCTTATCCAATCCTCTTTATTCCTACCCTTGTTGGTCCTACCCTTCACCTTAATGGGTACATGTTGGCTCTGATCTCTCACTATTTCCTCTTTGAACGACTCCCACTGATGTGATGTAGACTTTCCTACAAGTAGCTGCTCCCAGACCACTTTGGCCAGATCCTGTTTTATCATATTGAAATCAGCCTTCCCCCAATTCAGTACCTTTATTTCTGAACATGGTTCTGTAACAGGTACAAATCCATGTTCTTTTACCGCAACCATATCTATATTAATTACCTGCACGAGAATGATGTGAATGTTTTTCGATTATGAGCTTCAGTTACAAGTTGATCCCTGAACCCACTAATGCAACTTCAGGATAATAGCAAGACAATGGATACAGCAACCACACTTCGAAGCACCCTGACATCAAATTGCTAACTAGGCTGTTTTCCTGTTAACCCTTGTTCTTCATACAAAGAACAATTCACGTTCATACCGTCATTATCAAGCACTCACTCCGAGGTCAGGCACAACAGGAACGTGCATTTATATAGCAGCATCTTTGTCGGAAAGCTTTCCAAGGTGCTTCATAGAGGCAGAATCAGACAACAGTTACCAGCAAGATAAAGGAAGTGATGTTAGGAAGGGTGGGGCATTTTGAGTAGGGACTGGTAGGAGAAGAGAGAGAAGTGAAAATGTTTTGAGAGGAAATTAGAGAATACGTAACCAGTGCTAATTGTGGAGTGAAGGAAAGGGGAGAAAGGCAACAGGTCAGTGTTGGAGAAAAGAGAGTTCTAGAGGTGGGGGTGAGAGGTTGTGGCTGGAGGAGGTTACAGAGATCAGGAGGGGGTGAGGCCACAAAGGAATTTAAATATGGTGATGCGAATTTTATATTTGAGGGCTTTGGGGGACTGGGATCTAATGGTCAGTGAGAATATGGGTGATGGGTGGGTCGGACTTGAGGGGTATCTTGGGGAGACAGTTGGGGGTAATTTGGAGTTTGTGCAATAGTGTACAATGGATGATAGTGAATCAGCAGCCCTTGTCACCCAGGCAACAGCCCCTAAGGTTTGCAACAAATCCCCTGGAGTTTCCTTGACAACCACTGTTGCACATTTGACAAAGCCAAGGTACTCGAAGATGGAAAGAAAATCAATCCCAGTGTCAAATATCAGGGGACTTAATGCTTCACCATTAGAAGATGTTGAAATCTCAGGAGCTGCCACTTGGATACCATTGTCAGCTGGGTGGGAGTGTCTCTGGGATGTTAATGTCTCTGCTTTAATATTCTTGCCTGGTTAGACTTTATTCTTATTTATGAATGAATAAACATGTTACTCATGGCTGCATTGTCTCAACTTTCCTTTTTTCTCAATCTCTTTTCCCCTTCATGGAGTCAGAGAATCTCATAGCACAGAAGGAGGCCATTCAGCCCATCGTGCCTGTGCCAGGCACATCTACTAAAAGCACACACACTGTTCCACAGCCTCTTGTTTGATCCTTCATTAATGGTCTTTCCGTGTGCATTTCTGGTTTATGGGAGCCTGCCTAGAGAAGGTGTCTTTTCTCAGTGAGCTTGATTGAAACCTTTTGGCAGAGGAGGCTGAATCAGGACAATACCAATGAGTGGGTCAGTACTCAGCAGAAACCATGGATTCCTTCTGTGTATTTTGTTTATTCATTCTTAGGATCTGGGTATCACTGGCAATGCCAGCATTTTTTTCCCATCCCTAGTTGCCCTGAGAAGATGTTGGTGGGTCTTCGATTTGAGACAATGCAATCAAATTCTGTGAGTTTTGACATAACAAGTACTTTGCTCAGCCATTTCAAAGGGCACTTAGAGTCAACCACATTAGTGTGGGGCTGGAATCACCATTAGGCCTAGACCAGACAAGGACAACAGAGTTCCTTCCCTAAAGGATATTGTTTGCCATTTGTAAAGATTTCAACCCAGATCCTCACTGGCTCGAGCTCCAATTTAGCAGTATATTAAGAATTGTCATCGGATGGCTGCGGATTAGCTAGTGCTGCATTGACTGGTGATCTTCAGACAGAAAGAAAGACAGAAAGAAATTAATTGCATTTCTATAGCAACTTTCTCAAAACACTTTACAGCCAATGAAATACTTTTAAAATGTAGTCACTGTTGTAATGTAAGAAATATGGCAGCCAATTTGCGCACAGCAAGCTCCCATAAACAGCAATGTGATAATAACCAGATAATCTGTTTCGGTGATGTTGGTTGAGGGATAGATTTTGGCCAGGACACCAGGGAGAACTCCCCTGGCTCTTCTTCCAATAGTGGCTGTGGGTTATTTTTTATGTCCATCTGAGAGGGCAGATGGGGGCCTTGGTTTAATGTCATCCAAAAGACATTTTCGGAGGAGCAGGTAGTGTTGGGGCATAGTTAGAATAGTTTGCATCTGTCAGGTGTTTTCCCTGAGCTGAGAATGCCTGAAATATCAAGTAGCAAAAATGGCTCAATTTGATGAGCACAAAGTTATGTGCATAAAATATACACCCAACATTGATTTTACCCTCCAAGAACACACATCAGCCAATGGACATTATGGAAAGAAACCTCCAAATAAATATATTAACATCAACAGTGGGTAGAACTGAGTCAGAAGATTGTGGGCTTAGGCTTCAGTCCAGGACTTCAGCACATAATCCAGGTTTCAGACTGAGGGAGTACTGAGGGAGTGCTGCATTGTCAGAGATACTATCTATTAAACCGAGACCCTTTCCGCTCTCTTAGGTGAACATAAAATATCCCATGAACGCTACTCAAAGAAGAGCAGGTGAGTTCTCCCTGGTGTCCTGGCCTATATTTATCACTCAACCAATATCTAGGACAGGCTATCTGGTCATTATTATGGTGCTGGTTGTGGGATCTTGCTGTGTGGAAATTGGTTGCTGCGTTTCCTACATTACAGTATTGATTACACTTCAAAAAGTACCTAATTGGCTGTCAGGTACTTTGAGATGTCTTGAGGTTGTGAAAGTTGTTCCATAAATATAAGTTCTTCCTCTAACAGATTTTTAAAAATTATTTTTAGAGCATTAATGCTGTTACCCTGGTAATGAAAACAAGAAAACCTTTGAAAACATTTAAACAGCTTCTGAATCACTGACAATCAAGCACTCATTTTCGAAGGACATGTGGATACAGTTTCAGGTCTCACTTCAGTCCTGTCAGTCTCATGATTCGATTATTATCTGTGACAACATCTGTTTTTTTCAATCTTCATCTTTTTTCCTTCCGTGCATTCCTGAAGTTGCTGCTTCCTGTAGCATTTGGGATCCATGGGTGCTGTGCATTCTCTGGTATCTCATGTGTGTTAGCCTCGACAGCGAGTGCCAGTGGCGTATTGCATGGTATTACCCCACACTATAGTATAGAAACAGGCCATTCAGCCCATAGGGTTAGCACTGATGTTTTCACAGGAGCCACCCAGTCCAATCCCATTCTCCTGCTCACTCCCATATCCTTTAATGTCCCACTCACTCTAATCCCACTTTCTCCCTCATTCCCCAAATCTTTTAAAATCCCACTCACTCCCCATACCCCTTAATATCCCACTCAGTCTCATCCCACTCTCCTGCTCATTCCATACCTTTCAAGTTCCATCCAGATTATCCCATTCTCCTGTTCACTCCCCATAACCTTTAATATCCCACCCAGTCTAAATGAAACAGTAGCAAAGATGAATGCCAATAATATTTCATCTCAGTCAATGTCGTGGGGAATATTTTTAGCAAATGTTGATGAGGTCATCAGTTGTAATGGCTTGGTTTGGTGAGGAGTCTAACATGTGATGAGGCTAAAATGGGATTTACAGTGAAATACAGTTAATGCTGAATCATAAATGACTGTGTTTATAAAATCCTTGTGCAACTTTAAAAACTTTAATAACTTTGGATTAACACGTGATAGAAGCAAACTGTAAATGACGTTTGAAAGCTTAATCCATAATGTTTTTAATGGTAATGTTGTGTTCAAGTTTTAGTCATTTTATTTCAGATGCTGAAACTGATTGAAACTTGCAACAGAAGAAGAAAAGATGAACTTTGTGTTATGGCTGACAGAACTGAAGTCAATAACAACATTAAAAATGTTATGAATAATGCTTTCATATGTTGTTTACAGCTCACCTCTATTGTGTACATCCGCATTTATTAAAGTTTAAACGTTCACAAGGGCTTTATAAACACCCTGTATGTGTAAATGGTAACATATTTGTATACTGAGTTTGTCTAGAGCAATGTATGTACATATAGTATTGAGGTAGTGTTTCGCGAGAAGAAAGGGAGACTTGCATTTCTATAGCAGCTTTCACAAACTCAGGACATCCCAAAGCGCTTTACAGCCAGTGAAGTCTTTTTGAAGTGTAGTCATTGATGTAATATGGAATCATAGAATGGTTGCAGCACAGAAGGAGGCCATTCAGTCTGTTGTGTCTGTGCCAGCTCTCTGCAAGAGCAACTCATCTAGTCCCACTCTCTGCCCTTTCCCCGTAGCCCTGCACATTTTTTCTCTTCAGGTGCTTATCCAATTCCCTGTGGAAAGCCCTGATCGAATCTGCCTCCACCACACTCTCAGACAGTGCATTCCAGATCCTCAACACTCACTGAACCTGCCTCCACCACACTCTCAGACAGTGCATTCCAGATCCTAAACACTCACTGAACCTGCCTCCACCACACTCTCAGACAGTGCATTCCAGATCCTAAACACTCACTGAACCTGCCTCCACCACACTCTCAGACAGTGCATTCCAGATCCTAAACACTCGCTGAACCTGCCTCCACCACACTCTCAGACAGTACATTCCAGATCCTAAACTCTCACTGAACCTGCCTCCACCACACTCTCAGACAGTGCATTCCAGATCCTCAACACTCGCTGCATTAAAAAGTTTTTCCTCATGTGATCAGTTTCTCCCTATCAACTCTGTCCAGACCTCTCATGATTTTAAATACCTCTATTAAATCTCCTCTTAACCTTCTCTAAGGAGAACAGTCCCAGCTTCACCAATCCATCAATGAATTCCTTCATCCCTGGAACCATTCTCGTAAATCTTTCTTGCACCCTCTCCAATGCCTTCACATCCTTCCTAGCATCATGCCCAGAATTAGAGATAATACTCCAGCTGAGGCTGGAACAGTGTTTTATAAAGGTTCACCATAACTTCCTTGCTACTGTGCTCTGTGCTTCTATTCAGAAAGCCCAGGATCCCATTGGTCTTATTAACCACTTTCCCAACCTGCCCTGCCACCTTCAACAATCTGTGCACATATAACCCCAGGTCCCTCTACTTCTATACCTTTAGAATTTTACCCTTCATTTTCTATTCCTCTCCTCATTCTTCTACAAAACATGTATCACTTCACACTTCACTGCATTATATTTCATCTGCTCTCCGTCCAATCTTCCAGCCTGAAGTCTATCACTATCCTCCTCACAGTTCACAATACTTCCAAATTATGTGTTGTCTGTAAATTTTGAAATTGTGCCCTGTACACCCAAGTCTTGGTCATTAATATAGATCAAGAAAAGCAGTGGTCCTAATACTGACCCCTGGGGAACCCCACTATATACCTTCCACCAGTCTGAAAAACAACTGCTCACCCATGCTGCCGCTGTCTCTTTTTTTTCCATGGACTTCAACTTTACTGACAATCCGATTATGTAACATTTTATCAAATGTCTTTTGGAAGTCCATGTAAATCACATCAACTGCATTACCCTCATCAACCCTCTTTGTTACCTCATCGAAAAACTCAATCAAATCAGTTTAACATGATTTTCCCTTAACAAATCCATGCTGGCTTTGCTTAATAAATCCACATTTGTCCAAGTGGTTGTTCATTTTGTCCTGAATTATCATTTCTAAAAGCTTTCCCACCACCGAGGTTAAACTGACTGGCCTGTAGTTGCTGGGTTTATCCTTACACCCTTTTTTTGAACAAGGGTATAACATTTTCAGTTCCCCAGTCCTCTGGCACCACTCCTGTATCTGAGGAGGATTGGAAGATTATGGCCAGTGCCTCCACAATTTCCACACTTACTTCCCTCAGCATCCTCAGATGCATTTGATCTGGTCCTGGTGACTTATCAACTTTAAGCACAGCCAGACTTTCTAATACCTCCTCTTTATCAATTTTTAGCCCATCCAGTGTCTCAAATACCTCCTCTTCCACTAGGACTTTTTACGATTTATATGCCTTTAGAAGACTTTTGGATTCCCGTTTGTATTGGTTGTCAGTCTCTTCTCATGCTCTCTTTTTGCTTCTTTTATTTCTTTTTTCATTTCCCCTCTGAACTTCCTATATTCAGCCTGGTTCTCAGTTGTATTATTCACTGACATCTATCATATGCACTGTCATGCTAGGCACCCACCTACCAAGAATGAGGCACATTAATGTTGTCATGAACATTGATTTTAAACTGTTGCTGGAGTGAGGAAATGACTTGTTAAACAGATCAACCGTGGCTGGAAAAGACATTTGCATATTAACAGATGGTGCTTGTGTCAACAAAGGACCATTCCTTGACACATTCAACCCACAATGAATGTTGATCACCAGACAGTGAGGGGGTGGGGAAGCGCATTCCAGGGCCTGTGGGGGTGATGCAATCCACAGGGGCCAGGACTGGTTGGACAAGCTGGTCACGTGACTAACTGGCTGCTCCAGAGCTTTTTGAACTGGCCACAGAGAGTTTGAACTCAGAAAGACTGTTTGCTCTTGGACTGAGAAGATCTCTCCTGTCTGCTCCCATCTCTTTCTCACAAGCCTCTGAATCCACTGAAGACACATGAACCCCAAGAGAGAAAAGTCTCCTACAGTGAACAAGGTTTAAGAAGAATACTAGGCCCCAACAAAAAGCAAGATCTACCTACAATCAAGGACTCTACAGTGAGCTCGAAGAACCGTAATAAAATCTCTTCAGATGTTGCCTCAAACTTTTCCATTTTATTTTTCTTCTGCTCTTTTCTGTCTCTATTTGCACGTGTGTATCGCATATGCATGTTAGCGTGGGCAGTCGTGTATCCGTAGGCGTCAACTGAATTAGAGTTTAAGTTCAAGTTTAATAAATTTCAACTTTTCTTCTTTAAACCTAAGAAAGCCTGTTCATGCTGGTTTCTTTGCCTTATAATTGGAAAGCAGTGAACAAGGATTCACCAAGGGGGAGTTAAAAACATGGTGTGTTTAAAATTAAACCCTGTTACGGTAAGACCAGGTGAAGGCTGAAAGGGACCCCTAGACACCTTTCTCACCTGGTCGTAACAGAACTCTATTTCATCTTGCTCTCTATCTCATCATCCAGGGAGCTCTGGCTTTGTTTGTCTTTCCTTTCCAGCTCATGGGAATGTACCTTGACTGTACCCAAACCATCTCCTCTTTAAAGGCAGCCCATTGTTCATTTACAGTTTTGCCTGCCAATCTTTTGATTCCAATTTACCTGGGCCAGATCTGTTCTCACTGAATTGAAATTGGCCCTCCCCTAGTTAATTATTTTTACTCTGGATTGTTCATTGTCCTTTTCCATTGTTAACCTAAACCTTATGATACAATTATCACTGTCCCCTAAATGCTCCCCTTCTGACACTTGATCCACCTCATTCCCCAGAACCAGATCCAGTAATGCCTCCTTCCTTGTTGGACTGGAAACATACTGATGTAGAAAATTCTCTTGAATGCATTTTAGAAACTCTTCCCCCGCTCTGCCCTTTACACTATTACTATCCCAGTCCATATTAGTATAATTAAAGTCCCCCATTACAATATGTGTGATTGTTCATATAACTTGCATTTAATTTTGAAAATCATCCCAAGTTGCTTCACAGAGGCACAATCAGAGAATAAAACGGTTGCCAAGCCAAAGAACGGTGACCAAAAGCTTGGTCAAAGTTATAGAATTTAAGGGGAGGCGAGGGCATGAGGCCAAGAAGCATGGTCTGACAAATAGCCATGAGGCAAATCACCAGATAGTCAGTTTTCCTTGAGGTGTTGGTGGAGGGAGTTATATTGGCCAAGACACCTGGGAGAACTCCCCTGATCTCCTTTGCAATAGTGCCACGGGATCTTTTACATCCAGTTGAGACGGCAGACAGGGCCTCAGTTTAACATCTCACCTGAAAGACAGCACCTCCAGCAGTGCAGCACTCCCCAAGGACTGCACTGAATGTTGTGCTCAACTCTCTGAAGTTGGACTTGAGCCATGATCTTTTGACTCAGAAGGTGATACCAACCAGCCCTGGGAAGGGCATCTCACACTAAAACCCTTCCCCAACACCCACACTGAATAAGACACCTGTAGTTGGGTGGGGGTTGGGGGACAGGAGTTATTATATCAATACTATCATGTTCATGCAATGTTATGAACTATAAAATGAACTTCCATACTAAATCTGAAACGGACACTTTTTTGTGTAAAACAAAATGGAGTTGAGAGGTCAGGTGACCTTTTCTTTCCTGCCACAGCACACGAAACTGCAAGAACCCTGAGTTAATTTTCATGTCTGGACAAGTCATCACAAAGTCATTAAAATACAAGCGATCCATCTGGACATATCTTTGAGAAATCATTAAGCTGCAGACGGCCTTTTCTATTGTAATGGCTGCATGTCTCCAACCAATTGGGTTAACAATACTATGGTAGGCTTTCTGACTCCAAGCTTGAACTCCAGAGAATGGGTGTGAAAAGCTCTACCTTATCAAGATGGTATGTGCTTGAGTGACACCCGAACTCCATTGTCTGATAAACTATTTATGAATTCAATGGAAGAGAATCTCTGGTCAAATGACAAAAACTAGGTTTCTGATAAGGAGTTTTAACAATGGTATATTTTGGGCAGACAAAGAGAGAAAAACGTCTGTGCCATCGAAGAGAAAGGACCTTGCCGAACACCATCAGCTTTTAAGATACATGTAGGCAGAGACTGGAGTGGGCCTTGAACTCATCCACCTGAGGAATTGTACCAGGGCTTCACCATGGAACCTTGACTGGAATATAACAAGAGAAATCTGCAACAGTGCATCCATCCTTTTAAACCTCCCAGGTTTTTTTCTTCAGTGAACAAGGGAAAAGATTACAGGCCTGCACCATTTCAAGTCTTCACCCCAGGGAAAAGCAAGTGTGACAGAGAACTCTTAAAAATTCATAAGATCTAAACGCATGTTACTTTATAATCTCTATCTCTTCTTGAGTGTGTGTGTATCTGTATGAGTGTGAGAGTAGGTGTAGTTGCGTAATATTTCAGGTTTTGAATAATAAACATTTATCTTTTAAAACCTATGAGAAAACCTGTCATTTGTCCGTTCTCGACAATTAAAACACTTGGGCTAAAACACTTCAGAAAAAAAACGCTGTCTTCCATGAGTCGAGAGGTGGAAAAGGGGGAGCCATCTCTGCCATCTCTCACCTGTCCGTAACAATACCCCAGCAATATAGACACTTTAGAAATTAAGTTTGCTCTGAAAAAGCCTGTTCTTTCCGCTAGATAATCACTTAAAGAAGATAAGTCCTTTGGAAAGGCCAGTGACATTCAGTTTGATAACAGATGTGATCTGTCAGGTTAATCAAGATTATGTCCTATGCAATAAAGACTCATGTATAAGGATGAATAATTCAGGTTTGCTCTCTCCACACTGACATTAACAGTCTGCCTAGATACACATTGGCCATCAGGCTAAGGTCAGAACTCATTGTTAGGTGGAAATGCAACTAATCCTCATGGATACATAGAATGGAATCATAAAATCTTACAGCACAGAAGGAGGCCATTTGGACCATTGAGCCTGTGATGGTTCTTTGAAGAAGCCAACTAATTTAGTCCTGCACCTCAGTTTAAAGCTCAGCAACATTCCCCCGATTAGCACAACTCCTGTGTTTGGAGGGTCCTTGTACAGTGATAAATATTCAAGATAACAGGTTAAAGAAGGCACTACCAGACATTTTATTTTTCCAGGACATGTTTAACCTGTGTCTGCTGGCAATCTCACACAACCTGGTGGATTTTCTCACACGGTTTCTGTGCACTTTCTCTATTGCAATTTGCCAGGATTGCTTGGCTAGCCAACAGATGAACAAAACATATAAGCCTTGAGGCTCAGCGAAATGTGAATAGAAATAACAACAATAACTTGCATTTGTATAGTCCTTTAACATAATAAAATATCACAAGGTGCTTCACAGGAGTGTTGTCAAACAAGATGTGACACCAAGCCACATAAGGAGATATTAGGGCAGATAACCAAAAGCTTGGACAAAGAGGTAGATTTTAAGGAGTGACTTAAAGGAGGAGAGAGGAATAGAAAGGTTTAGGGAGGAAATTCCAGAGCTTAGGGCCAAGCAGCTGAAGACATGACCACTATTGCAGCAATTAAAATCGAGGATGCTCAAGAGGCCAGAATTAGAGAAGCGCAGCAATGTCACAAGGTTGTGGGGCTGGAGAATTTTACAGAGGTAGTGAGGAGTTGAGGCCATAGAGGGATTTGAAAATGGGTTAGAATTTTAAAACCAAGGCATTGCTTAACTGAAAGCCAGTGCAGGTCAGCGAGCACATGGATTAGGACGCAAGCAGCAGAGTTTTGGATCTCAAGTTTACGGAGGGCAGAACATGGGAGGCTGGCCAGGAGTTCATTGGAATAGTCAAGTTTATGGATAACAAAGACATAAATGAGAGTTTCAGCAGCAGACGAGCTGAGGCAAGGGTGGAGTTGGGTGATGTCATGGAGGTGGAAATAGGCGATCTTAGTTGTGGAGTAGATATGTGATCAGTAATTCATCTCAGGGTAAAATATGACACCAAGTTTGGGAACAGCCTGTTTCAGTCTCAGACAGTTGCCAGGGGAGGGATGCAGTCAGTAGCCAGGGAACTAAGTTTGTGATGCGGACTGTAGTTAATGGCTTTGGATTTCCCAATATTTAATTGGAGAATATTTCTGCTCATTCAGATTGACAAGCAGTCTGACAATTTAGAGATTAGAGTCATAGAGTTATACAGCACAGAAACAGGCCCTTCGGTCCATCGTGTCTGTGCCAGCCATCAAGCAACTAACTATTCTAATCACATTTTCCATCACTTGGCCCTTAGCTGTGCTGTGGCGTTTCAAGTGCTCATCTAAATACTTCTTGAATGTTGTGAGGGTTCCTGCCTCTACCACCTCTTCAGGCAGTGCGTTCCTGATTCCAACCACCCTTTGGGTGAAAAACTTTTTCCTTAAATCCCCTCTAAACCTCCTGCTCCTTACCTTAAATCTATGCCCCCTGGTTATTGATCCCTCTGTTAAGGGAAAAAGTTTCTTCCTCTATCCTATCAATGCCCCCCATAATTGTGTATACCTCAATCATGTCCCCCCTCAGCCTTCTCTGCTCTAAGGAAAACAACCCTAGCCTTTTCAGTCTCTCTTCATAGCTGAAATGCTCCAGCCTAGGCAACATCCTGGTGAATCTCCTCTGCACCCTCTCCAGTGCAATCACATCCTGCCTACAGTATGGCGACCAGAACTGGACACAGTACTTCAGCTGTGGCCTGACTAGTGTTTTATACAGCTCCATCATAACCTCCCTGCTCTTATATTCTATGCCTCGGCTAATAAAGGCAAGTATCCCATATGCCTTCCTGACCACCTTATCTACCTGTGCTGCTGCCTTCAGTGATATATGGACTGGCACACCAAGGTCCCTCTGACCCTCTGTACGTCCTAGGGTCCTACCATCCATTGTATATTCCCTTGCCTTGTTAGTCCTCCCAAAATGCATCACCTCACACTTCTCAGGATTAAACTCCATTTGCCACTACTCTGCCCACCTTACCAGCCCATCTATATCATCCTGTATTCTAAGGCTTTCCTCCTCACTATTTACGACACCACCAATTTTCGTGTCATCTACGAACTTACTGACCATACCTCCTATATTCACGTCTAAATCATTAATGTACACTACAAACAGTAATGGTCCCAGCACCGATCCCTGTGGTACACCACTGGTCACAGGCTTCCACTCGCAAAAACAATCATCGACCATCACCCTCTGCCTCCTGCCACGAAGCCAATTTTGGATCCAATTTGCCAAATTGCCCTGGATCCCATGGGCTCTTACCTTCTTAACCAATCTCCCATGTGGGACCTTATCAAAAGCCTTACTGAAGTCCATGTAGACTACATCAACTGCTTTACCCTCATCTACACATCTAGTCACCACCCTGAAAAATTAAATCAAGTTTGTTTTACACGATCTCCCCCTGACAAAGCCATGCTGACTATCCCTGATTAATCCCTTACTCTCCAGGTGGAGATTAATCCTGTCTCTCAGAATTATTTCCAATAGTTTCCCTACCACTGATGTTAGACTCACTGGCCTGTACTTAACTGGCTTATCCCTGCTACCCTTCTTGAATAATGGTACCACCACATTCGCTGTCCTCCAATCCTCTGGTGCCTCTCCTGTGGCCAGAGAGGATTTGAAAATTTGTGTCAGAGCCCCTATCTCTTCCCTTGCCTCACATAACAGCCTGGGATACATCTCATCTGGGAATGGGGATTTATCCACTTTTAAGCCCGCTAAAACAGCTAATACTTCATCACTTTCAATGCTAATATGTTCAAGTATATCACAATCCCCCTCCCTGATCTCTACACCTACATCGTCCTTCTCCACAGTGAACACAGATGAAAAGTAATAATTTAAAACCTCACCTATGTCCTCCGGCTCCACACACAGATTGCCACTTTGGTCCCTAATGGGCCCTATTCTTTCCCTGCTTATCTTCTTGCCCTTAATATACTTATACAACACCTTAGGATTTTCCTTTATCTTGCCTGCCAGTGTTTTGTCATGTCCCCTCTTCGCTCTCCTAATTATTTTTTTAAGTACCCCCCTACACTTTCTCTACTCCTCTATTGCCTCACTGTTTTCAGTGCTCTGAATCTGCCATAAGCCTCTTTTTTTTTCCTTATCCAATCCTCTTCATTCCTTGACATCCAGGGTTCCCTGGACGTGTTGGTCCTACCCTTCACCTTAACGGCTACATGTTGGCTCTGAACTCTCACTATTTCCTCTTTGAATGACTCCCATTGGTCTGATGTAGAGTTTCCCTCAAGTAGCCGCTCCCAGTCCACTTTGGCCAGATCCTGTTTTATCATATTGAAATCAGCCTTCCCCCAATTCAGTACCTTTATTTCCGGTCCATCTTTGTCCTTTTCCATAACTATCTTAAATTATACAGAGTTATGGTCACTATCCCCGAAATGCTACCCCACTGATACTTCTACCACTTGTTTGGCTTCATTCCCTAGTATTAGGTCCAGTACTGCCCCTTCTCTTGTTGGACTTTCTACGTACTGGCTCAAAAAGCTCTCCTGTATGCATTTTAAGAATTCGGCCTCCCCTTAAGCCTTTTGCATTAAGACTATCCCAGTTGATATTGGGGAAGTTGAAAGCCCCTATTATTTTTACACCTCTCTGAGATTTACCTACATACCTGCTCCTCTATCTCTCCCTGACTGTTTGGAGGCCTGTAATAC
Source organism: Heterodontus francisci (assembly GCF_036365525.1). Classification (NCBI taxonomy): domain Eukaryota; kingdom Metazoa; phylum Chordata; class Chondrichthyes; order Heterodontiformes; family Heterodontidae; genus Heterodontus; species Heterodontus francisci. The sequence continues at coordinate 7,686,324 of NC_090379.1, forward strand.
ACTCCCAGCCAAGTGATTGCCCCCTTTTTGTTTTTAAGTTCTACCCATATGGTCTCATTTGAGGAACCTTCTAAGATATCATCCCTCCTTACTGCAGTAATTGACTCCTTGATCAACAGTGCAATGCCACCTCCTCTTTTATCCCCTCCCCTCTCACGCCTGAAGATTCTATACCCTGGCATATTGAGCTGCCAGTCCTGCCCCTCCCTCAACCATGTCTCTGTGATTGCAATATCACATTCCCATGTGTTAATCAACGCCCTCAATTCATCTGCCTTACTAGTAAGACTCATTGCATTAAAATAGACGTAATCCGGCCTTGCATTTTTCACTTCTGCCTTCCAGACTGACTCAGTTTCTCTTCTATATCTGACTGTGCATCACCCCCTACTGTACCTCCACTCTGTATCCCATCCCCCTTCCAAATTAGTTTAAACCTTCCCCCCCCCCCCCCGCCCCCCACAACAGCACGAGCAAACCTTCCAGCAAGGATGTCGGTCCCGTTCCAGTTCAGATGCAACCCGTCCAACTTATACAGGTCCCACCTTTGCCAGAAACAGGCCCAATGATCTAGGAAACTAAAGCCCTCCCTTCTGCACCATCTCCTCAGCCATGCATTCATCTGCTCTATCCTCCTATTCCTATACTTACTAGCACGTGGCACCGGGAGTAATCCAGATTACAACCTTTGAGGTCCTGCTTTTTAATCTGCTGCCTAGCTCCCTAAATTCTTGTTGCAGGACCTCTTCCCTCTTTCTACCTATGTCGTTGGTACCAATGTGTACCACGACCTCTGACTGTTCACCCTCCTCCTTCAGAATATCCTGCAGCCACCCCGTGACATCCTTGACCCTACCACCAGGGAGGCAACATACCATCCTGGAGTCACATTTGCGGCCACAGAAACACCTATTTGTACCCCTTACGATAGAATCCCTATCACTATAGCTCACCCACTCCTTTTCCTCCCCTCCTGTGCAGCTGAGCCACCCGTGGTGCCACTGACTTGGCTCTTGCTGCATTCCCCTGAGAAACTATCTCCCCCAACAGTATCCAAAGTGGAAAATATGTTAGATAGGGAGATGGACCCAGGGGACTTATGCACTAGTTCTTCTACTCTGCCTGGTGGTCACCCATTCCCTTTCTGTCTGAGCAGTCTTTACCCGCGGTGTGACCACCTCCCTGTACATGCTAGCCACGATGATCACAGCCTCGCAGATGCTCCACGGCGTCTCCAGCCGCCGTTCCAGATCCGAAACGCGGATTTCGAGTAGCTGCAGCCGGAGACACTTCCTGCACACGTGTTCACGCTGGACACTGGAAGTGTCCTTGACTTCCCACTTTGCACAGGAGGAGCATTGGGGGGTCAAGAGAGGTGGTGATGAGGTAGAACTGAGTGTTGCTAGTGTACATGTGGAAATTTGACACTCTCGAACTGTAATTGTGGAAATGGGTCTGATGTTGATGAAATATTCTGCAGATGCTGCAAGCTCTCATCCTGCAATCCTCAGCTCTTGGCTGCTCCTTTAAAATATGCGCCTAAAGGCATCTTGGCATCCCTCCTGTGCCAAACAATGCAGGGCAAGAGAAAGCCCCACTGGAGTGGTGAAGCTTGCAGATGGGCGGACCACCCTTTAATTAAAACTCTCCTACATTTATTTAGCGAAAAGCAATACAAAAATCAGCTTAGAATCGTATGTATATTTAATGTATAAAGTTAATAAATCCTGGTACAATTCCGTTTGTATTTGAGGAAGTTACACCATAATTAATGACCTGTGATGAAGTTTCCCTCTATAAGGAGAAATGCACATATTGCACAACAATTTCTTTAATTTCATTGACGGGGAGAGAACTTGCTATGCAGTTATCAATACAAGGAACATACTAATCCCAACCATTAAAACTGACAGCCTCTTATATTGATTTAAACATTTCAGCCAATCATTGCCCAGTTTCCAGTCTTTGCACTGCAATAATCCCACGCCTGTATCCGACTCACTGAGAGTATAGTATGCAATCTCTTGCAAGTCTTCCATGCAAGTTTTAGTTGACAAAAGCTGCAAAGAGGAATCAGCATCTTGTCTCTGCAACAAGCAGCAAAAACAGTAGTCCTGAATTAATTATTTACCCAGGTTTACAGTGATTATTTAAATAATTGCAAACAAAACTCAACAGAAAACCAACCACAAAACAGCAGGCACAATGCAGAAGAGCGCAGGCGCAGCGACGCTGGTTGTGATTGGTCAGAGGGGACGAGCGGGGTGGACTATGCCTGGTCGATGGTTGGTTGGCGAAATTGCAGTGGGATCTTTGTGATTGGTTGGTGAGGTTCCGCTGCTGGTTGGTTTTCACTGGAGGAAGGCGGGCAGTTTTCCGATTGGTCGACGGCAGCTGGGAGTGGGCGGGTTCGCGCCGTGGCGTCACAATGCCCCTCCCCCGGGCGGCTGGGGTTTGGCCGCAGAGCGAGTGTGGGGTGCGGAGCGGGAGCGCCGGACTCTGAAAGCCCCTCACTTGTCAAACCCGTGCTAAACCCATTCCAACCCTCATCCTTCAAGCCCGTGCTAAACCAAATCCAACCCTCTTCTCAAACCCGTGCTAAACCCATTTCAACCCTCATCCTTCAAGCCCGTGTTAAACCTAGTCCAATCCTCAACCTTTAAACCCAGTCCAACCCTCCTCCCTCAAACCCGTGCTGAACCCAGTCTGACCCTCCCCTCGAACCCGTGCTGAACCTAGTTCACCCCTCATCCCTCAAACCCGTGCTGAACCTAGTTCACCCCTCATCCCTCAAACCCGTGCTAAACTCAGTTCATCCCTCAAACCCTTGCTAAACTCAGTTCAACCCGCTCCACAAACCTGTGCTAAACGTAGTCCAAGCCTCATCTCTAAAATCCGTGCTAAACCCAGTCCAGACTTCCATCAAACCCTTGCTAAACCTAACCCAATCCGCATCCTTCAAATCCATGCTAAAGCTAGTACAGCCCTTCCCTCAAATCCGTGCTAAACTCAGTCCAACCCTCATCCATCAAACCAGTGCTAAACCGGTTCCAGTACTCATCCCTCACACCAGTGCTAAACCCAGTCCAACTAACGCAAACCAGTTTAGTCTGACTTTCCCTCAAACCAGTGCTAAACACGGTCTAAGTCTCCCCTCAAACCAGTGCTGAAGCGAGCTAGTCCCCAACCCTCTCCTTAAACCAGTGCTAAACCCAGATTTCCCCCTAACTAGTACTAAACCGAGCCTCTCCCTAAACCAGTGCTAAACTGAGCTGGTCCAGGCTGGCATTCCCTCGCACCCCCAACATAGAGCAATGAGCCCAGGTCCCACCCCCTTCTAAAACCGAGCCAGCACTCGCAACAAGCCAGTCTAGAGACTTTGCCTTTTTTTTAAATAGGTAGGTAGGTGGGGAGGGGGGTAAAGGAAAAAAAATCCAGTCCTTGGATTCGTTGCATTGCAAAAAAAAAGCCAGTGTGGATTCTACTGCCGGGACCGTCAGCGGCTGTGGCTGCTTGGAAGATTTATTATAAAAGCTAGCAAGCAGAAGAGCGAAGGCATGCTGGATTTTAAAGGGATCTATCACCTTATCATTGTAGGCGCGGTGCTGTCAACTTTCTGGATTCAGGTATGCAATGAAATAATCCACATTAGGCTGCATTGCTTTGTGATTTATTTTTCACCACTTCTCGCCGAGGTGTGCATCAGCTCCACAGCGTTTATTAAATGTGTTTCTTATTTTGTAGGCGTCGTTTGCAAAGGGCTATTTCGAGATCAAGTTTAACTCGGTGCAAAATGTAAACGGCGAATTGGAGAATGGGGATTGTTGCGATGGCACTAGGAATTCTCTGGATCGAAAATGCACCAAGGACGAGTGTGACACTTATTTTAAAATATGTTTGAAGGAGTATCAGGCACGTATTGCCAGCTCCGGAGGCTGCACTTTTGGGACTGGATTAACCCCTGTGCTGGGGAAGAATACTTTCTCCCTCCCGGATAAAAGCACCATTGGGAAAATTGTTATCCCGTTTCATTTTGCATGGCCGGTAAGTGACTTTCAATGTCGAATTGTTGCATTGGGTGGTGAGGGACCAATTTACAAACTGCTGCTTCGCTGAAAATAATTAAAACAATCACACTGTCAGATTAATGTTTACCCCTCTCAAAAAAAAACCCTCCTCCCAAAAAGTAACACTTTAAACCACCTTCTCCAGACAATTGCAGCCCTCCGGAGCCCAGCTGTCATTTTCTCCGGCTTAAGCTGAATTGCATGACTTTTTTTGATCCAAAAACCTTCCAGCAAACCCTAGATGGGGTTGGGGGGGGGGGGGGGAGAAATGGGGCAAAGATTGCAGAATTTTCCCCTTTTTAATGAGAGTTTGTAATGTTTAAAACAGTTTGGTTCGCCAGACTAAATCGAACTAATAACGGCTGTATTGTGTGTGTTGCAAATTTGTTTCTAACTGTCTTTTTTTGGGTGGGAGGGGATTAAAAACCTATCGCGTTTTGCTACTTTTGTGATGTAGAAACTTGCCAGGGGTTGAGTTGCATTGTGCGATACATGAACTAGAGAAACTGAAATGCAAAGAAGCCAAGTTAAGTAGCCCGGCGTCTTTATCAGGTGTTACACAAACCCGCCCCGAGCTGTGCAAAGCCTGGAGATTGATTTGCAAAGCGTCTTAAGGAGTTAGCAATTTGGGTGATGACTGTGCATATGTGGCCGGTTGCACATATAAATCAGTTGTAGCCACGGGAGTAGCTGACAGCAGTTTTAAATGGAGAATATCCAAAGCCGGTTCATGCTCCCACTTAATATATATGATGATCTGGGTGGTTGTAACCTATTTGTGCAGGTCCGAATGCACTTGCAGAAATCAGAAGCACTGGCGTCAGTTTCTATTTGTAACTTGCACTGGCGGTAGATTCCGGAATGCAATAACAGCTCCCAACTCTGGCCAGTCTCAAAACCCTGCAGCCTTTCACATTAACTGGGCAGTGATTCGGACTGATCACGCTGCTATCAATGTACTTTATTAAATGTATTCGTTCCCACCCCCGGCTCTGTTGGGATTTGGGGGGTGTTACCCCCGCACCCCCAGTCTAATAAGATTTGGGGAGGGCGTTGCCTGCCCGGGTCAGATGGGATTTGGGGTGTTGCTCCCCTCTTCTGACGACGGGTCGAAAGGGATTTGGTGGTGTTTACTCCTACAGGGTCTGGGATTTGGGAGTGTTGCGTTCCGCCCCCTCCCTAGGTCTGTTGGGGTTTAGGGGGGTGGTGGGGTGAGTTGTCCTCCGCTCGAGGGTCTGTTGAGATTTTGGGGGGGAAGGATTCCCCTCACGCAGCTCTGACCTGGCATCCCCCCGGCCTCAGCTGGCATTCTCCCATCCCTCTCCCCACACCGGGCACTCTTCTCTTACTCCCAAACCCCCCCGAACGCTTTCTTCTCTTTCTCCCCAACCTCCCGAACGCTCTCTCTCCCCAACCCCCCGGGCGCGCTCTCTCCCCCTCCCTCTCCTCTCTCTCTCTCTCTCCTCTCTCTCTCTCTCTCTCTCCCTCCCTCTCCTCTCTCCCTCTCTCTCTCTCTCCCTCTCTCTCCCCCTCCCTCTCTCTCCCCCTCCCTCTCCTCTCTCTCTCTCTCTCCCCCTCCCTCTCCTCTCTCTCTCTCTCTCCCCCTCCCTCTCCTCTCTCTCATCTCTCTCCCCCTCCCTCTCCTCTCTCTCTCTCTCTCCCCCGTCCCTCTCCTCTCTCTCTCTCTCTCCCTCCTCTCCTCTCTCTCTCTCTTCTCCCCTCCCTCTCCTCTCTCTCTCTCTCTCCCCCTCCCTCTCCTCTCTCTCTCTCTCTCCCCCTCCCTCTCCTCTCTCTCTCTCTCTCCCCCTCCCTCTCCTCTCTCTCTCTCTCTCCCCCTCCCTCTCCTCTCTCTCTCTCTCCCCTCCCGCTCCTCTCTCCTCTCTCTCTCTCTCGCCTCCCCCTCCCTCTCCTCTCTCTCTCTCCCTCCCTCTCCTCTCTCTCTCTCTCGCCTCTCTCTCTCTCTCCCCCTCCCTCTCCTCTCTCTCTCTCTCCCCCTCCCTCTCTCTCTCTCTCCCCCTCCCTCTCCTCTCTCTCTCTCCCCTCCCTCTCCTCTCTCTCTCTCCCCTCCCTCTCCTCTCTCTCTCTCCCCCTCCCTCTCCTCTCTCTCTCTCCCCCTCCCTCTCCTCTCTCTCTCTCCCCCTCCCTCTCCTCTCTCTCTCTCTCCCCTCCCTCTCCTCTCTCTCTCTCTCCCCCTCCCTCTCCTCTCTCTCTCTCCCCTCCCTCTCCTCTCTCTCTCTCTCCCCCTCCCTCTCCTCTCGTCTCTTCCCCTCCTCTCCTCTCTCTCTCTCCCCCTCCCTCTCCTCTCTCTCTCTCCCCTCCCTCTCCTCTCTCTCTCTCTCCCCCTCCCTCTCCTCTCTCTCTCTCCCCCTCCCTCTACTCTCTCTCTCTCCCCCTCCCTCTCCTCTCTCTCTCTCCCCCTCCCTCTCCTCTCTCTCTCTCCCCTCCCTCTCCTCTCTCTCTCTCCCCTCCTCTCCTCTCTCTCTCTCCCCCTCCCTCTCCTCTCTCTCTCTCCCCCTCCCTCTCCTCTCTCTCTCTCCCCCTCCCTCTCCTCTCTCTCTCTCCCCCTCCCTCTCCTCCTCTCTCTCTCCCCCTCCCTCTCCTCTCTCTCTCTCCCCTCCCTCTCCTCTCTCTCTCCCCCTCCCCTCTCCTCTCTCTCTCTCCCCCTCCCTCTCCTCTCTCTCTCTCCCCCTCCTCTCTCCTCTCTCTCTCTCCCCCTCCCTCTCCTCTCTCTCTCTCCCCCCCCCTTCCCTTCTCTTCCCCCCCCCCTTCCCTTCTCTCCCCTCCTCTCCTCTCTCTCTCTCCCCCTCCCTCTCCTCTCTCTCTCTCCCCCTCCCTCTCCTCTCTCTCTCTCCCCCTCCCTCTGCCTCTCTCTCTCTCCCCTCCCTCTCCTCTCTCTCTCTCCCCCCCCCCTTCCCTTCTCTTCCCCCCCCCCTTCCCTTCTCTCCCCCTCCCTCTCCTCTCTCTCTCTCCCCCCCCTTCCCTTCTCTTCCCCCCCCTTCCCTTCTCTTCCCCCCCCCCCCTTCCCTTCTCTTCCCCCCCCCCTTCCCTTCTCTTCCCCCCCCCCCTTCCCTTCTCTTCCCCCCCCCCCTCACCTTCTCTTCCCCCCCCCCTCCTTCTCTTCCCCCCCCCCTCCCTTCTCTTCCCCCCCCCCCCTCCCTTCTCTTCCCCCCCCCTCCCTTCTCTTCCCCCCCTCCTTCTCCCCCCCCTCCCTTCTCTTCCCCCCCCTTCCTTCTCTTCCCCCCCCCTCCCTTCTCTTCCCCCCCCCCTCCCTTCTCTTCCCCCCCCCCTCCTTCTCTTCCCCCCCCCTCTCCTTCTCTCTCCCCCCCCTCCCTTCTCTTCCCCCCCCCTCTCCCTTCTCTTCCCCCCCCCCTCCCTCTCTCTCTCCCCCCCCCCTCCCTTCTCTTCCCCCCCCCCTCCCTTCTCTTCCCCCCCCCCTCCCTTCTCTTCCCCCCCCCCCTCCCTTCTCTTCCCCCCCCCCCTCCCTTCTCTTCCCCCCCCCCCTCCCTTCTCTTCCCCCCCCCCTCCCTTCTCTTCCCCCCCCCCTCCCTTCTCTCCCCCCCCCCTCCCTTCTCTTCCCCCCCCCCCTCCCTTCTCTTCCCCCCCCCCCTCCCTTCTCTTCCCCCCCCCCCCTCCCTTCTCTTCCCCCCCCCCCTCCCTTCTCTTCCCCCCCCCCTCCCTTCTCTTCCCCCCCCCCTCCCTTCTCTTCCCCCCCCCTCCCTTCTCTTCCCCCCCCCCCTCCCTTCTCTTCCCCCCCCCCTCCCTTCTCTTCCCCCCCCCTCCCTTCTCTTCCCCCCCCCCTCCCTTCTCTTCCCCCCCCCTCTTCCCTTCTCTTCCCCCCCCCCTCTTCCCCTTCTCTTCCCCCCCCCCCTCTTCCCTTCTCTTCCCCCCCCCCCTCTTCCCTTCTCCCCCCCCCCCCTCTTCCTTCTCCCCCCCCCCCCCTCTTCCCTTCTCTCCCCCCCCCTCTTCCCTTCTCCCCCCCCCCCTCTTCCCTTCTCTCCCCCCCCCCTCTTCCCTTCTCTCCCCCCCCCCCTCTTCCCTTCTCTCCCCCCCCCCCCCCCTCTTCCCTTCTCTCCCCCCCCCCCCCCTCTTCCCTTCTCCCCCCCCCCCCCTCTTCCCTTCTCCCCCCCCCCCCCCCCTCTTCCCTTCTCCCCCCCCCCCCCCCTTCCCTTCTCCCCCCCCCCCCCCTCTTCCCTTCTCCCCCCCCCCCCCTCTTCCCTTCTCCCCCCCCCCCCCTCTTCCCTTCTCCCCCCCCCCCCCCCTCTTCCCTTCTCCCCCCCCCCCCCCCCTCTTCCCTTCTCCCCCCCCCTCCTCCTCCTCCTCCCTCTTCCCTTCTCTTCCCCCCCCCCCCCCGACCGCACGCGCTCTTGCCCCGCCCCCAGTTCAGGAGCGCGGGCGGACCTCGCGCCGTTTCCGTTCGATTGCCGCGTGGAGCCCGGCGCGTGCCGGGGCGGGGGGAGGGAGAAGAGTAGAGTTGGCGGAGAAGTGAAGCCAAATAGCGTGGGAGATTAAGATAAAATAGGAGCGGGCACAGACTGGAAAATAAAACGGCGAGGGGGGAGAATGTGAGTTTTTTTCCCTCCCGGATTTTCCCTCTTTTTTTGGTCCTGATTACCCGACACACCCACCCTGTCCCAGCAGACATGCTGGGACAGGGTTGGTGTGTCGTATATGTTTGGTCATGATCCTTCACACTGATGAATCAGCCTGTCTTTTACTGCCCCTCATTTGTGTTTTCTTGTATGATTAACTAAACAGCCTGTCTTTTACTGCCCCTCATTTGTGTTTTCTTGTATGATAAACTAAAGAAGTGAGTGAAATGCTATGGAGTGTGATTTTGAGAGGAGAGTGCGATGGCCTGCGGAGAATGAGGCGAGGAATTGAGGTGGGGAGAGGGTGGAATGCATTTAGTTATCTGTCCTTCCGAAGTAATTGTACCATCTTACAAGATACTTGGGGTTGTACATACACAAATCTTTGCTGATAGCAGGACAAGTTGAGTAGGTTATTTTTTTTATGAGCTGAGACTTTTCACCTTAAACAGGCTTAATTAATAAGAAAGGAAGTTACGCTAAACCTTTACAATCACTGGTTCAGCCCCAGCTGGAGTATTGTGGCCAATTCTCGTCACCATACTTCAGGAAGCTTTTCAAAACTTAGTGTTCACAGAGAATTTACTCGAATGCCATCGAGGATGAGGGACTTGAGTTACGAGCAGCAACTTGGTTGCTCTCCTCAGAAATATAGATGGTTAAGGGGAGGTATAATACAGATGTGCAAAATAGACTAAATAAGGAGAAACTGTTTATTGTGGTGGGAGGGTCAGTATCCAGAGGACGCAGATTTAAGTGATTGGCAAAGAAACCAGAGGAGAAATTGTTTTATGCAGCAAGTTATGATTTTGGAATGCACTGCCTGAAGAGCAGTGAAAACAGATTCACTGGTAACTTTCAAAAGGTGACTAGATAAGGGGGCGGCGCAGTGGTTAGCATCGCAGCCTCAGAGTTCCAGGGACCGGGTTCGATTCTGGGTTCTGCCTGTGCGGAGTTTGCAAGTTCTCCCTGTGACGGCGCGGGTTTTCGCTGGGTGCTCCGGTTCCTCCCACAGCCAAAGACTTGCAGGTTGATAGGTAAATTGGCCATAGTAAATTGCCCCTAGTGTAGGTAGGTGGTAGGGAAATGGGATTACTGCAGGGTAGTATAAATGGGTGGTTGTTGGTCGGCACAGACTCGGTGGGCTGAAGGGCCTGTTTCAGTGCTGTATCTCGATAAATAAAATAAATAAATACTTGAGGAAAATTTGCAGGGCTTATGATAAAGCGACAGCAATAATTATGGGTGATTTTAATTTACATATAAACTGGAAAAATCAGATTGACAATAGTAGCCTGGATGAGAGTTCATAGAATGCTTTTGAGTTAGTTTCTTACAGCAGCATGTTCTGGAACCAACCAGAGAGCAGGTTATATTAGACTTGATATTGTGTAATGTTTAATTAATGACCTCAGAGTAAAGAAGCCTCTAGGTAGCAGCGACCATAATATGAATGAATTTACATCCTGTTTGAAAGAGAAGAGTGGGTCTAAAAACTATTGTTTTAAACTTAAATAAGGGCAACAATGTGGGCATGAAAGCTGAACTAGCTGAAGTGAATTTGGGTTACTAGACCAGGAGATAGATCAATAGAGAAGCAGTGGCAGACATTCAAGGGGATATTTCAGAATACTCAGGATAAATACATTCCTACTATAAAGAAAAATCCGAAGGGGAGGACCCACTATCTGTGGTTAACTAAAGTTAAAGAAACATCAAACTTAAGGAAAAAGCATATAATTGCACAAAGATGAGTGGGAGGTCAGATGATTGGTCAGAATGTAAAGAAAGGCAGAGAATGACTAAAAGGTTAATCAGGAGAAAGAAATTAGAGTATGAGAGGAAGCTAGCTAGAAACAAAAACGGATAGCAAGGGTTTCTAAAGGTATTTCAAAAGGAAAAGAGTAAGTTGGTTCTCGAGAGAATGAGAATGGGGAGTTAATAGTAGATAATAAGGACACAGCAGATAAAATGAACAAATATTTTGCTTCTGTCTTCACTATAGAGGATACAAAAAAAGTTCCAGTAATAGCTGTAAATCAGGAGGTGGAAGGAAGAGAGGGACTTGGTGAAATTACAATCACCAGGGAAGCGGTACTGACCAAACTGATGGAGCTGTGAGCTGACAAGTACCCGGGTCCTGATGGGCTTCATCCTAGGGTCTTAAGAGGTGGATAATGAGGTAGTAGATGTGTTTGTGTTGATTTTTCAAAATTCGCTAGATTCTGGAAAGGTTCCATCAGACTGCAAAGTAGCAAATATAACCCCTCTATTCAAGAAGTGGGGAAGGCAGAAAACAGGCAACTATAAGTCAGTTAGCTTGACGTCTGTCGTGGGGAAGGTATTCGAATCGATCATTAAGAAGGCACTTGGAAAAACTCAAGGTAATCGGAAATAGCATGGCTTTGTGAAAGGGAGATCGTGTTTAATCAATTTATTAGAGTTCTTTGAAGGAGTAACGTGCTGTGGATAAAGGGGAGCCTGTTGACGTACTGTACTTTGATTTCCAGAAGGCATTTGACAAGGTACCACAAAAGGTTATTGCGCAAAGTAGGAGCTCATGGTGTAGCAGGTAAGATATTAGCATGGATAGAAAATTGGCTGGCTGGCAGTAAAGAGAGTATGCATAAATGGGTCCTTTTCTGATTGGCAGGATGTAACAAGTGGAGTCCAGCAGGGGTCTGTGCTGGGGCCTTGACTTGTTACAATTTATGTCAATGACTTAGATGAAGGGAGTGATGGCATGGTAGCTAAATTTGCAGATGACAAGATAGGCAGGAATGTATTTTGTGAAGAGGACTTGAGGTTGCAGACCAATATAGATAGGTTGAGTGAGTGGGCAAAAATCTGGCAGATGGAGATAATGTGGGAAAGTGTGAAGTTGTTCACTTTGGCAGGAAGAATAAAATAGCAGAATATTATTTAAACGGAGAACGACTGCAGAAGTGTGAGGAGCAGAGGGATCTAGGTGTTCTAGTGCATGAGTCACAAACTTAGAATGCAGGTATAGCAAGTCGTAAAGAAAGCTAATGGATGCAATCCTTTAGTACGAGAGGAATTGAAAATAAAAGTAAAGATGTTATGGTTCAGTTATACATGGCAGGGACCACGTCTCGAATACTGTGTGCAGTTTTGGTCTCCTTATTTAAGGAAGGATGTTAATGCGTTGGAGGTGGTTCAAAGGAGCTTTACTAGATTGATACCTGGAATGAGTGGGTTGTCTTATGAAGAAAAGTTGGACAGATTGGGCTTGTTTTCACTGAAGTTTAGAAGAGTGAGGGGAGACTTGATTGAAGTATACAAGATCCCGAACAGTCTTGACAAGGTGGATGTGGAAAAGATGTTTCCTCCTATGGATGAGTCCAGAACTAGGGGACACTGTTTTAAAATTAGGGGTTCCCTTTTAGGACAGACACGAGAAGAATTTTTTTCTGAGGGTTGTGCAACTTTGGAACTCTGCCTCAGAGGATGGTGGAGGCGGAGTCATTGAATATTTTTAAGGCGGAGGTAGATGGATCCTTGTTAGGCAAGGGAATCAAAGGTTATCGGGGGTAGATGGAGTATGGAATTTGAGAGAGAAACAGATCAGCCATGATCTTATTGAATGCACAGCAGGCTCGAGGGACTGAATGGCCTACTTCTAATGCGTATGCTTGTATGTAAAAAGGGAGTGGGGTGGTGGTGTTGGGACTAGAATAGAAATAGGATAGACTAATTGGGTAGCTCTTTCAAAGTTCCAGCACAGGCACCAATGACCACCGATGCTCCTCATTCTGTGATACTATGAAGAAAGTATTGAGAGAAGAGATAAGGATTGAAAAGGGGGGGTGGGTAGGTGGTGTTCATGGGATGTTGAGTAAAGTGTGTTCAAATTGAAGGCTACAGGGCTAAATAACTGAGGGTAAGGGCCTCTAACTAAGAGGAGGGAGGGAGAGAGGTACTTGAAGGTGATGGGAGAAGATAGATGGGCTGGTGAGTATAGCGGTCCCCATGTGGGAGCGATGAACTTCAAGAACGGGAGAGGAAGAAAGTGATAAGATGAGGATTTGCGTAAGTGAGATAGATGTGTGTGGCCCTAAGATTGGTGGGAGAGGATGTCGGGGTGATGGATCTAGGAGGTAAGAGGTCAGAGTGATCTGGGAAGGGGGAGAAGATGAAGGAAAGTGTGATTGTCATAGAGTCAGAGTTTTACAGCACAAACAGGTGCTTCGGCCCAATGCGCCTGTGCCGACCATCAAGCACCTGTCCTAACGAATCCCATTTCCCCGCACTTGGCCCGTAGCCTTGTATGTTATGGCGTTTCAAGTGTTCATCTAAATACTTCTTGAATGTCGTGCGTGTTCCTGCCTCTACCACCGCTTCAGGCAGTGTGTTCCAGATTCCAATCATCCTCTGGCTGAAAACAATTCTCAACTCCTCTCGAAGCCTTCTGCCCCTTACCTTAAATCTATGCCCACTAGTTATTGACCTCTCTGCTAAGGGAAAAAGTTTCTTCCAATCTATCCTATCAATGCCCCTCATAATTTTGTATACCTCAATCAGGTTCGCCCCTCAGCCTTCTCCGCTCCAAGGAAAACAACCCCAGCCTATCCGGTCTCTCTTCATAGCTGAAATGCTCCAGCCCTGGCAACATCCTGGTGAATCTCCTCTGCACCCTCTCCACTGCAATCACATCCTTTCTATAGTGTGGTGACCAGAACTGTACACAGTATTCCAGCTGTGGCCTAACCAGCGTTTTATTCAGCTCCATCATAACCTCCCTGCTCTTGTATTCTATGCCTCGGCTAATAAAGGCAAGTATCCCATATGCCTTCCTAACCACCTTATCTACCTGTGCTGCTGCCTTCAGTGATCTATGTACTCCCTAGGGTCCTACCATCCATTGTATATTCCATTGCCTTGTTAGACCTCCCAAAGTGCATCACCTCACACTTCTCAGGATTAAACTCCATTTGCCACTGCTCTGCCCATCTTTCTCGCCCATCTATATCATGTAGTCTAAGGCTTTCCTCCTTACTATTTACGACACCACCAATTTTCGTGTCGTCTGTGAACATACTGATCATACCTCCTATATTCACATCTAAATCATTAATATACACTTCAAACAGTCAGGGTCCCAGCACTGATCCTTGGGAGAAGTGAGGTGCAAATGAATAGCAATGAGATTGTCGGGCAGGTTTTCATTTGCTTTGGGGAGGGAAGGAATTCTGATGAGAAAGAGGATGCAGCTTTAAGTTTCATTCTTTCCTCTTGGCAGCTCTGAAGTGGGTATGGATCCTCAAATGCTGTTATCTTCTTGGAACAGTTGTTTTCAATCATTTTTACTTGTTTTCGTTTCAGGTCTTGGCACTTATTTTGCAGCATCGAAGTTCTGATTGGGGAATTACCCACCAACTTGTACGCCAAGCAGGCATTAAGATAGTATTGCATTATATTTGGAGCAAAGTCTTGTGGAAGGTGATCTTATGACTAGAAGTTTTTTAAAAGTTACCAAATTTTAAGTGTCCTAATTTAGATAGGAGTTCATTAGGATGAATTTTCATACACTCCACAAAATGAAGATGGGAGGGGGAGGATAGGGAGAAATAAGCTGTTGAACCTTGCCTTGGTCTGTATAGGTCCCAGTGATCTCATTGCTACTGTTTCTAGGATGAAAGTATTGAAGGAGTTACAAGAATACTTTGCTAGGTGTGTTATTTGAGCGTTTGTTGTTCTGTTACTGGTAATTGAACACCTTTGAGTTCCTGAGTTCATTTAAAGCCTTGCAAAAAAAGCTTGTCTGTGTTGAAAGGAGAAGTTGGGGGTGGGGGTGTGATTTTTCGGAGTGAGAAAAAATAGTAAATCATGGTCAGTGATATTGAATACCTTCTCGAGCAATGGCACCTTCGTCTTGTGTATATTGGACCGCAGAAGAAAATTGCTCATTAAACACAAAGGGCAGCGGTGCCTCAAAATAGCACTCTGGCAAAAGAACCAGAGGGGAGATGAGCAAAATTTTTTTTAATGCAATGAGTTGTGATTGTGAACAGATTCAATAGTAACTTTCAATGGGGAATTGGATAAATACGTGAAAAGGAAATTTTACAGGGCTCTGAGGGAAGAGCTGAGGAAGTGAAGTTAATTGGATAATTGCCGTGATGGACCGAATGGCCTCCGTCTATACTGTATGAGTCTATGAAATGGCACTCCCACAGAATTCTGTTACATAAGTGTTGGAATGTATATTGTTTTAAGTGCAGGATATTGTTTGCTGCCTAACTCGTGTACATGGTGAGGATTACCACTAAATGGAAGGAAAGTATTGGCTACGCCCAACGTGCAAGACTGTTCTTTCATAGTGACTCACAGGTATTTCTTCATAAATGGCAGTGTTTCAGAGGGTGGGTGGGATCACTGCGTCAACATCAACCACAGGCTGGCGATAGCTAAGAGCAGCTGTCATCAGAACAAAAAAAAGTGTCTATGGTATATCCATTTTTTATAAAAAGAAAAAGGATGTCCTGGAGCGATCTTCAAGGCTGTCATTTTCCCTTGGGGTTCAAGTAACAGTTCAAAAGTGCTCAAGCTTTGTGGTTTATAACGTCATCTGATCCCTTGATCAGATTGCATCCTGTAAACTTTCTCCTGAGTGTTATTTTCTGAAAAGTGCACGTTATCTCTAATTCTCATGTGTTATAATAAAATTGGGAGTCTGTATTTACAGCAGAATCTTTTAACTTGCTGTCCCTGCTTCATTCTGCTTTTTCTCATTTATGGATTTACTGACTATTGTCCCCTCCTTTTATTTTGTTCACTAAGTTTGCCCTAGGTTCCAATGATGTTACTATCCTGGATTGCTACACTGAAATGCAAATTAACAGATCTGATGGCTTGCATCACTGTTGCTGCTTACCAGCCTTCAGCCTGTTCTTTAGCACAGTGAAAGGCAGATGTGGGCCTGGGTCTGGTTGTGTGTCATATTGGGCTTTGGTGGGATGGGGGTGCGGTGCAGTGCGGGGAGATTGTTTTTGTTAGTGTAAGTGTTGAATGTGGTAACCTGGTACTTTGTTACCTTGGAGGTTAGTATTCAGCTGATGTGTGTTATCCAAACCACTAGTATAATGAAATTACTTAAGGGGATTTCTACCTTATACCTCAGTGGTGTCTCAAGCTATTTAATGTAGACTTTGGCAGACAAAGGCATGCTTGAGGATGCATTTCACCTTAGTGAAATGATTGCTAAATCAGAAAAGAGTAGTGAGGGGGAAATCTGGGGACACTGGCAATTAGATTTTTTTCCCAAGGGCTGAGTAAATGTTAAATGGGAGCAAAGATGCCTGGCAGAATTGGCAGGAAATATGACGGGAAACTGCCAGTTGTGAAACATTGAAATATTGCAGTGCTGTGTGATGGGCTCCATTGCTTGGTGTAAAAGGCCAGTGGACTGCTGAGCCAAATAGACTACTAGAATTCTCAGTTTAATGACCAATCTGTATTGAATTGGTTGATCTTATTTATAGGACTTCATTGGCTGTAAAATTCTTTAGTGCATCCTGAGGTCATGGAAATGCTATATAAATCCTAGTTTATTCTTGGTGGCGATACAAGAGCAACAATATAGTTGACACTTGGTGCACTTAGGCTAGAAAGGAGACCTGTGCCTGTTTGCTATCCAGTGCCCCCTGCTGGAAAGTATGACTGCCTGATACAGACAGGATTAGGGTCAACTGCGATGCCCCATTTGGTCGAATAGCTAATCACATTTCCTGGACACTTATGGATGCTTCGTTGAGTTCCTGGAAACCAACTATCCCCCACAAAACCGTACCTCAGCATGATTCCACTTGGTGAGGAGGGGAGAGAATTGCAATTGGAAAGGACAAAGGTAGATCGAGGTGTTCACTTTGGCTACTACAATTGCATCTAGTGTGGGGTTTCCAAGCATTCAATGAAAATGTTGGGTTGGAGTCAACTGTTGGGGTGTGGAGGTATGTAGTGATGGAGAGATGTCAGAGTTTGAGAAGGTCTACAACTTGAGACAAAAGTAAATGAGCCTCCAGCCACCTTGAGACCTTTTTTTTTCTGATTCAGGAGCCAAATGTTTAACTAAACCAGTGAGGGATTGGAATGTTAACATTCAGAAAAACTCTAGATCATTAATTTCGTAAGCACTAGTCCCATTTAAGGTGACATCCAGACCTTAAAAGGGAAATTTTGGGGAGCCCTGCTTTGCATCTGCCATTGCCTCTTGTGTCTCCCAATCTCTGCTCCTTTACCCTACCTCGCCATGTAATGTTCTTCAATTCTTATCCACGAACACTCAGGTTACTTCTCTTGCATTAGTTTGGTGCTGCCTGCACAAAGTTCTCAGACTATTTGCATTTTAAATAATTTGCATTTGAAATAATTTATATATTTTTTGGAGAAAGCTGAGAACATGTGGTGAGAGGTGGAGGAATGTGCAGTGATGTCAGTCCCTAATCTACACCATGTTAATTTAAATTGCATATTTCTGTCAAGCTCTCAACCATTTTACACTGAATGTGTGGCTTGAACAAAAAACTTGAGACAATCTTCATCCTGTTAGTGATGCTGACATCATATCTTGGGGGTATGAAGTCTGACATAAATGTGATGTAAATTGTTTCCATGGATGTCTGCATGCCTGCTGCAAAGAACAAGTAGGGAAGAGGAGCATGTAATTTCAAGGCAAGTTAGTTCTTTGCTTGTTTAAATGGGAGTGATGTGACCTTTGACCTCTTCAGCACACTTCGGAATGGAGGGGAAGTTTGCAATTCCTAAAACAATAGTTCAACTAAAAGATTTTCAGTGTAGTGTTCATATAGTTATAAAAAGTTTAGAATGGTATTCCAAAAGATCCCATGGCACGATTCAAAGAGCAAGGGAGTTCTCCCAGGTGTTCTGGCCAATATTTATCCCTCAACCAACACCACAGAGACAGATTGTCACATTGCTGTTTGTGGCAAATTGACTGCCACACTTCCTACATTACTACAGTGCTGACATGCCATTGGCTGTAAAGTGCTTGGGATGTCCTGAGGCCATGACGAGCGCTACAGAAATGCAATACTTTCACTTTTTTCACTGGTGTGGTATTTGCTCCAAGGACTTACTGGGACAAAAAAAAGTGACAAATCTGGGCCAACATGCCCAATTATCCTCTGATTTATGATTACAACTCTGCCAATGTTTATTTCTCAAACATGCGAATTAGGAGCAGGAGTAGGCCACTCGGCCCTTCGAGCCTGCTCCTCCATTCAACAAGTTCATGGCTGAACTGATTATTCCACATTTCCACCTACCCTCGATAACCTTCAATCCCCTTGTTTATCAAGAATCTTAACCTCTGCCTTAAAAATATTCAAAAACTCTGCTTCCACTGCCTTTTGAGGAAGAGAATGCCAAAGACTCACGACCCTCTGAGAAAAAGATTTCTCCTCATCTGTCTTAAATGGGCAACCCCTTATTTTTAAACAATGACCCCTAGTTCGAGATTCTCCCACAAGGGGAAACATTCTTTCCATATCCACCTCAGGATCTTATATGTTTCAATCAGGTTGCCTCTTACTCTTCTAAATTCCAGCAGATACAAGCCTAGCCTGTCCAATCTGTAAGACAGCCCGCCCATTCTAGGTATTAGTCCAGTAAACCACCTCTGTACTGCCTCCAAAGCTTTTACATCCTTCCTTCAATGAGACCAGTACCGTACACAGTACTCCAGATGTGGTCTCACCAATGCCCTATATAGCTGAAGCATTACCTCCCTACTTTTGTATTCAATTCCGCTCATGATAAACAATAACATTCTATTAGCTTTCCTAATTATGTGCTGTACCTGCATACTAATTTTTGCAATTCATGCACTAGGACACCCAGATCCCTCTGCATCTCAGAGCTCTGCAATCTCTCTCCATTTAGATAATGCTTTTTTATTCTTCCTGCCGAAGTGGACAATTTCCCACTTTCCCACATTATACTCCATTTGCCAGGTCTTTGCCCACTTTGTAGCCTCCTTCTGTCCTGTTCACAACTTACTTTCCTACCTATCTTGGTGTCATCAGCAAATTTAACAACCATTCCTTCGGTCCCTTCATCTAAGTTATTTATGTAAATTGTAAAAGGTTGAGGCCCCAGCACAGATCCCTGTGGCACACCACTCGTTACATCATGCCAACTAGAAAATAATTAATTTATGCCTACTCTCTTTCCTGTTAGCTAACCAATCTTCTATCCATGTCAATATGTTACCCCCTACACCATGAGCTTTTATTTTCTGAAGTAACCTTTGACGTGGCACCTTATCAAATGCCTTCTGGAAATCCAAGTACGGTACATCCACCAGTTCCCCTTTATCCACAGCACAGGTAACTCCAGTAAATTGGTTTAACATGATTTCCCTTTCACAGAACCATATTGACTCTGCCTGATTACCTTGAATTTTTCTCAATGTCCTGCTATAACATCTTTAATAATAGCTTCTAACATTTTCCCTAAGATGGATGTTAAGCTAACTGCCCTATAGCTTTCTGCTTTCTGTCTTCCTCCCTTTTTGAGTAAAGAAGTTACTTTCGCGCTCTCTAACTCTTTAAACCTATGCCAGTGATCCAGTTTAAAAACTTTGGGGAAAAAAAAAGTGACAAATGGACAGAATAAATGTTAAATCTTTTTTTGTAATTTTGAATGATATTGCTGTATTTCATTGGTTGTTGTCAGGTTAGCCTACCAGAAGAAATTAACCTGGGTTTATATCGCTCTTTTCATGACCTCAGGTTGTTCCAGCATGGTTTACAGGCAGTTATGCAATTTTTGAAGTTTGTCACTGGCAGTATAGGAAAGATGGCAGCCAATTTGCACAAAGCAAGCTCCCATAAACAGTAATGTCATAACCAGATCATCTGCGTTAGTGGAACCAGTTGAGGGATAAATATTGGCCAGTACCAGGAAAACATTGCTGTTCTCTGAATAGTGTCATGGAAACTTTCACATCAACTCAAAGAGATAGACATGCCCGCTAGTGTCTCGTCTCAAAGACGACAATGCCGCAGTGCTTTACTACTCACCAATGTGGCTGTTTAGGTTGTGGGCTACTGCCTTTAGACTACGCTCAACACTGGGATTTCCTCTTTAAAAAAAAAAACACTGATTCTAGAGTGTTGTGAAAGTGACTGACTGTAGGGGGTGGGGGTGCAGTGATGCATAAGTGTTGCTCCCCATGTTTCCCACACCTTAATGTTGTGCTAGCTGACCCAAAAGGATGGAAGCCTGTGTTTTCCTCTGACTCTGACCTAAAAGAATTGCGATCCAGGCAAAAAAAAAACTGCTGTGATAATTTTGAGGGTTGAAATTTGCTGCCTTTAGTTTTGGTGGTGCACCACTGGTGGAGTACTGCCTATCTGTCTCTGATGGCACATTGTTAATACTAAAACACTGTAAAGTGAAGAGTACTACTTGAATGGAGGCACATGTGCTTAAATGCATTTGTAGTGGTGCTGAGTTTTAGAGGAAACTGGAGTGTTGGGTGTTGCATGGCTTTTGTAACTTAACTGCATGTACATAGAGTTTACTTGCTGGCTTCAATTATCTAAGTACTTTTGAAAAATAAAATTGACGTTGGTTTCAGTGTATCTCACAATCTGCTTTGAGATCTGGAGTATGTGTTGGCTCCTGCTGACATACAAAGTGCTACTTCACCACTGAGCCACCTAGTTAGACAGGTCTTTGTGAAGCTTGTGCAGCAGTCTCCCTGCACTCCAGTATTTTCACGTAGCATGTTGTCCATTCAGTGGAAGGAGTGTTGAGTGGCTGAGCTCAGCGGCAATTAAGAATTAAATGTTGAAAAGAGTTGGATGTCATCAACTTCTTGATGTGTTAACTGCCTTATGACATGCTTCAGCCTATTCATTGAGAATGAAAGAAAACCCAGGATGGGGAGGTGGATTGGGAAGGACATTTGG
Source organism: Heterodontus francisci (assembly GCF_036365525.1). Lineage (NCBI taxonomy): Eukaryota > Metazoa > Chordata > Chondrichthyes > Heterodontiformes > Heterodontidae > Heterodontus > Heterodontus francisci. The sequence continues at coordinate 7,706,937 of NC_090379.1, forward strand.
CTCATTAAACATGCTCCTTCCTGTGAAATTTCTCCTTGACCTCCTGAGGTAATCTAGTGAAACTCAGGATATCAGTCTAACATTACAGCCTTGCATTATTTAAGCCTGACTGGTTGTACACTCCAGATATTTCCATTATATTTAACAGTACAGGTACCATGTTATGTATAAGTACACATGGATCTACACTGCGGCAAAATGGCTGCAGTTGAGGTGACTGTGCAAGCCAACTACTTAAGTTGCTCCGACAGCTTGAAGTTCCATAGCAAGTTCACACCCATTTTTGTATTCTCCATATAAAACCTCAAACTTCTAAAGGCACCTCTACAATATTTGTGCGTCTGCTTAAAAAAAGTTTAAACTAAATTTTGTGTGGCTTAATGTATCGAGAAATGCTTAAATGTTCTCATTGTAGTTCTACTTCCATGCAGACTATCTAGGTATTATAAGAACTGTTTTAATATTGCCCTTTGTAGTTCAGAATCTCCCTGAAATCCTCCACTGACTAGTTTAATGAAATAATGGCTCCTGTATTTTAAGGGGATTTCGGCTGCTAGCCGATGTCTCTTGCTTGAATGTTGTGTAACTAATCCATACAAAAATGTTTAATGCCTACGAGCTACCTAAATATTCTCTTTGAGCAAAGTTAACATTTTTTGAGAAAAATACTTCAAACATAGGTTACATTTTTTAAATGCATAGTTTGTATAATCTGGTTTATCTGCACCCCAGCCTAGTTGTGTCAAAGGTAATAGAATAGTCCTGCCTTTGATATCGCATTTGAATGTAGCTAGTCAGGACAATAAACTTCTGAAGCGTGCTGACTGTAATTGACTCTGGAGTTTATTGTAAAAGGATCCCTTACATGGCAGAAAGTAGGGCCTACCACCTGTTGCCTTTTCAACATTTTCTTAACCTTTCTATCTGCTGCCGCCCCCCAAACTCCTTCCATTGCTGCTTCAAAGAATTGGGTTTGTTATTTGAAACTTTAATAATGTTCATTTAACTTTGGACTCTGGGAATTTTCTTTTCCTGGATTATGGTTCAGTGTACTTACTGGCTGAAACAGAAGTGATGGCTTTGGCTCGTCGTGCTTGTATTCGGTGTGGAGATGATAGCTGTCTTTTAATGTCCTTTAAAAATGATTCCGTTCTGGCACAATGTAAACTTCAGTGTTTTTAAAATATAAAGCTTAAACTTGGATTGTTAGTAACATTTTACTTTGTTTATTTTTCTCCCCCACCCCCCAACCCATGTCATACAGTTGTGAATCTTCTATTCCAAAAATTGCCATGAAGATCAAACTGATTCTATTTGAAAAGTAAACTGATTTATATATTTTTTAAAAACTGGGTGTCACTCCTGACCTACTGTAAGGGTAGGGGGCAGACTTGATCTTGGCACATTCCTGACCACGCTCGTGTTTATTTTGGGGGGGTGGGGGTGGTGGTGTTGTGGGGGGAGAGAGAGACAGGCTACGCACTTCCTTGTATGCTGAGGTGGGAAAATCATTGAGACTTCCAGGCTTCCTGCCTCATTACATCATGCGACTGGTCAGGGGTGTTTGCAGATGTCTGCAGTAACTTGTTGCCCTATTAGCTGAGTTGAGAATGTTGCATTGTTCTGGGGGTGGGGTGGGGGCTAGCAGGAGGAGGAGATCATGGTGTAAACAAAAATAAGAAAAGTGGAATCTCATGATGAGCAGTGCCAGAGATCTGGAATTAGGAATTGATCCTTTCACCAGAAAATGGTCTACAGTGTGAAAAGAAGAATGAAACATCTTGTGTTTACACAGTGCCTTTCAAAACCTCAGGAAATTCCAAAGCACTTGACAGCCAATGAAGTACTTTTGAAGTATAGTCATGTTGTAATGTAAGAAACACAGCAACCAATTTGTGCACTGCAAGTTCCCACAAAGACCACTGTGACTAGATCATTTGTTTGTGATGTTGGTCAAGAGATAAATTTTGGGGGACTGTTGGGGAGAAACTCCTCGGTTTTCCTTCGAATAGTTACGTGGGATGTTTTACTTCCACCTGAGGGGGGAAATGGGGCCTTTGTTTAATGTCTCATCCGAAAGAAGTTACCTCTGACAGTGCAGCACTCACTCTGTGTTGGCCTAGGTCATGTGGTCAAGTCTCTGGAATGGGACTTGAGCCCATGACCAGACATGATCTCGTTGAATGGCAGAAAAGGGTCAAGGGGTTGAGTGACCTACTCCAGTTCCAATGTTCTGACTGAGGCGAAAATGCAGCCCATTGTGTGTGCTTTGTGGCAGCTAAAGGCAAATGAATTACGGTACTGTCCGCCAATTTAAAAAAGAAAATAGGATTATTTCATGATTAACATCAAGTGTTGTCACTTGAGATTTTAGTGCAGTATAATGTGTGAAGAGAAACTTCCTCACATCAACTCGGGACCCCATGAGGTCTCATGGCATCAGGTCAAACATGGGCAAGGAAACCTCCTACTGGTTACCACCTACTGCCCCCCTTCAGCTGATAAATCAGTACACCTCCATATTGAACACTACTTGGAGGAAGCACTGAGGGTGGCAAGGGTGCAGAATGAACTCTGGATGGGGGACTTCAATGTCCATCACCAAGAGTGGCTCGGTAGCACCACTACTGACTGAGCTGGCTGAGTCCTAAAGACATAGCTGCTAGACTGGGTCTGTGGCAGGTGGTAAGGGAACCAACAAGAGGGAAAAGTATGCTTGATCTCGCCTTCACCGATCTGCCTACTGCAGATGCATCTGTCCATGACAGTATTGGTAGGAGTGACCACTGCACAGTCCTGGTGGAGACAAAATCCCATCTTCACATTGAGGATACCCTCCATCGTGTTGTGTGGCACTACCACTGTGCTAAATGGGATTGATTTCGAACAGATCTAGCAATGCAAAACAGGCATCCATGAGGTGCTGTGGGCCATCAGCAGCAGAATTGACTTTACCACAATTTGTAACCTCGTGGCCCGACATATCCTCCATTCTACCATTACCATCAAGCCAGGGCACCAACTCTGGTTCAATGAAGAGTGCAGGAGGGTATGCCAAGAACAGCACCAGGCATACCTCAATGAAGTGTCAACCTGGTGAAACTACAACCCAGGACTACTTGCATGCCAAACAGCGGAAGCAGCATGCTCTAGACAGAGCTCAGTGATCTCCTAACCAACGCATCAGGTCTAAACTCTGCAGTCCTGCCACATCCAGTCGTGAATGATGGTGGACAATTACACACGAGAAGGTGGCTCCACAAATATCCCCATCCTCAACAATGGGGGAGCCCAGCACATCAGTGCAAAAGATGAGGCTAAAGCATTTGCAACAATCTTCAGCCAGAAGTGCCGAGTTAATGATCCATCTCGACCTCCTCCTGAAATCCCCAGCATCACAGATGCTAGTCTTCAGCCAGTTCGGTTCACTCCGAGTGATATCAAGAAACTACTGAAGGCACTGGATACTGCAAAGGCTATGGTCCCTGACAACATTCCGGCAATAGTACTGAAGACCTGTGCTGCAGAACTTGCGGCACTCCTAGCCAAGCTGTTCCAGTACATCTACAACACTGGCATCTACCCTGCAATGTGGAAAATTGCCAGATATGTACTGTACACAAAAAAAAAAGACAAGTTCAATCCGGCCGTTTACCACCCCATTAGTCTACACTCAATCAGTAAAGTGATGGAAGGTGTCGTCGTCAGTGTTATCAAACAGCACTTGTTTAGCAATAACCTGCTCGCTGACGCTCCGTTTGGGTTCCGCCAGGGCTATTCAGCTGCTGACCTCATTACAGCCTTGGTTCAAACATGGACAAAAGAACTGAACTTGAGGTGAGAGTGACTGCCCTTAACACCAAGGCAGCATTTGATCGAGTATGGCATCAAGCAGCCCTAGCACAACTGGAGTCAATGGAAATTGGGGAAAACTTTCTGTCGCTTGGAGTCGTACCTAGCGCAAGGGAAGGTGGTTGTTGGAGGTCAATCATCTGAGCTCCAGGACATCACTGCAGGAGTTCCTCAGGGTAGTGTCCTCGGCTCAACCATCTTCAGCTGCTTCATCAATGACCTTCCTTCAATCATAAGGGCAGAAGTGGAGATGTTCACTGAACAATGTTCACCAATCCCAACGACTCAAATACTGAAGCAGTCAATGTAGAAATGCAGCAAGACCTGGACAATATCCAGGCTTGGGCTGATAAGTGGCAGTAACATTTGTGCCAGGCAATAACCATCTCCAACAAGAGACAATCTAACCATCTCCCCTTGACATTCAATGGCATTATGATCGCTGAATCTCCCACTGTCAACATCCTGGGAGTTATCATTGACCAGAAACTGAACTGGAGTAGCCATTATAAATACTGTGGCTACAAGAGTGGGTCAAAGGCTCGAAATCCTGAGGCGATTAACTCATCACTTGACTCCCCAAAGTCTGTCCACCATCTACAAGGCAAAAGTCAGGAGTGTGATGCAATACTCTCCACTTGTCTGGATGGGTGCAGCTCCAACAACACTCGAAGCACAACACCATCCAGGACAAAGCAGCCCGCTTGATTAGCACCCTATCCACAAACATTCGCTCCCTCCACCACCGACGCAGTGGCAGCAGTATGTACCATCTACAAGGTACACTGCAGCAATGCACCAAGGCTCCTTAGACAGCACCTTCCAAACTCGTGACCTCTACCACCTAGAAGGACAAGGGCAGCAGATGCATGGGAGCGCCATCACCTGCAAGTTCCTCTCCAAGTCTCACACCATCCTGACTTGGAACTATATCGCAGTTCCTTCACTGTCGGTCAAAAACCTGGAACTCCCTAACAGCACTGTGGGTGTACCTATCACACATGGACTGCAGTGGTTCAAGAAGGCAGCTCACCATCACCTTCTCAAGGGCAATTAGGGATGGGCAATAAATGCTGGCCTAGTGAGCGATGCCCACATCCCAGGAACGAATTTTTAAAAATTGTCTGCTTGGAGTAAATCACTTCAAATGTGGGTTGTGTCTGGAGTGAACATTTTGAACTAAAAGTTGCAGGTGTCACCAGTGATTGGGGCAATTTGAAATGGTGAATTGAGTATCACAGACAAAACATATTGCACAACTATAACTGGGCTTGTGTGTTTCTTTCTTGTAGTATAACGATAGTGTTAGCAATATGCTGAATAAGAACATAAGAAATAGCAGCAGAAGTAGTCCATAAGGACTGTCGAGCCTGCACCGCCATTCAGTATGATCATTGTTGATCTTGGGCTTCAACTCCACTTTCCTGCTCGCTCCCCATATCCCTCAACTCAGACGCCAAAAATCTGTCTATCCCAGCCTTAAATATATTCAATGATGGAGAATCCACTACCCTCGGTTGGAGAAATCCAAAGATTCGCATCCCTTTGAGTGAAGAAATTTCTCCTCATCTCATTCCTAAATGATTGTCCCCTTATTCTGACACTGTGCCCCTGTGTTTTAAATTCCCCAGCCAGTGGAAACACAATCTCTGTTTACCCTGTCAAGCCCCTTCAGAATCTTGTATTTCATTGCGATTACCTCTCATTCTTCTAAATTCCAGAGAGTATAAACGCAATTTACTCTTATCATAGGATAACCCCCTCATCCCAGGGACCAATCTATTGAACCTTCGCTGCACTGCCTCCAATACAAGTATATCTTTGCTTAAAAATGGAGACCAAAACGGCGCACAATATTCCAGGTGTGGTGTTACCAAAGCCCTGTACAATTCTAGCAAGTCATCTTTATTCTTGAATTTTAAGGTCAACATGCCATTTGCCTTCTTAATTGCTTCTTGTACCTGCATGCTAACTTTGCTCCTTTGAGTACACCCAAATCTGTCTGTACATCAAGATTTACAAGTTTCATGTCTTTTAAAACACATTCTGTTCTACTCTTACGACCGAAGTGAATATTCTAATCCATCTGCCACCTTGTTGCCTACTCACTTAACCTGCCTATATGTATTTGCAGCCTCCCTATCCTCATTTCCAGCTACCTTTGTATCATCAGCAAACTTCGTTACATTACTTTGTCTCTTTGTCTAAGACGTTAATATAGATTGTAAATAGCTGAAGCCCCAACACTGATCCTTGTACTCTACTAGTTACAGCCTGCCCCAGTTATGCTTACTCTTTGCTTCTTGTCAGTTAAACCTATGCTAATATATTACTTCCAACTTCTTGAGTCCTTATCTTGCCTTTTGTGTGGCACCTTATCAAATGCCTTTTGGATCCAGGTATACTACATCTACTGGTTTCTCCTTTATCTACCCTCCTAGTTATATGCTCAAAAAACTCAAATTTGTCAAACATGATTTTTCTTTATTTAAAACCATGTTGATCTTTGCCTGATCATACAATGATTTTCTAAGTGCATTTGATTCCAGTACTTTCCTGATGACTAATGTTTGGCTAACTGGCTTGTAGTTCCTGATTTTCTTTCTGTTCCTTTCTTGAATAGTAGTGTTGTTAACTTCTAATCTGCTGGGACCATTCCAGAATCCAGGGAATAAGCTGAGTGACATTGTTAAAGGCCACTGGGAAGCAAGCTTGGAGTTTTGAATGGATTAGTTTTAGGAATTGTCACACTCAGTGTTGTGATTAATATTTATCTCTCAACCAACATAATTAAAAAGAAACAGGTGATCTGGACGTTATCACAGTGCTGTTTTATGGGATCTTGCTTTGTGCAAATTGGCTGACGCATTTCCTACTTTACAACAGTGACTACAAAGTACTTTATTGTAAAGTGCTTAGAAAGTCCTGAGGTTGTGAAAGATGTTATATAAATGCAAGTCTTTTTTCCTCCTTTAATGGAATGGTTCTACATTGTTGGGATTCAGATCTAAATACTGTTTATAATTCACTTCCACGCATCTAAAAGTAATTCATTGAGTGATGTCCTTCCTGCAATGCTTTGAGGCTGAAGAAAGCGCTTGCATTCATGTAACACTTTTCACAATCTCAGGATGTCCCAAAGTGCTTTGCAACCGATGAAGTAATGTCGGAAACGCAGCACGCTCTCGAACACCAATGAGATAATCAGATAATCTGCTTTAGTGTTTGTTGAGGGGTAAATATTGGTTGGGGAGAACTTCCCTGCTGTTAATTGAAATAGTGCTGTGCTGTCTTTCACATATACCTGTGAGGGCAGATGGAGCCTCAGTTTAGTGTTTCATCTGAAAAATGGCAAAAGTTACAACACTCCTCAGTACTGCACTGGGGGGTTAATTCTGGACTTGTACCAGCAACCTTCTAACTCTGAAGTGAAAGTGCAACCCATTGAGCCATAGCTGGCATTATATAAATGCAGTTATCGTTTAACATACTCTGTTGCAGCTGATATGCATTAGGTAGTGATTGACTTGAAGCATTTAAAAAAAAAAATGCGCACTCATTTTGTGTGGGGTAATGTTCTAGAATTAGAGCCAAGCCTCCATTTAAACAGTGTAATCAATGCAGACCATCCATGGTGAAAATGACTGTTTACTGAAGGTAATGGCAGTTTGAACCTTCCATTAGAGCGAGACTGTAAGAGTACAGTACTCCAAGGCTAAATGACAGCTTCTCTGAGGCGCAATTGTGAGCTTGGCCTGCGTTGCTAGGATGCAGCTTTAATAGTCTCTTTGAGTAAGTGATTATGCCCCCTGGACAGATACTCCAGGAGCTTGTGCACCTGTGCAATCTTCATTTGGGGATAGAGCTCCTGATTAATCTCTTGGAAGAACTGTTTTACATGTAGTTTTGTTCAATTTGTAATTTAAGAGGAAAAATCCGATTCAGAAAACAATGTATTTCTTTCCTTGCTGTAGCCACATTTAGAATGTGCATTGAGGTCCTATATAATTCTCTGCTGGGTGAATGCGTTAGAGGTATGTGTGGTGAGGCTGTGTACATACATAGGTGCTTTGAGCCATGGCCACCAGGGGCTTATAATGCCAGATTTACCCACTATCCACTTGCTGTGTTGCCATTGTGATTTGTCATGTATGTGTTTATCTGTAATGCTTGAAAAATAATTAGTTGAATTATATGTAGGAGCACTTACACTCACTAATCAATGTGAGCCCAAAATAAGTGATTCAGCTGGTTCAGTGAGTTGAATTTACATAGTGGCTTTAACATAATAAGGTCCCAAGGTGCTTGATGAGTGTTATCTACTGAGCCATACAAGGAGATATGACAAATGTCTGAAAGCTTGGTCAGTGAGGTTGGTTTTAAAGAAAGCTAGGGAGGGAATTCCAGAGGTGAGGCCTAGGCAGCTCATCAGGCTGCTGTAGCTTTATACCTTTTGGCCTTGCGAAGTCTTCGATTCCTAACTGTTCTGTGTAGCCTTGCCAGCCAGTGATTTTCTCCAGCTTGTATACTCTACGGTTGTGCTGGCAGCTTCTAGTCCTGGAGGGTTTTGTGTGGTCTTCCTGATTTTGCTGTGTGCCAGTCACCATCTGGGCTTGCTTTGCAATTTTCAGTCCGATTGACCCCACAGCCCTACTACAGAGGTCAGTGGTGTCGGGGCGGTATGGGGAGATTCGGGCCAGGTGGGCAGTGTGATCATTTTGCACGTACTCCACATTCCAGTCAGTGCAATCAAAACAGTTTTCTAATGTAAAAGATACATCTGTTGCTGTCCGAGATGTCTATATGTTTTCTAATTCATTCTCTAGATGTGGGTGCTGCTGGCATTTATTGCCGATCTGTAGTTGTCCAGAGAAGGTGGTAGTGGGTCTTCTCCATGAACCATTACAGTGTGACTTGCTGGGCCCCTTAGCCTAGCTGAGTAAACCATGCTGTCTGGAACTGGAGTCGCACACTGGGTAAAGACAGCAGGTATCCTTTTCTGAAAGGATATGAGTGAACCAGTGGGTTTTTGCAATCCGTTCTCAAGCTGCCATAGTGAGATTTGAACTTATTCCCTCAATCGTTTGTCCAGGCCTCTAAATCACTAGTCCAGAAACATAATCATTGCAGCACCATACTTGAATTATAGATATGTATATTTGTACTTTACTGCCTCCAGTATGAAGATCAGGGAAGATACCAAAAATAAAGCAAATAGTGCAAGAACCCCCTCCAGCAATTGACCACGTACATTTTCTAAAGCCCATCTGGCTGCTGGACAAATCTCTTGAGCAGTAGGGCTGAGAGTGCTGATCGAGGGGATTGTTGGCCAATGTAAATGGGCCGTGAAATTTATGCTTCTGTATTCCTAATCTATCGTTCTGACAACTGGCTGCTCACTGTTCGAAGCTTCATATGAATGTGGGTGTTCTGGTGTTTAAACAGAGATTCCATTTGTCCTCGAGATTTTGAGAAGACTGATTAAGAATACAGCTAGGGGTTTAGCATTTTTGATCATGAACACTAATTGGGGTAAAATTCCCCCCCTGCCCTGAAACCCTCTGGTCCAGTCAATGAGCATGTGCTTTGATGGTTACTGAAAGAGATTTATATTGCATTGAAATCATGAATGATTGATATTCAGCAGCTGTCTTAATGTTGATGAATATAATTATGTTCTATAATAAAAGCAAAATACTGCGGATGCTGGAAATCTGAAACAATTATGTCCTACCTTCTCACTCTAGTCCCAATCCTCATCAATGCTGTAATGATTCAGCTTGAGTATATTCAAGGCATAGATCGATAGATTTTGGGGTATTAAGGCAGTTGAGGGATATGGAGGTGGTATGGGAAAGTGGAGTTGATACAAAAGATCAGCCATGATTGTGTTGAATGACAGAGCAGGCTCGAAGAGTCAAACGGCCTGCTCCTGCACCTATTTCTAATTGTTCTTCATACGATCTTAATTTTGCCAGTCATTGATCACTGAGGATGGAGTATAAAATTGTCTTCAGATAACTTTTTGGTGTTTGATCAATGCTATTTTCAGCTTTCTTCCCATTATCTACCCCCAGTTCTTTGCCACTTTTCCCCTGAAGATGTTGAATTTTGTGCAGTGTCGATCTCAATAGCTTACCAGTTTCTTCCTGCGACAGTGTGGAATTGTTGATTGACTGGATGGGTGGAGGCATCACAGTGCGACCCAGTTTAATTCATGCGCTTCCAGCAAAGGTCACTGGGTAGGAATTCTGAAGTCCTAGCCTCTTCTCTCTTCTCTCACTCCCCTTGAATTTCCTTCAGAGTTCCATGAGTGGGTGACTGCCAGACAATTGAGAAGCAGGTAGAGCCAGGACATCCTTGAGTACATCTTGCAGTTTAACTAGTATTCAGTTCTGAATACTTAAGGGCGGTGGTGCTGCTGGGGAGTACAGCCAAAGTCAAGTCCATAGCACCATAGGTGACTCAGCTATAAAGAGGAGGAGGAGGAAGGTCAGAAAAGCAATAACCATAGGGGAATAGATGGGCGTTTCTGTGGCCACAGACATGATTTCAGGGTGGTGTGTTGCCTTCCTGGTGCCAGGGTCCAGGATGGCACTGAGTGGCTGCGGAATGTTCTGGCAGGAGGGGTCCATATTGGTATCAGTGACTTAGGGAGAAAGATAGATGAGGTCCTGCAAGCAGAGTTCAGGGAGGTCAGGAAGTACCTAGCAAGCAGGACCTCAAAGATGGTAATCCCTAATTACTGCTAGTGCCAGATGTTAGCAAGTACAGAAATAGGCAGATGGTGCAGCTGAATGTGTGGAGAGGGTGTAGGAGGAGGAGGGCTTTAGATTCCTGGGGCATTGAGACCAGTTCTGGGGGAGGTGAACTTATACAAGCTGGATAGGTTGCACCTCAACAGAGCTGGGACCAGTATCATCACTGAGAGCTTTGCTACAGCTGTTTGGGAGGGTTTAAGCTAGTTTGACAGGGGTGGGAACCTAAGCATAAATGCAAAGGGAGAGAAACAAATCTAGAAATGGAAGGCAAAATATTAGTATGAGTGTGAAAGGCAGAGAAAACGAAGGCTAGAAAATAGACAACAAAGGAGTTTGGTGGTGCTTAATGGCGCATACTTCAATGTGAGAAGACTAATGAATAAGGCAGATGAGCTGAAAGCACAGACACTTAGAAGTGTGATATCATAACTATTACTGAAATATAGCTTGAATGGCAGCTCAGCATTCCTGGTTATAGGGTTTTAAGACAGGGTCGAGAGGAGGATAAAAAAAGGTGGGGGGTGGGGTGTCACAATATTGGCTAAAGAAACAATTAGAGTCGTGAGGGAAAATGATATGCTAGAAGGATCATCAAATGAGACCACATGAGTTGAACTGAGGAACAAAATAAAGAGGCAATACACTGCTGGAAATGTACAATAAACCCCCAAACAGTCAGAGGGAGAGAACAAATATGTAGGCAAGTTGCTGAGAAGTGAAAAAAGAAGTAACATTGGGAGATTTCAACTCCCCTAATAAAATCAGTTCAAAAGGTATAGAGGGTGCAGAATTATTCTGAATCTATTCAGGAGAACTTTCTTAGCCAGTAGGTAGCAAGCCCAACAAGAGAAGGGGCAGTTCTGGATTTAGTTTTCAGAAATGGAGTTGGCCACTTGGAAGGGGTATCCGTGGGAGAGCATTTTTGTGGTGGGGATCATAATTCAGTTAGATTTAGCATAGTTATGGAAATGTACAAAGATAGACTGAGTAAAAGTTTTAAATTGGGAAAAGGCCAATTTTACTAAGCTGAGATCTGATTTAGCAAAACTGGACTGGAAACAGCTACTTGAAAGTAATTCAGTGGCAGAGAAGTGGGAGGCATTCAGGGAGGAGATAGGGGGTTCAGAACAAATGTGTTCCCACTAAAAAGGGTGGGGCTGCTGAATTTAGTGCTCCCTGGATGTCTGAGCATAGAGTTGGATAAGGCAAAAAAAAAACCTCATTTCAGATACTATGAGCTCAATACTGCAGAAAACCTACAGGAGTACAGAAAGTGCAGGGGTGAAATTAGGAAAACAAAGAGGGCATGAAAAAATATTGGCAAGTAAAATCAAGGGAAACACCAAGATATTTGAATACATACAGCAAAAGGATAACAAAGGAAAGTGGGGAATAAAGACTAAAAAGAGATGGAAGAAGTGGGCATGGTTGTTCATGAATACTTTGTGACTGCTTTCACAAAAGAGGGGACTGCAGATTTATAGTTGAAGTAGTATGTGAAATATTGGGGAGGATGAGAATAGAGGAACTATTAAGTGGTTTAGCATTGTTGAAGTAGGCCCTGATAAAATGTATCCCAGGCTGTTGGAAGCAGGGGATGAAATGGCAGAGCCTATGACCATCATTTTCCAAACCTGTCTGGCTACAGGCATGGTATTGGAGGATTGCTAACATTATCCCTTTGTCCCTTTTTAAATGCTCCAGACGGAGGCCTGTCAGCCTAACCTCGCTGGTGGACAAATTATTAGAAAAAATTCTGAACAGTATTATTTACAAAGATGGAGATTAATCAAGGACAGTCAGCATGGATTTAGGGGAATGTCGTGTCTGCCTAACTTGATTGAATTAATGTTTTGAAGAGGTGATGAGGGCCGATGAGGGTAGCGCATTTGATGTACTCCATGTGGATTTTAGAAAGGCTTTTGACATGACAGACTGGTCAGAAAAGAGTGCGCAAGGGATCCAAGGGAAAGTGGCAATTGAATCCAAAATTGGCTCAGTAGCAGGAAGCAAAAGGTAATGGTAGATGGTATTTTTGTGATTGGAAGGCTGTTTCCAGGGGGGAGCTGTAGGGCTCAGTACTAGGTCTCTTGCTTTCTGTAGTATACATCAATGATTTAGGCAATTGTAAAGGACATGATTAAGAAGTTTGCAGATGGTTATAATTCAAGGGCTGCTTAGGCCAGTTGCATTTCCAGTGACAACCTGATTAGCACAGATTGGAATTTGAAGCTGGGATCTTCCTTGTCCGTTTAAATGTCTCAACCAATGAAGGAAGAGCCTAATGTAGATCTAGTATTGTGTAATGGAACAGGATCATTTAGTAACCTTTATAGTAAAGGATCCTCTGAATTTGAGAGTGACGTGGTTGAGTCTGAAACTAGGGTTTTAAATTTAAATGTAGGTATGAGGAGTGAGTTGGCTAAAGTAGATTGGGAAATTAGATTAAAAGATATGACGGATGAGCAATATTTAAAGAAATTCATAATTTTCAACGAATATCCATTTTGAGAAATAAAAAACTCCATTATACAAGTGGTACAACAGTGGCTAACTAAAGAAGTTAAGGATAGTATTACAAAGAACAAATAACAAAGAACGATACAGCACAAGAACAGGCCATTCGGCCCTCCAAGCCTGCGCTGATCTTGATGCCTGCCTAAACTAAAACCTTCTGCACTTCCGGGGACCATATCCCTCTATTTCCATCCCATTCATGTATTTGTCAAGATGCCTCTTAAACGTCGCTATTGTACCTGCTTCCACCACCTCCCCGGGCAGCAAGTTCCAGGCACTCACCACCCTCTGTAAAGAACTTGCCTCGCACATCCCCTCTGAACTTTGCCCCGCTCACCTTAAACCTATGTCCCCTAGTAACTGACTCTTCCACCCTGGGAAAAAGCTTCTGACTATCCACTCTGTCCATGCCGCTCATAACTTTGTAAACCTCTATCATGTCGCCCCTCCACCTCCGTCGTTCCAGTGAAAACAATCTGAGTTTATCCAACCTCTCCTCATAGCTAATGCCCTCCAGACCAGGTAACATCCTGGTAAACCTCTTCTGTACCCTCTCCAAAGCCTCCACGTCCTTCTGGTAGTGTGGCGACCAGAATTGCACGCAATATTCCAAGTGTGGCCTGACTAAAGTTCTGTACAGCTGCAGCATGACTTGCCAATTTTTATACTCTATGCCCCGACCGATGAAGGCAAGCATGCCGTATGCCTTCTTGACTACCTTATCCACCTGCGTTGCCACTTTCAGTGACCTGTGGACCTGTATGCCCAGATCTCTCTGCTTATCAATACTCCTAAGGGTTCTGCCATTTACTGTATACTTCCCACCTGCATTAGATCTTCCAAAATGCATTACCTCACATTTGTCCGGATTAAACTCCATCTGCCATTTCTCCGCCCAAGTCTCCAACCAATCTATATCCTGCTGTATCCTCTGACAATCCTCATCATTATCCGCAACTCCACCAACCTTTGTGTCGTCCGCAAACTTACTAATCAGACCAGCTACATTTTCCTCCAAATCATTTATATATACTACAAAGAGCAAAGGTCCCAGCACTGATCCCTGCGAAACACCACTAGTCACATCCCTCCATTCAGAAAAGCACCATTCCACTGCTACCCTCTGTCTTCTGTGACGGAGCCGGTTCTGTATACAACTTGCCAGCTCACCTCTGATCCCGTGTGACTTCACCTTTTGTACTAGTCTGCCATGAGGGACCTTGTCAAAGGCTTTACTGAAGTCAATATAGACAACATCCACTGCCCTTCCTTCAATCATCTTTGTCACTTCCTCAAAAAACTCAATCAAATCAGTGAGCCATGACCTCCCCTTCACAAAACCATGCTGCCTCTCGCTAATAAGTTTTTGTTTCCAAATGGGAGTAAATCCTGTCCCGAAGAATCCTCTCTAATAGTTTCCCTATCACTGACGTAAGGCTCACCGGCCTATAATTTCCTGGATTATCCTTGCTACCCTTCTTAAACAAAGGAACAACATTGGCTATTCTCCAGTCCTCTGGGACCTCACCTGTAGCCAATGAGGATGCAAAGATTTCTGTCAAGGCCCCAGCAATTTCTTCCCTTGCCTCCCTTAGTATTCTGGGGTAGATCCCATCAGGCCCTGGGGACTTATCTACCTTAATGCTTTGCAAGTCACCCAACACCACCTCCTTTTTGATAATGAGAAGATTGAGAAGAGGCTTACAATGTTGAATAGTAAGCCTGAGGATTGGGAAGCTTTTAAAATCAAAGCATAACCAAGGAATTGATAGAGGGAGAGAATAGAATGAGAGTAAACTAGCAAGAAATTTTAAAACTGTTTATAAAAGCTTTTACAGCTGTAATAAAGAGATCAGTAAAAATAAACATTGTTCCCTTTTAGAATTGGGAGAAATTATAATGGAGAATAAGACATTAAACAAATATTTTGTATTTGTCTTTGTAACAGAAGACAAACATACTGGAATTCGTGGGGAACCAAGGGTTTTGTAAGAGTGAAGAACTTAAAGTAAAAAAAAAAAGTATTGGAGAAATTAATGGTATTAAAAGCTGCTAAACTCCTGGACCTGATGGCCTATGTCCTAAATAGAAACAAGAAATGCTGGAACCACTCAGCAGGTCTGGCAGCATCTGTGAAAAGAGAAGCAGCGTTAACGTTTCGGGTCAGTGACCCTTCTTCGGAACTGACTTAGGCCTATGTCCTAAGGTTTTAAGAGTTGATTGCAAAGATAGTGGATACTTGATTTGATCTTCCAAAATTTTCTAGTTTCTAGAACAGTCCCCTGTGGATTGGAAGGTAGCAAATATCAACCCTGCTGTATAGAAAAAGAGAAAACTGGGAACTATAGGCCAGTTAGCCTGACATCAGTAGGGAAAATGTTGGAATCTGTTAGGGATGTGATAACACGGCACTGGGAAAAACATTGATTGTATAGAGTCAGTGTGATTTTATGAAAGGGAAATAGTAATTTGTTTGACAGATCTATTGAGGTTTTTGAGAGGTGTGTAACATCAGGATAGATCGGGGGAACCAGTGAATGTAGGTATATTTGGATTTTCAGTAGGTATTTGAGGTGCCACACAAGATGTTGTATAACTGCTCGTTTTTGAAATGGCAGAGTGTAATTAGTGGAGTGCTACAAGGATCAGTACTTGGGCATCAGCTATTTACAGTCTGCATTAATGACTTGAATGATGGGACCGTGTGCAATGCATCCAAATTTGCTGCTGATGCAAAGCTAGGTAGGAAAGTAAGCTGAGGAGGACACAGGATGCAAAGGGATATAGACCGTTTAAGTGATTACACAACAAGGTGGCAGATGGAATATAATGTGGGGAAGTGTAAAATTGTCCACTTTGGTAGAAAGTATTGAGTTCACCAGATTGAATCCTGGGATGAGAGGGCTGTCCTATGAGTAGAGATTGAGTAGACAGCCTGTATTCTCGACTTCAGAAGAATCTCATTGAAGCATAAGATTTTTAAGGGGCTTGATAGGGTAGATGCTGAGAGGCTGCTTCACTTGGCTGGGCAGTCTAGAACTGAGAGAGACAGTCTCAGGATAAGGGGGCAGCCATTTAGGACTGATGAGAAATTTATTCACTCAGATGGTTGTGAATC
The DNA here is from genome assembly GCF_036365525.1 of Heterodontus francisci. Classification (NCBI taxonomy): domain Eukaryota; kingdom Metazoa; phylum Chordata; class Chondrichthyes; order Heterodontiformes; family Heterodontidae; genus Heterodontus; species Heterodontus francisci. Next base: position 7,723,185 of record NC_090379.1, read on the forward strand.
TTTGGATAGTCTGTCTGAGGGCTGTGGATGTTGATCCATTGAGTATTTTCATGACTGAGATGGATAGATTTATGGGCATTAAAGGAATCTAGGGATATGGGAATAGAGCAAGAAAATGGAGGTTAAAAGTTCAGCCATGATCAAGCTTGTGACCCTATGGCCTACTCCACGTATTTCTTGTATTCTGATGCAATATAGGATGCCTTTATCCACTGAGCTATCAGGCCAACTTTAGAAATATGCTCCTGCTTTGAAATATTGTAGTTATAGATTTAGATATTGGCCATTTAAGAAAGCACTTGCATTTCCATAGCGCCTTTCATGACGTTAGGACGTTCCAAAGTTCTACACAGCTAATGAAGTACTTTTGAAGTGTAGTCACTGCTATAATGTAAGATACACAGCAGGCAATTTGCACACTGTAAGATCCCATAAATAGCAGTGAAATAATGATTAGATAATCTGTGTTGTTGGTTGAGGGATAAATAATAGCTAGGACATTGGAGAGTGTTCCCTTGCTCCTCTTCAGAATAGTGGCCATGGGATCTTTTATGCCTACCCAAGAAGGCAGATTGGTCATCAGCTTAGCAGTTACTTCAGTTAACTGGATAGATTGGTAAAGCTGCTGGTAAAGGGGTTGCTCTCTGTTTAGAGGAGATTTGATAGGGTTCAAAATCATGGGTCTGGACAGAGTAGAGAGAGAGAAACTCTTCCTGTTGGCAGAAGTGTCGAGAACTAGAGGACATTGATTTAAGGTGTTTGGCAAAAGTGCCAACAGTGACATGAGAAACTTTTTTACGCAGTGAGAAATTAGGATCTGGGATGCACCACCTAAGAGTATGGTGGAGGCAGTTTCAATCGTAGCTTTCAAAAGGAAACTGGATAGGCAACTGAAGAGAGGAAAAATTCCTGGACTATGGGGAAAGGGGAGTGGGACTAAATTGCTTTTGCCGAGAGCTGGCATGGATGCGAGGGAACGAATTGCCACCTCCTGTGCTGTAACCGTTCTGATTCTATGTTTAGCATCTCCTCCGAAAATATGGCACCTCCGACAGTGCATCCTCAGTACTGCACTTAAGTGCCAGCTAGATTTTGTTTCTCAGTTTGGTGTGGGATTTGAGCCCCCAACCTTCAGACTCAGGTTAGAGTTCTAACACTGAGCCAAGGCTGAAAATCAGTAGTGGAATTAGAACTATCGATTTCCTGGTGACAATCAATTGTCAGTATTGATGCCAATGTACAATGTAACCGATAGCACAATCATATGTGCTTATTTATAGTAGCAGAAAGTTTCTGCTGCTACATGCATCCTGTTAATGCTGGTCAGGTGATGGTGTGTATCTTTACGTCGATGTTACTTTAATCTGCACTAGTTCATCCAAGTTATTCAGAAACATCTGTCCAGTGGCTCAAGGTAAGATACTACCAATAGCTAGCAGCAGGAACAGCAACTTGAATTTGTATAGTGCCTGTAACATAGTCAAATATCCCAAGGTGCTTCAAGTGAAACTAGCTATCGCAAACTGGCTGATCCATTATAAAGAGCCTAGGCAAAATGAGTTTAACGTCATCTCAATCCGGTTCTTAGGCATGGCCACACAGTGTAAAACTTGCCTTAAATTGTTCATATGCATCAGGTACTATGTTGGCTGTAGTGTGCTTTGGGACATCCTGAGATGATAAACGATACTATATAAATGCAAACTTTTTTCCTGGCACAGCTGATGCCGATATGGAGCGTACTGGTGTAGTAAAGAATGCTCCCCTGGGGTTGATGCCTGTGTTGAGGGATCTTTACTCTGCATCTACGTGTGCCAAACCTAATCTGGCTATCTTTGATGGGAGAGTGCTGAGATGGCTCTGCCTGACTGGGGTGTGTTTGGAGGGCAGTGCAGAGGGAGCTGTATTTTTATATCCAAATGATACTGTACCTGAGCTGAGAATGCTTGATGTTGAAATTAGCTACCTGAAGCAATGCGTATTCCAATCCCTAGGACCAACATTCTACACTTTGAGCACTTATTACATAAATAAATCACCAAAAGATGTAATCTGGCTATGAAATGTAGGATTAACGATTTGATTTTTCGTATTCTGATGAATGTAGTCTGAGTTTTGCTTTTGAGATTTGACATCCAAACTCCTCTAATCAGTTGCTGCCTTGCAGGTCAATATACTCCATCCATGTCTTCTCGAATGCAGGAGCAAGATTACATTGAGAGTATTGAGCTGTGTTGTGATTTGAGCTGCAGTAACTATTTGGTTTCACTGCCTATTGCAGAGGTTATAGCATACTCCAGTGTGCAGTGAAAATGAATCTCACTGTAGTGCAAATTGCATGCTGCAAAAGCACTTCAACTCGTGTAATTCGATCACTGATTTTGCAAATGGAACTGAACTGCCCCCATAGACACTTAGCCTGTATGCATCATACAGAACAAAACTGGCTGGAGCGTCTCAAGGACGTAATGCACTGCGGTACTTTGGATGAATCCGTTAAATCCGTCCATCGTTCTTGTGGGTTGCATAATCTGAGTTTGTTGATGTTGCTGTATCACAAAGCATGCTGACCTGCGCATAATTCATTTCTATGCCTTCCCTCCCTAAAAAGGGGCAGTAAAGATTTTGGCAAATGTGTGAATTATGGTAAAGATCTGATGGTGTTCTACTGAGTCTGACAGATTTGGAGACTGGGTGATGGGAGACGAGACGCTGTGTTGGATAATCATTTCTCTTGTGCTTTAAAATAAAATTATTTCTAATTTTTAATTCCCTTTGAAGATTTGTTGGGAGACAAAGTGGGTAGTGGGTAGATTTTATGCTTGCCAGTTTGCTATGGGACTTGAACCCACACCTTCAGATTTGGGCTAGAGTTCTAACATTGAGCCAAGGCTGAAAATCAGTAGTGGAGTTAGAACTGTCAATTTCCTGGTGAGTCAGTTGTCCGTATTGAGCCATATTTGAGCCAAGACAGATGTAACTGGCATCACTGTCTGGAGTTCTTGTCCATCAATTAAATGTGCCCTTTATTATAGGGCTTAAGAAGGTTAAATTGTGAGGATAGCTTGCATAAACTAAACTTAAATTACTTTGAGTACAGAAGGGGTGATCTGATCGAAGTGTTTAAAATGTTAAAAGGATTTGATAGTTACCGAAGCTATTTCCTTTGGGGAAATGAAGAACAAATGGGGACATAATCATAAAATTATATCCAAACCATTTAAGAGTGAACCAGGAAGCACATCTCACACAAAGGGCAGTGGAAATCCGGATCTTGGCCCTAAAAGGCTTGTGGATGGTGGGGGCTTGGTTGGAACTTTTAAGACAGAGATCGATAGATTTTTGTTTGTGTAAAGGTATCAAAGAATCTGGAGCTAAGGCGTTTAAATTTAATTGAGGTGCAGCTCAGCCATGACCCAACTAAATGACAGTGCAGGCTCCAGGGGCTGAATGACTGCCTCCTATTCCTTTGTTTCCAGCAAGGCTCTTTATCTGCATTCGTAACAAGATGGATGAATTGATAGCACAAATAGAAATAAATGAATATATGCTAGCCATTACAGAGACATGGTTGCAAGGTGACTAAGGCTGAGAACTCAATGTTCAAGGTATTTGACATTTCAGAAAGATAGGAAGAAAGGAAAAGGAGGTGGAGTAGCTCTGTTAAAGGATGAGATCAGTACAGTAATGAGAAATGATCTTGGCTTGGAAGATCAAGATGCAGAATCAGTTTGAGTGGAGAGAAGAAATAGCAAAAGAAAAGTGACTGGTGGGAGTAGTTTATAGGTCCCCTTTCAGTAGCTACACTGTAGGACAGAATATCAATCAAGAAATAATGGAGGCTTGTGGGAAAGATACTGCAATAATTGTAGACCATTTTAATTTTCATATATTGGACTGATCAAATTGGCAAAGGTAGCCTGGACTGAGTTCATAGAGTGTATTAGGGTCAGTTTCTTAGAACAATATGTTCTGGAATCAACCTGGGAGCAGGCTATTGCAGGTAATGTGTAATGAGACAGGATTAATAAATGACCTTATGGTAAAGGATACTCTAGGTAAGAGTGTTCATAACATGATGGAATTTCACATCAGTTTGAGGATGAGAAGTTTGGGTCTGAGGCTAGTTTCTTAAAGTTAAATAAAGGAAATTACAAGGGTATGAAGACAGTTGGCTAAAGTGGCCTGGGAAAATAAGTTGAAAGGTAAGACGGTACAGAAGCAGTGACAGACATTTAAGGAGCTATTTCATAACTCTCAGATATATTCCATTGAGAAAGAAAGACTCTATGCAAAGGATGCACCATTTGTGGCTAACTAAGAAAGTTAAAGATGGTATCAAATTGAAAGGAAAGGCAATGCTGCGAAGATTGGGAAAATTTTAGAAACCAGCAGAGAATGACTGAAAGAGGGACAAATTAGAGTGTGAACTAGTAAGAAATATAAAAACAGACAGCAAAAGCTTCTACAAATATAAAAGAGCAGCTAAATTAAGTGTTGGTCCCTTGGAGGATGAGACTGGGAAATTAATAGGAAACGAGGAAATGGCAGAGACTTTGAACAAGTATTTTGTATTTGTCTTCACAGTAGAAGACACAAAAAGCACCTCAAGAATTGCAGAAAATCAAGAGGCGAAAGGGAGGGAGGAACTTAAAATAATCACCAGAGAAAAAGTACGAGGAAAGCTAATGGAACTAAAGGCTGACAAGTCCCCTAGACTTCATGGCCTGCATCCTCGGGTCTGAAAGGAAGTGGCTGCAGATGTAGTGGATGCATTTGTTGTAATCTTCCAAAATCCCTTAGATTCTGGAAAAGTTCCAGTGGATTGGAAAACTGCAAATAAAGCACCTCTATTCAAGACAGGTGGGGGTGATTGGGGTGGGGGGGGGGGGGGAGACACATGACAGGCTAACTGGCCCATAGTTTCCTGTTAACATTTGTCATTGGGAAAATGCTAGAATCCCTTAAGGAAGTAGTAACATGACATTTAGAAAATCATAATGTAATCGGGCAGATTCAACATGGTTTTATGAAAGGGAAGTCATGTTTGACATATTTATTAGAGTTGTTTGAGGATATAACAAGCCGGGTGGGTAAAGGGGAGCCAGTGTAGATGTAGTGGATTTGGATTTCCAAAAGGCACTCGATAAGAACCAAGCCGTTTTGATGCCTGCCTAAACTAAAACATTCTGCACTTCCGGGGACCGTATTCCTCTATTCCCATCCTGTTCATGTATTTGTCAAGATGCCTCTTAAACGTCGCTATTGTATCTGCTTCCACCACCTCCCCCGGCAGCAAGTTCCAGGCACTCACCACCCTCTGTGTAAAGAACTTTCCTCGCACATCTCCTCTGAACTTTGCCCCGCTCACCTTAAACCTATGTCCCCTAGTAACTGACTCTTCCACCCTGGGAAAAAGCTTCTGACTATCCACTCTGTCCATGCCGCTCATAACTTTGTAAACCTCTATCATGTCACCCCTCCACCTCCGTCGTTCCAGTGAAAACAATCTGAGTTTATCCAACCTCTCCTCATAGCTAATGCCCTCCAGACCAGGCAACATCCTGGTAAACCTCTTCTGTACCTTCTCCAAAGCCTCCACATCCTTCTGGTAGTGTGGCGACCAGAATTGCACGCAATATTCTAAGTGTGGCCTAACTAAAGTTCTGTACAGCTGCAACATGACTTGCCAATTTTTATACTCTATGCCCCGACCGATGAAGGCAAGCATGCCGTATGCCTTCTTGACTACCTTATCCACCTGCGTTGCCACTTTGTGACCTGTGGACCTGTACGCCCAGATCTCTCTGCCTGTCAATACTCCTCAGGGTTCTGCCACTTACTGTATACTTCCCACCTGCATTAGACCCTCCAAAATGCATCACCTCACATTTGTCCGGATTAAACTCCATCTGCCATTTCTCCGCCCAAGTCTCCAACCGATCTATATCCTGATGTATCCTCTGACAATCCTCATCATTATCCGCAACTCCACCAACCTTTGTGTCGTCCGCAAACTTACTAATCAGACCAGCTACATTTTACTCCAAATCATTTATATATACTACAAAGAGCAAAAGTCCCAGCACTGATCCCTGCGGAACACCACTAGTCACATCCTCCATTCAGAAAAGCACCCTTCCACTGCTACCCTCTGTCTTCTATGACTGAGCCAATTCTGTATCCATCTTGCCAGCTCACCTTTGATCCTTTGTGACTTCACCTTTTGTACCAGTCTGCCATGAGGGACCTTGTCAAAGGCTTTACTGAAGTCCATATAGACTACATCCACTGCCCTTCCTTCAATCATCTTTGTCACTTCCTCAAAAAACTCAATCAAATCAGTGAGCCATGACCTCCCCTTCACAAAACCATGCTGCCTCTTGCTAATAAGTTCGTTTGTTTCCAAATGGGAGTAAATCCTGTCCCGAAGAATCCTCTCTAATAATTTCCCTACCACTGACGTAAGGCTCACCGGCCTATAATTTCCTGGATTATCCTTGCTCCCCTTCTTAAACAAAGGAACTACATTGGCTATTCTCCAGTCCTCTGGGACCTCACCTGTAGCCAATGAGGATGCAAAGATTTCTGTCAAGGTCCCAGCAATTTCTTCCCTTGCCTCCCTTAGTATTCTGGGGTAGATCCCATCAGGCCCTGGGGACTTATCTACCTTAATGCTTTGCAAGACACCCAACACCACCACCTTTTTGATAATGAGATGACTATCTGCACTCCCTTCCCTCGGCTCATCATCCACCAAGTCCTTCTCTTTGGTGAATACTGATGCAAAGTACTCATTTAGTACCTCGCCCATTTCCTCTGGCTCCACACAGACTCTGTCCTTGAGTGGGCCAACCCTTTCCCTAGTTACTCTCTTGCTCTTATACGTATAAAAAGCCTTGGGATTTTCCTTAATCCTGTTTGCCAATGACTTTTCATGACCCCTTTTAGCCCTCCTGACTCCTTGCTTAAGTTCCTTCCTACTGTCTTTATATTCCTCAAGGGATTCGTCTGTTCCTAGCCTTCCAGCCCTTACGAATGCTTCCTTTTTCTTTTTGAGTAGGCTCACAATATCCTGTGTTATCAAGGTTCCCGAAACTTGCCAAACTTATCCTTCTTCCTCGCAGGAACATGCTGGTCCTGGATTCTAATCAACTGACGTTTGAAAGACTCCCACGTGTCAAATGTTGATTTACCCTCAAACAGCCGCCCCCTTCAGTTCCTGCCTAATATTGTTATAATTAGCCTTCCCCCAATTTAGCACCTTCACCCGAGGACTACTCTTATCCTTATCCACAAGTACCTTAAAACTTATGGAATTATGGTCACTGTTCCCGAAATGTTCCTCTACTGAAACTTCGACCACCTGGCCGGGCTCATTCCCCAATACCAGGTCCAGTACGGCCCCATCCCTAGTTGGACTATCTACATATTGTTTCAAGAAGCCCTCCTAGATGCTCCTTACAAATTCTGCCCCATCTAAGCCCCTAGCACTAAGTGAGTCCCAGTCAATATAGGGGAAGTTAAAATCACCCACCACTGCAACCTTGTTACCTTTACATCTTTCCAAAATCTGTCTACATATCTGCTTCTCTACCTCCCGCTGGCTGTTGGGAGGCCTGTAGAAAACCCCCCAACATCGTGACTGCACCCTTCCTATTCCTGAGCTCCACCCATATTGCCTCACTGCACGACCCCTCCGAGGTGTCCACGAAAGGTTACTGCACAAAGATAAGAGCTCATGGTGTTGGGTTAGTATATTAGCATGGATAAAGGATTGGCTAACAGGAAAAAGTCAGGATAAATGGGACATTTTCAGGTTGAAAAACTGTACCCAGTAGAGCGCCACATGGATCTCAACTGGGGCCTCGACTATTTACCATCTATATTAATGACTTGGATGTACGGACCGAGTATATTGTAGCCTAATTTGTGGACGATACAACGATGGATAGGAAAGCATGTTGTGAGGAGGACATGGTATCTGCAGATATAAATAGATTAAGTGAGTGGGCAAAAATTTGGCAGATGGAAAATAATGTGAGAAAATGTCCACTTAGGCAGGAAGAGTAGAAAAGCAGAATATTCGCAAGGAGAGAGACTGCAGCATGCAGTGATAGAGGGATCTGGTGTACATGAATCACAAAGTTAGCATGCAGTTACAGCAAATAATTATGAAGGCAAATGCAATGTTGGTATTTGTTGTAAGGAGGATGGAGTATAAAAGTTAGTGAAATCTTGCTACAACTGTATAGGGCATTGGTGAGACTGCTTCGAGAATACTATAGTTTTGGTCTCCTTTCTTAAGGAGGGATCTACTTGTATTGGAAGCAGTTCAGATAAGGTTCACTAGGCTGATTCTTGGGATGAGGGGGTTGCCTAATGAGGAAAGGTGGAGCAGGTTGGGCCTATACTCATTCTTTAGAATGAGAGGTGATCTTATTGAAGCATAGAAGATTCTGAGAGGGCTTGAGAGAGTAGATGCTGAGGATATTTCTCCTCGTGAGGCAATCTAGAACTAGGGGGCACAGATTCAAAAGGGGTCTGATGGAGATGAGGAGGAATTTCTTCTGAGGGTTGTTAATCTTTGGAATTCTCTTCCCTAGCGAGCAGTGGCGGCTAGGCCATTAAATATATTCCCTTGATTGACAAGGGAGTCGAGGGTTATGGGGGCAGGCAGGAAAGTGGAGTTAAGGCTACAATCAGATCATCCATGATCTTATTGAATGGCAGAGTAGGCCTGAGGGGGCGAATGGCCTTCTCCTTGTTTGAGTGGCAGCTAGCTTTTATCACCCAGTTACATCATCCCTACTAAATGCTAAGGTTGAGATCAGCAACTTGGGCAGACTGGAAGCTGTACATGGGCTGTTCTGGCCTATATTGCTTTGTGCTGAACTGGGCAGTGCCTTTACATAGTTGACCTAATTGCTGTGTTTCAAAAAAATAAAGATTTTGACAGTAAATGAGAATTTCATTCATTATTTGAAAAAAAGAACTTCTTTTTAAATAAGGTTAAAGGCTGTGTTGTTTGACCTAGTGTTGCTGCAGTGTTATTAACTGGAGGTACAATAAGAAGCAATATAGATCTGACCTTCCCTCCTGTGTTCCTGTGAAAGGCTTGCAGGTGCTGTGCTTCTCAGCACATTAATTGAAGTGCATTATTATTGCCAGGGCTAGTTTAATTCCCTCCTGACTCTTTGAACCAGTAATAGCTTAGGGCATACAATGCCCGAAGGAGGTGGCCACATCAATGCCACATGGTGTGGGGTGGGGGAAGGGAAGGACAAAGTAGGTCAGTACTTTTTCTGATGTATGACAGAAAAGTCATACTGAGAAAATCTTGTTTGACATGTGAAATGAGACAGCAGTTTCAAGTGGAGGATGGTTTATTCTTTTGGGGGAGGTGGTGGGCTGAGGTTGCATTTTGTGTGTTTCAAGGTTTTAATAAAAACTTGCATTTCTATCGTGCCATCTCACAGCTTCCCAAGCTTTTTATAGCTAATGAAGTACTTTTGGAGTATTGTCATTGTATTGTAGGAACCACAGCAGCCAATTTGCACACAGCAGGGACCCACTAACCAATGAGGTAATGACCAGATAATTGTTTTTTTTTTGAGGAATAGATGTTGTCCAGGTCACTGAAGATAACTGCCCTAATTCTTCAAATTAGTGCTGTGATCTTGTACTTGAGTGAGGTTAGAAGAGGTCTCAGTTTAATCTCACCCAAAAGATGGCAGTTCTGATAGTGTAGCACACCCTCAGTACTGCACTGGAGTGAGCTCCTGGATTATGTGCTCAAGCCTCTGATGAGAAACTTGAATCCACAACCTTCTGACTCTGGTGAAAGCACTACCTACTGAACCATGGCTAATAGCTTGATAAGGTATTAGTGCTGTGGAATGGAATATTTTGCCTTTCGGGCAACATGATCAGCAACTAGCACTGCTGGCATAGATATAACTTGGTTCTGTGCAGAGTAAAGCTTCCCCCAATCTCAGCCCCCACCTCTCTGCTGCACTAATGTGACGTTTCCCATATCAGCCGTCCTTTGGCTTCTGATTACGAGGTGCACATCATTGAATGGATGAGCTAATGTGAACTGGGGACTGAATTAAGACCATCCAAGATTCATGTCATGTAGAAGAACCTTTGCAGTCAGCAGTTACAGGAAACTGTCATCCTTACTGGCATGATCTATATTGGCTTGTGTCCCAGTAGGGGAGTTCCAGTGTCTAACCAATATAGCACTCTCTTCCCTCCCCCAGTTGAGGGGAATCCTTTCTAATTTTTAAAAACAAATTCAAAGTGAGGTTTGGTTTTGAAAATCTTCTTGAAATGGAGTGTATATTCCATTTTTTTGTTGAATTGTGCTAGAATATTCTTAAAAGTACTCCCTTTAAAAGAGTAGGGCCCATTCGGGACCAGAATGGCAGTCTGTGTGGGGAGCCGGAGGACATAGGTGAGGTTTTAAATGATTACTTTTCATCTGTGTTCACTATGGAGAAGGACGATTGTAGGTGTAGAGATCAGGGAAGGGAATTGTGATATACTTGAACATATTAGCATTGAAAGGGAGGAAGTATTAGCTGTTTTAGCGGGCTTAAAAGTGGATAAATTCCCAGGCCCGGATGAGATGTATCCCAGGCTGTTACATGAGGCAAGGAAGGAGATAGGGGCTCTGACACAAATTTTCACATCTTCTCTGGCCACAGGAGAGGCACCAGAGGATTGGAGGACAGCGAATGTGGTGGTACCATTATTCAAGAAGGGTAGCAGGGATAAACCAGGGAATTACAGGCCGGTGAGTCTAACATCAGTGTTGGGAAAATATTGAAAAATTTGAGGGATAGGATTAATCTGCACTTGGAGAGGCAGGGAATAATCAGGGATAGTTAGCATGGCTTTGTCAGGGGGCGATCGTGTCTAACAAACTTGATTTAATTTTTCGAGGTGATTACTAGATGTGTAGATGAGGGTAAGGCAGTTGATGTAGTCTACATGGACTTCAGTAAGGCTTTTGATCAGGTCCTGCATGGGAGATTGGTTAAGAAAGTAAGAGCCCTGGGATCCAGGGCAATTTGGCAAATTGGATCCAAAATTGGCTTAGTGGCAGGAGGTAATGGTCGAAGTTTGTTTTTGCGAGTGGAAGCCTGTGACCAGTGGTGTACTTCAGGGATCGGTGCTGGGACCCTTGCTGTTTGTAGTGTACATTGATGATTTAGACATGAATATAGGAGGTATGATCAGTAAGTTTGCAGATGACATGCAAATTGGTGGTGTAAATAGTGAGGAGGAAAGCCTTAGATTACAGGACAATATAGATGGGCTGGTAAGATGGGCAGTGCAGTGGCAAATGAAATTTAATCCTCAAGTGTGAGGTGATGCATTTTGGGAGGACTAACAAGGCAAGGGAATATACAATGGGTGGTAGGACTCTAGGAAGTACAGAAGATCAGAGGGACCTTGGTGTAGTTGTCCATAATCACTGAAGGGAGCAGCACAGGTGGTTAGGGAAGACATATGGGATACTTCCCTTTATTAGCCGAAGCATAGAATACAAGAGCAGGGAGGTTATGATGGAGCTGTATAAAACACTAGGCCACAGCTGGAGTACTGTGTACTGTTCTGGACACCACACTATAGGAAGGATGTGATTGCACTGGAGAGGGTGCAGAGGAGATTCACCAGGATGTTGCCTGGGCTGGAGCATTTCTGCTCGGAGAGACTGGATAGGCTAGGGTTGTTTTCCTTAGAGCCGAGAAAGCTGAGGGGAGAGGGGGAGGGGGGGCGGACATGATTGAGGTATACAAAATTGAGGGGCATTGATAGGATAGATAGGAAGAAACTTTTTCCCTTAGTGGAGGGATCAATAGCCAGGGGACATAGATTTAAGGTAAGGGACAGGAGGTTTGGAGGGGATTTGAGGACAAATCTTCACCCAGTGGGTGGTTGGAATCTGGAACACACTACCTGAAGAGGTGGTCGAGGCAGGAACCCTCAACATTTAAGAAATATTTAGATGTGCACTTGAAATGCCATAGCATACAAGGCTACGGGCAAAGTGCTGGAAAATGGTATTTGAATAGATAGGCGCTTGATGGCTGGCACCGACACGATGAGCCAAAGGGCCTGTTTCTGTGCTGTATAACTATGACTCTATGACTCTCTCCCGGGCAATGCTAGCTCAATTAATTTTCTCCCCATTTCTGCTAGGATGTGGTTCTCTGGACACTGGTCAGGAACCTCACCCTAGTGCCTGTTTGTGTGCTAGCCTGGAAATTGAGACTTGTAATGGGGATGGGTGAGTGACGTCACAGTGGAGTGCAATTCTATTCTTACCTAGACATTATGGGGATTGCAGATCAGTAGTAGGCCATTCAGCCCCTGGAGTCTGAGCTGCTATACAGTGAGGTCATTGTTTTATAATAAAAGCAAAATACTGCGGATGCTGGAAATCTGAAACAAAAACAAGAAATGCTGGATTCACTCAGCAGGTCTGGCAGCATCTGTGGAAAGAGAAGCAGAGTTAACGTTTCGGGTCAGTGACCCTTCTTCGGAACTGCCGAAGAAGGGTCACTGACCCGAAACGTTAACTCTGCTTCTCTTTCCACAGATGCTGCCAGACCTGCTGAGTGAATCCAGCATTTCTTGTTTTTGTTTCATTGTTTTATAACCTTGGCTAGCAAAAATCTATTAACCTCGGATTAAAAATTAATTGAGCTAGCATTGGTTCACTAATGTCCTTCAGGGAAGGAAACCTGTGGTCTTTACCCGGTCTGGTCTAATGTGAGTTCAAACCCACAGCAATGTGGTTGACTCTTAACTACCCTCGAAAATGACCTAGCAAGCCACTCAGTTGTGTCAAACTGCTACAGAAAAGTTGAATGAGTAAAACTGGGCGGACCACCTGGCATCAGCAAAGGCACACCCTGTCCAGCTGACCCTGCAGAGTTGTCCTCTCTAATATCTGGGGATTGTGCCAAAATTGGGGGAGATGTCCCACAGACTAGTCAAGCAGCAGCCTGACAGTCACCAAGTCATTCATTACAGCCAATGTCCCAGACTTTTCCATCTCCATCGCTGGGTATATCCTGTCCCATTGGCAGGACAAACCCACCAGAGGTGGTGGCACAGTGGTATGCATTAGGGAGGGAGTTACCCTGGGAGTCCTCAACATTGACTCTGGATCCCATGAAGGCTCAACACATCATGTTAAACATGGGCAAAGAAACCTCCTGCTGATTACCACCTAGTACCCTCCCCCAGCTGATGAATTAGTACTCCTCTATGTTGAGCACCACTTGGAAGAAGCACTGAGAGTGGCAAGGGTGCAGAATGTACTCTGGTTGGGGACTTTAATGTCCACAAAGAGTGGCTGAGAAGCACCAGTACTGACAGAGCTGGCTGATGTCTGAAGGACATATCTGCCACACTGGACCTGCGGCAGCTGGTGAGAACACCAAGAGGGAAAACTTAATTGACCTCACCCTCACCACTCTACCTGTCGCAGATTCATTTGTCCATGACAGTAATGGTAGGAGTGGCCACTGCACAGTCCTTGTGGAGACAAACCCTATCTTCACACTGAGGACACTTTTTGTCCTGTTGTGTGGCACTACCATCGTGCTAAATTGGATAGATTGAAAACAAATCTAGCAGCTCAAAACTGAGTATTCATGAGGCACAGTGAACCATCAGCAGCAGAATTGTATTCCACCACAATCTAAAAGAAGTGGCTGCAGAGATAGTAGATGCATTAGTTGTGATCTTCCAAAATTCCCTGGATTCTGGAAAGGTCCCAGTGGATTGAAAAATAATTAATGTAACACCTCTATTCAAGAAAGGAGGGAGACAGAAAGCAGGAAACTATAGGCCAGTTAGCCTAACATCTGTTATAGGGAAAATGCTAGAATCTGTTATTAAGGAGGTTATAGCAGGACATTTAGAAAATCAATGCGATCATGCAGAGTCTGGGGAGAATGTGGTGTAGTGGAAATGTCACTGGACTAGTAATCCAGAGGCCCAGGCTAATACCCTGGGAACACTGGTTCAAATCCCACTGTGGCAGCTGGTGGAATTTAAATTCAATTATTCAGTAAAAAAAAATCTGGAATTGAAAGCTAGTCTCAGTAATGGTATTACTATCATTGTTGTAAAAACTCATCTGGTTCACTAATGTCCTTTAGGGAAGGAAATCTGCCGTCCTTACCTTGTCTGGCCTACATGTGACTCCAGACCCACAGCAATGTGGTTGACTCTTAAATGCCCTCCAAAATAGCCTAGCAAGCCACTCATTTCAAGGGCAATTAGGGATGGGCAGCAGATGTTGGCCTTGCCAGCGACACCCACATCCCATGAAAAATTCTGCCAACCTTTTGTGTGAAGAAGTGTCAGCTAACTTTTCTCCTGAATGGACTGGCTCTGATTTTTAAGGTTATTTCCCCTTCTCTATCCAAACTTGCAAATCGATCAGGAATGTGAACCCTGGCTGGTTCCTTCTCTGTTAGCCCATGATTGCTCAGGGTATCTGGAATGCTCCTAATTGTACTCTCGTGTGGACAACTAACGTCAGTACAGAGTATGGATTGGACTGGTACCTTATTGGCCTGTGTGACTCAGGTAATTTCTGGTTAAACTTGCTGATCTGTTCTGTATATTTTAATGTGTAATGGCACGCCAGTGTCTAGCCGTGGCTCGGTACATAGTACTGTCACCTTGGCGTCTGAAGGTTGTGGTTCACTCCAGAGGCTTGAACACAATCCAGATTGACGCTCCAAAGTAGTACTGAGGAAATGCTGCACTGTTGGAGGTGCCATCTTTCTGTTAGGATGGTTAGGTGGACATAAAAGATTCCATTGAAGTATTCCAAGAAGTGCAAGGAAATTCTCCCATGTGTCCTAGCCAGTATTTATCCCTGAATCAATATCTAAAAAGAGGTGATCTGGTAATTTATGTCACTGCTGTTTTGTAGTAGCTTGTTGCCTGCAAATTGGCTGCCACGGTTCCTACTTTATAACCGTGACTACACTTCAAAATACTTCATTGTCCGCAAAGTGCTTTAGGATGTCCTGAGTTTGTGAAAGGTGCTATAGAAATGCAGCTTTTATTTATTTGCATTTTAAAATTAATTTCTGAAATGGTATTTAATTGGAAAGCTGGTTGGACAAATGTGTTCCTTGCATCTGGTTATGTCGAGACTCTCTTCCCTCCCCCTCTTACAGCAGTTTTGGCAGTGTGTTTGAGTTGAGGTGGCAGTCTGATAGGAGCATTTAAGACAGGCAGTGCTGTGCAGAGCCAATATTACTGCTTTAGATTTCCTGTCTCTGGTTGTCTAGACTTGTCAACCACATTGTTGTTTCTGGAGGAAGTCTCCATGTTTTCTTTTTAAGAATGGAGAGTGTGCAACTTCTTACTGTTCTCCTGCCCCTCTGCACCCCCAGCCCCTCTTTTTAAAAAATTTTTATGTTCTCCCCCCACTTGTGAAATTGCTGGCATAGTGAGCAATTCTTCATGTGCGCACAGTTAGTGAACGTCTACCAGCGATTCGACTGTGGCTGTGGGAGAGCCTCACAATTGAGCCAGTGTTCACTCATTCATAATCTCCGGCTAGCGATTAGGTGCAGAACCCCATCTGTGGATGTCTTTCTCTTTTTCCTGCTGCCCCAGACTAGCTGTTGATCCTGTTGTCACATCTGGTCTCCCTTTTTAAAGAATATTCACTTGATAGGTGTTGAAGCATCCCTCCTTTCTGCTTTACTGTGCCCTGTGTTTGTGCTAAGGTTGACAGCAGTTTTTCTGTTCCTTTACTTGAGTGTTATCTAATTGAGGTGTTTAAGATGTTTAAAGGATTTGATAGGGCGCTTAGATTGAAATTGTTTTCTCTGGTGGGGAACCCAGAACAAGGGCCTGTAACCCAGAAATTAGAGCCAGGCTGTCCAGGAGTGATGTCAGGAAGCACTTCACAAAGGGTAGTGGGAATCTGGAACTCTCACCCAAAAAAGCAATTGAGGGTCAGTTGAAAATTTCAATTTTGAGTTGGATAGGTTTTTGTTGGCAAGATATTGAAGGTTACTGAACCAAAGAGTGTAAATGGAGACTAGATGTAGATCAGTCATGCTGGGCTGAATGGCTGCTTGTGCACCTTAGCACACTGTGGGCCCATTTGTCATTTATTTGTACATAAGCAATCTGTGCATTATGTAGATTTGCAAATGGTTCAAGAGTAAAGTTTTTAAATTCATGCTCAGTTTATGGGCATCAATGGAAAAGCTGGTATTTATTGCCTATCCCTAGTTTCCCCTGAGAAGGTGGTGATCCAACACTTCACAGGGCAGTTAAGAGTCATAGAATAGAATCATAGGTTTAAGGAACAGAAAAAGGCCACTTGGCCCATCGTGTCTGTGCTGGCCGAAAAACGATCCACCTATTCTAATCCCACCTTCCAGCATTTGGTCCGTAGCCCTGAAGCTTATGGCACTTGAGGTGCATATCCAGACTCCTTTTGAATGAGTTGAGGGTCTCTGCCTCAACTACCCTTTCAGGCAGAGAGTTCCAGACCATCACAACCCTCTGAAAAAGTTTTTCCTCATCACCCATCTTAATTTTCTACAATCACTTTAAATCTATGCCCCCTTGTCACTGACCTCTCTGCTAAGGTGAATAGACCCTTCACCTCTACTCTATCCAGGTCCTTCAAAAGTTTTACGTTTCAATCAGATCTCCCCTCAGCCTTCTCTGCTCCAAGAACAACCCCAGACTATCCAATCTTTCCTCACAGCTGCATTTTTCCAGTCCTGGCAACATCTTCATAAATCTCTGTACCCTCTCTAGTACAATTACATCCTTTCTGTAATGAGGTGACCAGAACTGCACACAGTGCTCAAGTTGTGGCCAGACCTATGAGTTATATAGTTCCAGCATAACCTCCCTGCTCTTGTATTCTATGCCTTGGCTAATAAAGGAAAAGATTCCATATGCCTTCTTAACCACTTTATCGACCTTGTTAATTTAATTTGTTAATTTAGTCAACAATGTTGGAGTGTGACTGGGTGACATATAGGCTGATTGAGTAAAGACGGCAGTTTCCTTCCCTAAAATACATTAGTGAACCAGTTGTATTTTTAAGGCAGTCACTTACACCTCTTTGTTTAATCTTATGGTCACCTGTACTATTATCTTTGTGACTCGGGGTCTGTTTGATATAATGCTCCTGTAAAATATTTTGAACGTTTTACTAGATTAAAGGTGCTATATAAATGCAAATTTAGTCAAATGTGATGTAATCATATGCTGTCATCTGAAATAGTGGCACATCAATCTAGTCCCTTGCTGCAAAGTGTAGAGGTTGGAGGAGGCCATTGTGCCAGCTCCCTGGTTACCTCTGGTGTTTCAGGAAACTTAGAGGAGCCATTGAAGTTTACAACTTGCTGTAATGTCATAGGAAATGATCTCTCTTTACACTAGATTCTGTTTCTCTTTTTTATTACTATAGGGCATTAGTGCTTCTTTAGATGCTAACGGATCTATATTGGCCTAAATTGCTAAAGTTTGTGTTAGTGTAAAAAGCTGAGTTTAAAACATGGCTTTATGGAAAACCCACAGTGGTGGTTTTGTTTCTTGTAAAGGCAAGTGGAGTTCTAAATTGTAGCTATGCAGATTGCTGGAAAGCTTACAATTTTTGGCAGCTAGGATAGCATTTCAATGCTTTATACCAGAAGCTCAGTACATGTAAATTCTGGGACATACTATGTCTTACCTGCCCCTGCGCATCAACACTAGCAGAATTTCTTATCCACAGCTGTTACATAAGTTTCTAAATTCACTTGAAAAAGCCCTTCAAAACACTCCTACAGGGGATGCAGAGACCAAGTGGGCCCACATCAGAGACGCCATCTATGACTCTGCTATGACCGCTTATGGCAAACGTGTGAAGCAGAATGCAGATTGGTTTCAAACTCACTTTGAAGAGCTGGAACCTGTCATAGCCGCTAAGCACATTGCACTGTTGAACTACAAGAAATCCCCCAGCGAGTTTGCAGCCATAAGCACTTAAAGCAGCCAGAAGCGCTGCACAAAGAACAGCCAGGCGCTGCGCAAATGGCTACTGGCAACACCTATGCAGTCATATTCAGCTGGCCTCTGACACCGGAAACATCAGAGGAATGTATGATGGCATTAAGAGAGCTTTTGGGCCAATCATCAAGAAGATCGTCCCCCTCAAATCTAAATCAGGGCACACAATCACTGACCAACGCAAGAAAATGGACTGCTGTGTGGAGCACTACCTAGAACTGTACTCCAGGGAAAATGTCACTTATTTATTTTTATTTAGAGATACAGCACTGACACAGGCCCTTCGGCCCTCCGAGTCTGTGCTGACCAACAACTACTCATTTCTACTAATCCTACATTAATCCCGTATTCCCCACCATTCTCCTACCGCCACTAGGGGGTAATTTTTGCAGCAATTTACCTATCGACCTGCAAGTCTTGGCTGTGGGAGGAAACCGGAGCACCCGGCGGAAACTCACGCGGTCACAGGGAGAACTTGCAAACTTGGCACAGGCAGTACCCAGATCTGAACCTGGGTCGCTGGAGCTGTGAGGCTGCGGTGCTAACCACTGCGCCACTGTGCCGCTCTCAGTGCAGCCCAGTCTCTGCCAATCATGGATGAGCTGGATGTAAAGCCAACAAAATCGGAACTCAGTGATGCCATTGATTCTCTAGCCAGCGGAAAAGCCCCTGAGAAGGACGGCATTACCCCTGAAATAATCAAGAGTGCCAAGCCTGCTGTACCTTCAGCACTCTACGAACTGCTTTGCCTGTACTGGGACGGGGGAGCAGTGCCACAGGACATGCGTGATGCCAGTATCTTCACCCTCTATAAGAACAAGGGTGACAGCAGTGACTGCAACAACTACCGTGGAATCTCCCTGCTCAGCATAGTGGGGAAAGTCTTCGCTCGAGTTGCTTTAAACAGGCTCCAGAGGCTGGCTGAGCACGTCTCCCCTGAGGCACAGTGGCTTTCGAGCAGAGATCCACCATTGACATGCTGTTCTCCCTTCGCCAGCGACAGGAGAAATGCCGCGAACAACAGATGCCCCTCTACATTGCTTTCATTGATCTCACCAAAGCCTTTGACCTCATCAGCAGACATGGTCTCTTCAGACTACTAGAAAAGATCTGATGTCCACCAAAGCTACTAAGTATCATCACTTCATTCCAAGAGAATATGAAAGGCACAATTCAGCATAGCGGTGCCTCATCAGACCCCTTTCCTATCCTGAGTGGCGTGAAACAGGGCTGTGTTCTCGCACCTACACTATTCGGGATCTTCTTCTCCCTGCTGCTCTCACATGCATTCAAGTCTTCAGAGGAAGGAACTTTCCTCCACACAAGATCAGGTGGCAGATTGTTCAACCTTGCCCGCCTAGAGCGAAGACCTAAGTACGGAAAGTCCTCATCAGGGAACTCCTCTTTGCTGATGATGCTGCATTAACATCTCACTCTGAAGAGTGTCTGCAGAGACTCATCGACAGGATTGCGGCTGCCTGCGATGAATTTGGCCTAACCATCGGCCTCAAGAAAACTAACTTTATGGGACAGGACGACAGAAATGCTCCATCCATCAATATCGATGACCATGCTCTGGAAGTAGTTCAAAAGTTCACCTACCTAGGCTCAACTATCATCAGTAACCTGTCTCTCGATGCAGAAATCAACAAGCGCATGGGAAAGGCTTCCACTGCTATGTCCAGATTGGCCAAGGGAGAGTGGGAAAATGGCACACTGACATGGAACACAAAAGTCCGAGTGTATCAAGCCTGTGTCCTCAGTACCTTGCTCTATGGCAGCGAGGCCTGGACAACGTATGTCAGCCAAGAGCGACGTCTCAATTCATTCCATCTTCGCTGCCTCCGGAGAATCCTTGGCATCAGGTGGCAGGACTGTATCTCCAACACAAAAGTCCTCGGGGCGGCCAACATCCCCAGCTTATACACCCTACTGAGCCAACGGCGCTTGAGATGGCTTGGCCATGTGAGCCGCATGGAAGATGGCAGGATCCCCAAAGACACATTGTACAGCGAGCTTTTCACTGCTATCAGACCCACCGGCCGTCCATGTCTCCGCTTTAAAGACGTCTGCAACCGCGACATGAAGTACTGTGACATTGATCACAAGTCGTGCGGGTCAGTTGCCAGCGATCGCCAGAACTGGCGGGCAGCCATAAAGGCGGGGCTAAAGTGTGGCGAGTCGAAGAAACTTGGCAATTGGCAGGAAAAAAGTCAGAAGCGTAAGGGGAGAGCCAACTGTGTAACAGCCCCGACAACCAATTTTATCTGCAGCACCTGTAGAAGAGTCTGTCACTCTAGAATTGACCTTTATAGCCACTCCAGGTGTTGCTTCACAAACCATTGACCACCTCTAGATGCTTACCCATTGTCTCTCGAGACAAGGAGGCCAAAGAATAAAAAGAAATGCAAATTGGTGGTAATATCTTCTTGTTTCCAGATTTTTAAAATGTTGAATTCAGATCCTCAGACATTGACTATTGGGTTATCTAGAGTTTGTTGGAGTGTAGTGAATTATATCAAAATGTCTACAATATATACTTAGTTAAGCAGATTTGCAGATTTATGTATGAACGAGCTGCAGTGTCCATTTGTAGTACAGTTTGCAGTCTGTGAACGCCTGGTATCGTCATGATTGGGTATATAATTACTGAACTTTTAATCTGTTTTTGTGTAGTTTGTACCTTAGTGGGATGTAACTGTGGAACTTATGTAGACTTTAGGATGTGAATCAACATGACCTGTTGCAGGCTTGATCTGATTTGAAGAGCTATTACATGCTCCTCTGCCTCTCTAAACATTCTGTACCAGGCGATCTTGGCACGCAAGATCTCTGCATTGCATTGAGACCCCAATGATCTCTGATACTTTGGTGTCTAGTCTGAGTGGACTTGTCATGACCTGGTGCCCTCCTGCCCAGTTTATATTTGTTATACAGTGCTGCTTTGTCAGCTTAGCTTAGAAACTTCCAATGGACTGTTCAAAGTGTGCGGACTTGTGAAACTGGCTCTGCATGCTTAGCAGCACAGGCCGCCCAATCGTACAGCTAACTGTGAAAGAATGAATGATTTGCATTCTCTGTAGCGTCTTTCCCGATTTTGTTTTTTCCCAGACATCCCCAGGTGCTTTACAGGCAATGAAGTACTTTTCGAAGTGCAGTCACTGGTTATAGGGAAACGGTGCGTCATGCTACAAGGAACAAGTCAGGAGTGGGATGGAATATTCTGCACTTGCCTAGATGGGTGCAGCTGCAACAGCGCACAAGCTCAACACCATCCAGGACAAAGTGGCCCACTTTGGCACCCCATCCACAAACATTCACTCCCTCCACCACTGATGCACAATGGCAGCGGTGTGTACCATCTAGAAGATGCACTGCAGCAACTCACCAAAGCTCCTTAGACAGCACCTTCCGAACCCGCGACCTCTACCACCTAGAAGGATGAGCAGCAGATGCATGGGAATACCACCTGCAAGTTTCCCACCAAGCTACACACCGTCCTGATTTGGAACTATATCACCATTCCTTCACTGTCGCTGGGTCAGAATCCTGGAACTCCCTTCCCAGCAGCACTGTGGGTGTACCTACCCCACATGGACTGCAGCGGTTCAAGAAGGCAGCTCACCACCTTCTCAAAGGCAATTAGGGATGGGTAATAAATGCTGCCCTCGCCAGCGATACGCACATCCCATGAATAAAAGAAAAAGTTGGTGGAATCCCTTGAGCTTGTGATGCAAACGGGCTGTAGTCCTAATGACTACGAGCAGATATGGTGGAAAAATAACCCAGGATTGCTGGCATGCACACACTATGGGAATGTAGCTCTCACTCTATCGATTCTGATTGTCCACAGAAAATTGGCCGTAGATTGTGGCTGGGCATTCTTTCTCTCAATCTCAGCTTAATTCTTCCTCAGCTGAAATTTCTTTTCCTCCAGGTTAAACTTTCCATCTCGTGACAGTTGGGGTAAAATTCCCACCCCCTCTGCAGGCGTAGGATAGGTGAGAGAGAAATCAGTCATTTGTCTAAACTGACCTTTTCTGTCTTGGATTTTTTAAAACATACTTGAGGTGTCAGTAATAGACAACACCAAACGACAAACCTTCAGACAAAATTCTACTCAACTGTTGCTTGAATCAAAAGAATCGTTTTGTTTTAAAAAAAAAAATCTTGTGTGAGACCAATTTCATACTGCTTTGGCCGAATAAAATATTTCAAACCAAATGAGAGCATTAGCATACAAGGGGTAAAAGCACAAGCTGTACTTTTACACTTAGCTCAGACAGTGTACCCCACTGTATAATGTCCCCTCCTGTACTGACTTGTACAGTACATAGGCTGTATCAAAGACAAACTTACTACCTTCATAATTGGGTGAAATTTCTGTTGTCTTGCCCTAGCTTGAAGGTCAGCTTGGCTCCGTTTGGCAGTGCTGGAGTTGGAAGGCTGTGGGCTTGAGTCCCACTGCAGAATTGAGCACAAGCCAAACTTGATGCTCTGTGCTGTGTTTCCCTCCTTATTCTGTGCTTCAGATGAATGTACAAGATCCCACGTCACTATTTGAAGAGCAGGTGAGTTCTCCCTGGAGCCTTAGGCCAATATTCCTCCCTCAACCAACATTGGCAAAAACTGATGTATTACTGCTGTTTCTGGCATCTTGCTGGGTGCAAATCAGTTATCACTTGGTGCTTACATAAATCAGAACATTTCTGAGTGATGTTTTGTACATGAAGCACTTTGGGACGTCTGAGTGATGTGATGAGCAGGCAACATCCCGCACAGTCTGTAGCGCTGCTTTGTGTAAGGGGATTTTCTCAGAAGGTTGTGGGTTCAATTTCCACTCCAGAGACTTGAGCGCATCATTTAGGCTGATATTCCATGCAGTACTCAGTGTTGGACTGTCTGAGGTGCTGTTTTTCGGATGAGACAAACTAGGGCCTGTCTACTTGCTTTGATGGAGGTAAAACAAAAGATGCCATGGCACTATTTTGAAGAGCAGTGGTGTCCTCATGGTGTCCTGGCCAATAATTTTCCTCAACCAGCATCACTAAAAACAGATCTGGTCATTAGCACATTAGTGTTTGTGGGATCTTGCTGTGTTCTCATTGGCTGCCAAATTTCCTCAATGTAGTGACCACACTTCAAAAGAATTTAATCAGTTGTCGAGCACTTTGGAACATCCTGTGGTCATGAAAGGTGCTGTGGAAATGCATGTCTTTTTAACACTGACATTGAGCATTGGAGGGAGAAGGGAAGTAAATGATTTGATGTAATGAAGCTCATTTTGTTAATCTTCAGAGAGTTGATGGTCTTTGCGTTTGCTGGCATTGTGCTGTAGTTGGGCAGGACCATTACAGCTACCCATACTGGCAACCCAGGGTCTTTTGTCATGCTGCAAAATGCGCAGCGATGTCCATCAGAACTGTTTAACAAAACAAAAATGCCTCGGGACTTGTTTTTTTGATCTTTTTACCAAGCCTTGGCCTTTGCTCTGGTGGGTCACCTTTCCTATTGGTAAGTGCCCTGACACCAAGTCTAGACTTGTTCTTTCAAAACTTTGTTGTGCTGGTTGACTGGTCAGCTGCTATTAGTGATTATTCTGCACTGGAGTGTGTTTGGGATGTGGGAAATGGAAAGAGGTGAAATGGAAAGTGAAGTGTGTAAAATGTTGGTGCTGCCATGAGGCAAACAACAGAACCTATCTGCATTTTAAATCTGCCTGTTGGTTTAAGAAATGGATGAATCATTGGCTGCTTTTTCAAAATCTTGCAGGGCAGAATAATGGCACGTGTTCAGCTCTAGCCCCATGCTTGAATCATAGACCCTTACAGCACAGAAGGAGGCCATTCAGCCCAATGTGTCTGTGCCAGCACTTTCAAAGAGCTATCCAATTAATCTCTCCCTTGCTCTTTCCTATAACCCTGTAAATTTGTCCCCTTCAAGTTTTTATCTAATTGCCTTTTGAAAGTTACTATTGAATCTGCTTCCACCACCATTTCAGGCAGCGCATTCCAGATCACAACAATTTGCTGTGTATAAAAAAAAAAAATCTTCTCTTAACTCCTTCTCTGGTTCTTTTTGCCAATTATCTTAAATCTGCGTCCTCTGGTTACTGACCCTCCTTCCAGTGGAAGTAGTTTCTCCTGATTCAAAAACTCCTCGTTATTTTTTTAAATGACTTTTTAACCAGGTGGTTAACTTAAAGGCAGTTGGTGGGGTCTGTAGTTTGACTGTGTGTCCATCAAATTGTCTTTGTTGCTTGGGAATCTGAGTATTGTTTTTAACCCAGTAGTTCTGTACATTTATTGTATCTTCAGTATTTGCAGATTTGTGGTACACACTCTAACTGAATGGCATTGCTCATGTGTGGAATTATAGAGGTAAATAATACAAAGCTATTACAGTTTGAATATAGGTCTCGATCAGGGTTCTTTTCTAAAACAAATAACTGAATCTGAATCAGACTTGAACACAAACCAGACTGATACTCGCAGTCTAGTGTGGAAGAGTCTGTCACTCTAGAATTGGCCTTTATCACCACTCCAGGTGCTACTTCACAAACCACTGACCACCTCCAGGCGCTTGCCCATTGTCTCTCGAGACAAGGAGGCCAAAGAAGAAATAAGTACTGAGGGAGCACAGCAATGTTAGTGGTGCTGTCTTTCGGATGAGATGTTAAACAGGCCCTGTCTGCCCCCTTGAGTGGGTGTGAGAGATCCCATGGCATTATTTTGAAGATGTGGGCAGGGGGCTTCTCCCTGGAGTCCTGGCTGATATTTATTGCTGAACCAACATCAGTAAAACAGATTATCTGGCCATTATATCATTGTGTGTGGGAGCTTGCTGCGTGCAAATTGGCTGCTGTGTTTCCCTTCATTACTATACTTCAGACGTCCTTCATTAGCTGAAACGCGCTATGGGCCGTCCTGAGATACTGAAAGGTGATTTAGAAATGCAAATTCTTTTCATTTTTGTGGAGTCCAACCAACTCCATTCTATTTCTGCTTATACTCCTTACCTGTTGACCTACCCTGTGTATGTTTTGTGGGTTTGAAAAGGGGCTGTTCCTATTGCTTTTGTCTCCGTTGTGGATAAACCCTTAATGCTGAAAACTGGGATATGTTATCAGCAACTTGAGATATCTCCAGATTAATGGAGCACAAATTTAAACTTATATTTGGCTTATGAAGCTTGAGCAGAAGTTTGGCACCCCCCTGCGCTATAAGGTTACATTTGGCACACTGTCTTTCTGAGACAAAACCCCATCATATACAAAAGTACAAAAGACTGGTACTTTAAAGAAAGGAGTGAGTGGAAATAGGAAAGAGAATAAGAGTTTGGATTTTTATTGAATGTTTGAAACTGTGTGGATTGAGTTGACTATTCTGGTTCTGATTTTCATAAAGTCCCATGCTTTGGGTTTTTTCTCATTCCTTTTATCTGTGGCGCTCAATATATGGGATAGAGGAAGAAAAGTATCGATTATCAGCCAGTTTAAAGGAGTAGTCACTGATGATCCAAGTTAGAAAGACTTCCATTTCTGTAGCACACTTCATGACCTCAGGATTCTATGTGCCTTACACACAATGACGTACTTTAAGTTTTCTCAGCGTTGTAATCTAACGAACGTGGCAGCCGATTTGCACTCAGCAAGCTCCCATAAATAGCAATGTGATATTGATCAGATATTTTCAGTGATGTTGGTTGAGGGATACATCGGTCAGTACACTGGGCAGAACTAGCCTGCTGCTCTTTGAAACAGTGCCATGGATCTTTTACGTCCACCTGAGAGGGCAGATGGGATCCCAGGTTGATGTCTTATCTGAAAGAAATCCCTTCCCACAGTGCAGCACTCTGTCAACCTCGATTATGAGCTCAAGTCTTTGGAGTGGGACTTAACACCACGACTGAGGTAGGCGTGTTATGGGGGAGATGGTGGCATAGTGGTAATGTCACTGGACTAGTAATCCAGAGGCCCAGGGTAATGCCCTAGGGACGTGGGTTCAAATCCCACCACAGCAGCTGGTGGAATTTAAACTCAATAAAAATCTGGAATTGAAAGCTAGTCTCAGTTTCCTGTCACCATTACTATCATTGTCGTAAAAACCCATCTGGTTCGCTAATGTTCTTTAGGGAAGGAAATCTGCAGTCCTTATCTGGTCGGGCCTACATGTGACCCTTAACTGCCCTCTGAAATGGCCTAGCAAGCCACTCAGTTCTCAAGGGCAATTACGGATGCGCAACAAATGCAGGCCTTGCCCATGACGCCCGCATACTTTGAAAGAGTTTAAAAAAAAAAAAATCTACTTGAGCCACAACTGATGCCAGATATGCAAATGGCTTACTATTGGCCTCCGTGCCCCTGGGCTAGGAATAATTAGCAGGATCCCACACGTGGTCACTGTCCTGAGACTCCGAGAAAGTGCTGTTTGGGGAACATTGGATTGGCCTAGGCTCCAATAGAATTATAAAATAAGTGCAGAAGGAGGCCACTTGGTTCATTGTTGCTGAAATCTTTCTCTTTCTCCTCCCCTCCGCCTTGCCTTCCTAAAGTGGAGTTGCTTGCTATCCTCAATTGACACAATTGCAGGGCTATGAGGATCGAGCATGGGAGTGGGACTGACTGGATCGCTCTACAGAGAGCCAGCATAGACTTGGTGGGCCAAATGGCTGTTTTCTCTGCCATAAGTGACTCTGTCTTTGATTACAGTGAATACATTCAATGCCAGGGATCAGTCATCCACTGGGGCCGGGGAGTGAAAGGTCCTTTTTATCACTATAGTATTTGCCCAGGTTCAGCAATAATTTGGCAAAGTGGATTGTGGACGTGTTGAGAGAAAAAAATTTGCCAGCATTCTGAATTGCCAAATCCTTTCACCTCCATTCGGTTGTTTACTTTGATGAATTGAGCATATTGAAAATATCATTAGAACAGAAGGTTTTTTTTTTAAGGACTGGTCTGCCCCTTTTCATAATAGATACCTTATTATAGATCAACTTGGCTGCCTCTCCACAAACTCTTCCCCTTGCCTCTCCAGCCCATAATGCTCTCAGCTACATATATATATATATATATATATATATATATAACCTCAGGATGTCCTAAAGCACTTTACAATTAATGAAGTGTAGTCACTGTTGCAATATAGGAAAAGAGCTGTCAATGTGCACAGCAAGATCCCATAAGCAGCAATGTGATTAATTTCTTTTTTAGTCACTTTGAGGGATAAATATTTGCTACTCGCTGTTCTACGAAATAGCACTGTGGATTCTTCTACATCCACCTGAGAGCAGGTGGGCTTCAGTTTAATGCCTTATCTAAAAGGTAGCCCCTCCAACAATGCAGCACTTCTACAGTACTTCACTAGCAGTGTCAGCTTTAATTTGATGCTGAAGTGTTTGGAGTGATTCCTGAATCCATGGTGTTCTGACTTGGGTGAGAGTGCTAGCCACTGAGAAAAGACATCTCGATATGTTTTTTTTCTCTCTCTTGTGCTGTACATTGGGGTTGTTAAATCCCAGTTTGGACCCAAAACTTGTGGGGAATGACTGCTTGAATGTCTGAAAAGTGGAACCACAAAGGTAAGGTTTCAAAGCCCTAGTTTTGTGCAGAGTACAGTGTAAATTCGAATTGCTTTTACTTGCTTAAAAATTCCACCCCTCCTTTGCCCATCATTGCTTATTTGCATCATGCAGCTGTCGAGTTTCCATCTCTGAGGGATCAGGCTGCCAATTTCAGCTCTACGCTAATCTAATTTTGTACCTCCTGAGTTCAGAATAAACTGAAAGGTACGAAAGCAGAATGTCTTGTGGAGCTGCCTTTCACATTTACTGCTGAGAGGAGATAGTGGTCACTCGGAGGGCGTTGTCTCCTCTTACAGATTTACAATTTTGTTTTTTTGCCAGAGTAATGCAGTTGTGAACCTTTCTTAGAATTAGAATACTGTCAGCATAGAATTACATAGTATTTACAGCACAGAAACAAGCCATTTGGCCTGACCGGTCCATACCAGTGTTTATGCTCCAGGCGAGCCTCCTCCTACTCTATACATCGCATCTGATCAAAGTGTTCTATCCCTTTCTCCCTCATGCACTGATCTAGCTTCCTCTTAAATTTAACTCTGCAATTTGCTTCGTCTACTTTGTGGTACTGAGACCCACATTTGTAGTCATACTGTCACAGAAGGAGGCCATTTGGCCCATGCCGGCTCTCTAGAGCAATCCAATCAGTCCCCAAGCCCCACTGTACCCCTGTGGCCCCGCAAGTTTGTTTCCCTCGTGTCCATCCAGTTATCTTTTGAAATCATTAATAGTCTCTGCTTGCATCACACCCACCACTCGCATTAAATTCTTCCTCATGTCCTCCTTGCAGCTCTTGCCCAAAACCTTAAATTCATGTCCCCTAATCCTTGTAACATCAGCTAATGGGAGCGACTTTTCTTTGTCTACCTCATCTAAACCTGTCATAATCTTTTACATCTCTATCAGATCTCCCCTCAATCGCCTTTGCGCGCTCAGGTAGAATGATTGAAAAGTTTAAAAATTCCTCCCTGAACAGTCAAAATATTCATTTGTTCTGACGGTGGGATCAAATCGCACTCTTCATTTTCAAGGAGGTTTTCAGAGGTCAGGGTTTAGGTGACGCTCAGCGTCTCTACACATTATTCTCCTTTTTCACAGTGTCCCAGCCAGTCTCCTGTCCCTGTTGAGAACAAGGAGGGGGGGTGGCAAACACGCTGCACAATGTGAATCTTGTGCAGGTGTATGTTTTTGAAATACAAGAGCCAGGGAAAGAGTCCCTATCTCTAACACTGAACTAGAGAAGTGACAGAAAATATCATTGGCAGCAATGTTTACATCTGCAGTCCATATGTTACTGATGCGCTTCGTCGGGTTGGTGTGGAATAACTCTGTTCATCCACCCCTATTTAAGGGCAGAATGATTTTTGTGGCCTAAGCTTTCTTGGTTGAGTATGGGATGGTTTTGGTATTCTGTATCATTGGCTTTAAAGTGCTTTGGGACGCCCTGAAGTTGTGACCGGTATTTTAGGAATGTAAGTTATGGGAGAGGTGCTGCCGTAGTGGTCTAGTTACCAGACTAGGAATCTAGATGCCTAGACTAACGCTCTTGGGTCATGGGTTTGAATCCCATCATGGCAGATGGTAAAATTTAAATTCAGTGAATAAATTTGGAATTGAGAGTCTCGTGGTGACTGTGAAACCATTGTGAAAACCCATCTGGTTCACTAATGTCCTTTAGAGAAGAAAATCTGTAGTCCTTACCTGATCTGGCCTACGTGTGACTCCAGACCCACAGCAATGTGGTTGCCTAGCAAGCCACTTAGACTTTGTAGCAGTTTAATACAACTAAGAAAAGGAGTAAAGCCAGACGGACCACCTGACATCAACCTAGGCAGTAGAAACGACAGTGGCAAACTCAGCCCTGTCGACCCTGCAAAGTCCTCATTACTAACATCTGGGGCTTGTGCCAAATTTGAGAGCTGTCCCGCAGACTAGTCAAACAGCCTGACATAGTCATGCTCACGGGATCGTACCTTATTGACAATGTCCCAGACGCCACCATCACCATCCCTTGGTATTCCAGACCCACCAGAGGTGGCAGGCGGCACAGTTAGGAGGGAGTTGCCCTGGGAATCCTCCACATGACTTTGGACCCCATGCAGTCTCATGGGCAAGGAAACCTCCTGCTGATATCACCTACCGTGCCACCACCCACTCACCCATCCACCTCAGCTGATGAATCAGTGCTTCTTCATGTTGAGCACCAATTGGAGGAAGTAGCAAGGGCACAAAATGTACTCTAGGTGGGGACTTCAATGTCCATCACCAAGAGTGGCTCAGCACCACTACTGACCGAATTGGCTGTTAGAATGGGCCTACGCAGGTGGTGAGGGAAACAACCTACTTAATCTCGTCCTCGCCAATCTACCTGTCAGAGATGCACCTGTCCATGACAGTATTGGTAGGAGTGATCACTACACAGTCCTTGTGGAGACAAAATCCCGTCTTCACATTGAGGATACCCTCCATCGTGTTTGGCACCATCACTGCTAAATGGGATAGATTTTTCGAACAAATCTAGCAACTCAAAACTGTGCATCCATGAGGCGCTGTGGGCCATCAGCAGCAGCAGAATTGTATTCGACCGTAGTATGTAACCTCATGGCCTGGCATATTCCCCACTCTACCATTACCATCAAGCCGGGGACCAACTCTGGTTCAATGAAGAGTGCAGGAGGGCATGCCAGGAGCAGCAGCAGGCATACCTAAAAATTATGTCAGCCTGGTGAAGCTACAACACAGGACTACTTGCATGCTGCACTGCGGGAGCAGCATATACGATAGGGTGAAGTGATCCCATGATCAACTGTCAGATCTAAGCTTTGCAGTCCTGCCACATCTAGTCATGAACGGTGGACAATTAAACAACTATCGGGAGGAGGTGGCTCCACAAATATCCCCATCCTCAATGTTGAGGGGAGCCCAGCACATCAGTGCAAAAGACACGGCTGAAGCATTTACAGCCATCTTCAGCCAGAAGTGCCAAGTGGGTGATCCATCTCCGCCTCCTCCTGAGTCCCCAGCATCTCAGATGCCAGTCTTCAGCCAATTCGATTCACTCCACGTGATATCAAGAAACGACAAGGCACTGGATACTGCAAAGGCTATTGGCCCTGACAACATTTTGGGAATAGTACTGAAGACTTGCGCTCCAGAACTAGCTGTGCCCTTAGGAAAGATGGTCCTGTACAGCTACAACTCTGGCATCTACCCAGCAATGTGAAAATTGCCCAAGTATGTCCTATCCACAAAAAGCAGGACAATTCCAACCCTGCTAATTACTGCCCTATTCATCTACTTGCCATCAGCAAAGTGATGGAAGGTGTCGTCGACAGCGTTATCAAGTAGCACTTACTCAGCAATAATATGCTCACTGACGCTCAGTTTGGGTTCCGCCAGAGCCACTCAGCTCCTGACCTCATCACAGCCTTTGTCCAAACATGGGCGAAAGAGCTGAACTCCAGAGGTGAGGTGAGAGTGACTGCCCTTGACATAAAGGCAGCAGTTGACCGAGTATGACACCAAGGAGCCCTAGCAGAACTGGAGTCAATGGGAATCGGGGGGTGGGGAAATCTCTTGGTGGAGTCATATCTAGCACAAAGAAAAATGTGGTTGTTGGAGGTCAATCATCTCTGTCCCAGGAGTTCCTTAGGGTAGTGTCCTAGGCCCAGCCATCTTCAGCTGCTTCATCAGGTCAGAAATGGGGATGTTTGTACAATGTTCAGTACCATTCGCAACTGCTCAGATACTGAAGCAGTCAGTGTCCATATGTCGCAAGACCTGGACAACATTCAGGCTTGGGCTGATGTGTGGCGTGAATGTAACTTGTCACTTAGGTGCCAGGCAATGACCATCTCCAACAAGAAAGAATCTAATCATCTCCCCTTGACGTTCAATGCCTTTACCATCGCTGAATTCCCCCCCCCCCCCCCCCCCCCCCATCAACATCCTGGGGCTCACCGTTAGTCAGAAACTGAAGTGGATTCAGCCACATAAATACTGTGGCTGCAAGAGCAGGGCTGGGAATTCTGCAGCGAGTATCTCACCACCTGACTCCTCAAAGCCTGTCCACCATCTATAAGGCACGAATCGGGAGTGCAATGGAATACTCTCCACTTGCCTGGATGGGTGCAGCTCCAGTGTGTACTATCTACAAAATGCACTGCAGCAACTCACCAAGGCTCCTTCGACAGCACCTTCCAAACCCACGACCTCTACCACCTAGGAGGACAAGGGCAGCAGACACATGGGAACACCATCTGCAGGTTCCTCTCCAAGCCACGCACCATCCTGACTAGGAACTACATCGCCGTTCCTTCACTGTCGCTGGGTCAAACTCCTGGAACTCCCTTCCTAACAGCACTGTTGGTGTACCTACTCCACATGGACTGCAGCGGTTCAAGAAGGCAGCTCACTACCACCTTCTCGAGGGCAATTCGGGATGGGCAATTAATGCAGGCCTAGCCAGCAATGCCCACATCCATAAAAGAAAAAAAAGCCTAGCCTGGATGTAAAGGGCACAGTTTCAAAATTTGCAGATGGCACAACTTGCAAGTATTGTGAACTGTGGGGAAGATGGTGATAAACCTCGGACATAAATAAGCTGGTGGAATGAATGACAAGTGGCAGATGAAATTTAATGCAGAAAAGTGTGATGTGATTCATTTTGGTAGGAAGAACGAGAAGAGGCGCAACATAAAGGGTACAATTCTAAAGGGCTACTGGAGCAGAGGGACCTGGGGGTATATGTGCATAAATCATTGAAGGTTGCAGGACAGGTTAAGAAAGTGGTTAATAAAGCATAAGGGATCCTGGGCTTCATAAATAGGGGCACAGAGTACAAAAACAAGGAAGTTATGATAAAACACTAGTTAGGCCTCAACTGTTTTGGACACCACACTTTAGGAAGGATGTTAAGGCATTAGAGAGGGTGCAGAAAAGATTCACGAGAATGGTTCCAGGGCTGAGGAGCTTCAGTTATGTGGATAGATTGGAGAATCTGGGTCTGTTCACCTTAGAGAACAGAAGATTGAGGAGATTAGATAGAGGTGCTCAAAATCTTGAGGGGTCTGATCAGAGTAGATAGGGAGAAACTGTTCTCGTTGGCAGAAAGTGAAGTGATTTATGACTTTAACACCTTATAGGGACTAAACCAAATCAGACGTACATCCCTATGAATTTCCTTTAAGTTCAAACCAGACAAATTCTTAGACACTTATTTGGGTCCAATGAACAACTAGTTTTCCCTCAAAGCAAGAAAACTAACAAAATATTACCATATTTCAGAAAGCCTATTTTAAAATAATTATCCCAGATATTGTAAGGGCCTGGGAAACTCTCCAATACATATCTCTCCATTTTGAGACAGAGAGGGGGTTCTTGTAGTTGTGTACAGAATACTACATGAGACGACTTATTAACTTTTATATATTAAAGAATTGAGTATGCAATACACTTGTGGATAAGTATATCACAATATCAAAAATTGCTAAGATGTAACACACAATCTTATTTCTAAAATACAATCCAAAAGTTCAACCTTGCTAATGTTCCAGCAAAATATCCTAGAATATCCATCAACATTTAAAGTAACCTTTACCTTAAATTTCCTGAGTAAGACATAGGGTGAGAAGTGTTGATGAGAAATTCATCTTGAAGTTGAGCATTTATGTGGTCAAAATGTTTATAATTGTTTACTTGACATCTTGTTCCTGTAAGTACCCTTCCATTTTTAATTTTATCTATAATTGTGTATTATGGTACCTTGAAGCAACCTTTTGAGTTGATCCGTCTATATTTTACCAACACCATCAATTAGGTTTATTTCCACCTCTTACTGATGTCACACAGGATGTTTCAATGTGTGTTTATCCTTCAGTTCCCTGGCAGTAGAAACACTGAAATGGATTTTCCAACTTAAAAGGTGTTTCTGGTTCATATTCTATTGTAACAGGGACCTTGAAAGACCTAACTCTACCTTTTTAAAGGGGAATTTCAGTGAGTCTTGAAAACTGACCATTTATTCAATTATAAAAGGTATAATATATTAACTATATCTAAACTCTACCTAACTAAGCCTGTTATACCTATGTTTCATCACAAAGGAACCAGAGGACACTGATTTAAGGTAATTGGCAAAACAAGCAACAGTGGTATGAGGAAAATCTTTTTTTACACGGTGAGTGGTTAGGATCTGGAATGCATTGCCTGAGTGTGGTGGAGGCAGATTCAATCAAGGCCTTCAAAACAGAACTAGATAATTATCTGGAGAGAAGATTTGTAGGGCTACAGGGAAAAGGTGGGGGAGTGGGACTAGGAGAGCTGGCATGGATACGATGGGCCAAATGTCCTTCTGTGCTGTAACCATTGTGTGACTTCTTGGAAGAGTTCCTTAATTGCCAGAGGCCTTGGAGGAACCGAGTTAACCTTGTACTGATGGCGTCCACAGGCGACTCTTTCCAAGAGGCATCAGAAGCTTGAGCCTTGGCTGATTTAAAAAAAAAAAAAATCCCTGTCTTGTTCCATTAGCGTGGGCAACACTGGCAAGGTTGCACTTCTTGAATACTCGTTGTCTAAAGAAGATGGTGGACCTTAACCTTGAAGCACTGTAGTCCTTGTGCTGATACTCCAGTGGGGTTAGGTAGGGAATCACTGGACTTTGACCCTGTGACTACAAAATGGCACCATATGTCCAAGTGACGATGGTGTGAGACTTGGGGATGTCTGTGTTGCAGTGACATTGCTGCTCTTGCCCTTGCAATATAATATAGCACAGAAGGCGGCCATTCGGCTCTTCAAAAGAGCTATTACTGCAAATTGCGGCTGCTGCAGGATTATTTGACTGTATAAGCCAAACTTTCCATGCACACAATCTATATGATGCAGGTTTATTTACTCATGTGCAAGCTGGAAAGGAAGATGGCTATTTGACTATCATTCATCCATGGACTTTTCAAACTTTCTAAAGCAGCATGACTGCGTGCAGAACAAATTGATGCATAGACGGAGGGAGGAGGCTAGAATCGCCAAATTTTTGACATCTCAACCTATAGGAACAGGCCATGATGGATATAGGAGGACCTGAAAGCATAGTGGAGGTGATGGATTTCCTGAAGCACAAGTGTTAGTACCAGTCGTTTCTTGTTCTTCACTCACTCATTGGTGGTAGCGGTTGCAGGGAAGGTGATGGCGTTGAGGTAACTTTTGAGATGCTGCAGCACATTCTGTAGATCAAATGTAGCATGCTGGTTGCAATGGAGTTAGCCAGGAATGTTGAGCTCAGTTATAATACTTCACCTGCCAACCTGACTGATCAGCCAACTTGGTACAACTGAGTATTTCCAGCACATTGTTATTTTAAATTTTCTTCAGTTTCTTGTATAACTTGCATTCATATGCCATCTTTAATGTGGTAAAGCATCCCAAGCCTTTTCTTAGGAGCATAAATTGGCAGCCCAAAGGTGCTATCAGGACAGATGACCAAAAACTTGGACAAAGTAGGGTTTTAATCAGCGACTTAGAGGGGTTTTGGGAGGGAATTCCAGAGCTTGGGGCCGAGACAACTGAAAGCACAGCTGCCAGTGGTGGGACAATGAAAATCGGCGGCTTGGAGGAGCCAATAGTTGGGGCCTGCTGCACTACATTCAACTAGCCATTTATCATGTATGAACTTTAGTGAATGTTGTCAGGCTGTTTAAGTCTGGCCATCACGGCAGAGCCCAATCTAGGTCTCTCCCAACATCACTTTTCCAGTGGGGCTCAAAGGACTCCAGTCAGGATCCCTGGCTGTGACTTTTTTTTCCTCTTTCCTCTTCCTGCTCTGCCCCTCCTCAGTCAAAGGACCATTGATGCTAATTTTGCCATTCTTATTGACTTGTTTTTCAGGAATGAACAATCGATGACCAGTGTCAAGTAACTTAAGTAACGTTAAGTAAATTTAAATAATTAGTAATTTAAACTCTCTTTACAATCGGAACAATAATTAAAAGAAGCTTATTTCTGTGGGATTTCGGAGTTGGCAGTTACTGAATGATGGTGTATTCTGCCTGAGGAAGACTCCCTTCTTGATAGCTGCAACCTAGTAGATAATCAATTTTGTTGAGTTGACTGTTATGACAAAGAGAGGCCACTACTGACGAAACTGAGGGCAATCTGGAGGAGCCCTTTGAGCCTTTTCTACCATTCATTTAGATCATGGCTGATCTGGAGGAAAGCCTTAGATTACAGGGCGATATAGATGGGCTGGTAAGATGGGTGGAACAATGGCAGATGGAATTTAATCCTGAGAAGTGTGACGTGATGCACTTTGCTAGGACTAACAAGGCAAGGGAATATATAATGGATGGTAGGACCCTAAGGAGTTCAGAGGGACCTTGGGGTGCTTGTCCATAGATCACTGAAGGCAGCAGCACAGGTTGATAAGGTGGTTAGGAAGGCATATGGGATACTTGCCTTTATTAGCCGAGGCGTAGAATATAAGAGCAGGGAGGTTATGTTAGAGCTGTATAAAACGCTAGTTAGGCCACAGCTGGAGTGTGATGGAAGGCAGTAAATGGGTTTCTTTAGGGTTGAGGTGGCTCCTAGGTCATAAACCTGGCAGTGGAAATTTGAAACTAATTCACACATCTGTGTCAGACTGGTAATCCAATACCTGAGCCAAGCAAGTCTGCAATGCAGATTATTAACCAGCCAGTTTTGTTCACTGGTTGTAGATCAGTCACACTGGGGGAGGGGGGAAGCTGACATTCTCCAGCCCTGCTCCAGAGAACCCTGTAGGCCAGTATTCTAATGGGTAGATTGGCCTGGCTGGTCAAGCAGTGTGAAGTTTAGCAATTTATCATGTTGATAGGCGGCACAGTGGCGCAGTGGTTAGCACCGCAGCCTCACAGCTCCAGCGACCCGGGTTCAGTTCTGGGTACTGCCTGTGCGGAGTTTGCAAGTCCCCCTGTGTCTGCATGGGTTTCCGCCGGGTTCTCCGGTTTCCTCCCACCTCCAAAAGACTTGCAGGTTGATAGGTAAATTAGCCATTGTAAATTGCCCCTAATGTAGGTAGGTGGTAGAGAATATGGGATTAATGTAGGATTAGTATAAATGGGTGGTTGTTGGTCGGCACAGACTCGGTGGGCTGAGGGGCCTGTTTCAGTGCTGTATCTCTAAATAAATAAATAAATAAATAAATACATAAATAAATAAATAATGGAACCTATAGACTGACCTTGAATATGGCACATTGTCAGATATTGTTGACTTGTGAGGAGGCCGAACTGTTCTATTCAGTGTCGACGCCCTCGTTTGCAACAATGCAACTGTGGAGGTTACAGAATTGTTCAGGGTCTGAGTGACCTGTTTTCATACCTTGGACAAGGAAGGTGGTGAAACACAACATACTTGTTCTCAACTTAAACCCAGCCCCTATCATCACTCAAGTATATCTTTATAAGCCTCATCAACATGTCCCTAGTGTCTCCTGAGTGTCTAAACGAGGTGTTTTGTTGCTTTCCGTCTTGTCTCCTTGTGTCTGCTTCACTAAATCAGCTCCATCGGTGAGTGAAAGGACTGGTGGTCTTTCTGAGCTCGTAGTTTGATGTCGCCCTTGAAAACTTTAAATCAAGATTGCAGTATTAGCTCATGTGCCTGGCAGGTTCCAGTCTAATGCATCGGACTGATCTTACCTTAATGGGGATTTCTTGCACGGAGGAGCCTTGCCTTTTACTGCATAAAGCTTTTTAATAAGTTAATAGGCTGGCCAAACACATTGAGGCTTAAGTAATGTGTGAGGAGGCAGTGGGATACTGAAAAATGTATCCAGTACTTTTTAAGATGCTTTTTGGGGTGGGGGGGTGGGGAACTTACAAATTTTCTACTCCTTTCCTGAAGGTAGGGCATGTGGGGTATGGCTACAGGGACAGTGTAGCATTCCAGTTTGTAATTCTTTTTCGTGCAGGAGCCCAGATGCAGGTTTATTAGGCTGAAGAAGGGTGCTTATAACATGATCCCAATCATCTTAAATGATCAGATGTACATTTTTTTTTAGTAGAAGTCATTGGGTAGTGATCGGAACCATCAACAGGAACTGAGGCAAATTGTCGTGTCCCTCACCAACCCCACCAACTCCCCTCCACTCCCCCACACTCTGGGGCAGGAAATCTAACATGGGACTTTCCTGAGCTGTGTGGCCACTCCAGGCGCGTATCCATTGTCTCTCGAGATAAGGAGGCCCAAAAGAGAGAGAAAGAAGAAAGAGTGGCCAAGTTGTCACTAACATTTCAAATGTCAGTTCTTGGTTTCTCAATTTTTGCTTTGATCATCCATTAATATTTGGCAGGTTATTCTGAGCAGAGTTTCGAAATGGTGCTGCAGAATTTGAGTCTAGCTTGTGTTCCGACATCTTAAAATAGAGGTTGGATTATTGGGTTCGTGGTTTGTGTGAATTGTGTTGACGGGCATCATGAGGTGCATTTTATCATTTTCTTAAGCGATCAATCGGCAACGTTCAAAATCTTTGATTTTTATTGTGCCGCTCGAAATGAAAGGTGGCGGTGTAGCTGTGACTACCAACACTCCCAGGGCAGATGCAGCACAGGTTAGATACAGAGTAAAGCTCTCTATACACTCCCATCAAACACTTCCAGGGCAGGAAGAGTGGCACCCTATCCACCACTGACGCACAGTGACAGCAGTGTGTACCATCTACAAGATGCACTGCAGCAACTTGCCAAGGCTTCTTTTGACAGCACCTTCCAAACCCATGACCGGTACCATCTAGAAGAACAAGAGCAGCAGCTGGAACACCACCACCTGCATGTTCCCCTCCAAGCCACACACCATCCTGACATGGAACTATATCACTATTCCTTCACTGTCGCTGGGTTAAAATCCTGGAACTCCCTCCATAACCAGCACTGTGACTGTGCCTACACTTCCATGGACTGCAGCGGGTCAAGAAGGCAGCTCGCCACCACCTCGACGGGAATTAGGGGTGGACAACAAATGCTGGCCTAGCCAGTGACGATCAAATCCCATAAACAATTTTATTTAAAAGGTACAGCATGGCTTAGATACTGAGTAAAGCTTCCTCTACATTGTCTGAATAATGGACCACCCATATCTTTTCAAATGTCTCACTGGTGGCTCCACCATTAAACTGTGCCAACGAGCAAAGAAGCTGGTGAAGTTGTGGTGAAAAGCATCCTCCTATCCCAAGCATAATTCATAGTTCCACCGTTGAACATAGTGATTGAGAGGTTTGGTGTGAAAACAAGTCTGAAATATGGTCCTTGCTGCACAAGTCTGACACATCCCTCTCTCGCTCTACCCACCCTTGTAGATTCTTTTCAGTGACATAGCCAGTTAATATTGAATTGTAGACAGTTTTGTGGTACTTAATCATACCTTCTAGAGTGAAGATGGAGACTGCTCCAACTATGGAATGTTGACTAGTTTGGATCTAGTTATGGTGTGCAGGATGCATGGCTCCTAAAGCAATTATTATTGAGGGGAGAAAGTGTGTTGGGAGAACCAGGAATTGTGACTGTGGCATGTGCCACTTTGCACTGGGTGTTGTAATGACTTTTAGTTTGTGGGTTTAATTTTGGACTTTAAAAAAAAAAGTGACTTTTAAATGGCCAGCAATCCTGTGGAAATTAACCCGCTTGTTCCCTTAAAAGTCTATCAATTTATAATGGTTAATCATTTGAAGACACTGTCAGCTGTCAAACATAGAGATCTTGTTGCTATTCTAGTATCTTAAAGTTTTTGCTGGGTTGGGTGGAGAAATTACAATACCGAAGTGGACAGTAAAAATGGGTTTGCAGAGTCA
This sequence comes from Heterodontus francisci, assembly GCF_036365525.1. Taxonomy (NCBI): domain Eukaryota; kingdom Metazoa; phylum Chordata; class Chondrichthyes; order Heterodontiformes; family Heterodontidae; genus Heterodontus; species Heterodontus francisci. Next base: position 7,762,657 of record NC_090379.1, read on the forward strand.
GTTGTGTGTTTGGATAGAGATGGGATAAAGGAAAATGGTACGGTGGTTGTAATGAAAAATTGGATAACATGCTTCTGCATTTATTTATTTAGTCACTTCACTCCCATGGATCACTAGGTATGTTAATCCCAGTCTTATACTGCAGTATCTCTGAAACCAGGCATTTTGAGGTACTGGACGAGGAGCTGAGAATGCCCCTGCCTCATGTTCCCGTCGCTTTCCCGTGGGAAGGCTTCTCCCTACAGTGGCACAGCTGAGTTGGAGTGCTTGGAATCAGCAATTCCATAGACTATCGCACTGGGGATCCAACAAGCTCTACCACTGCATTACTCATGTTCTGGAACTTTTACATGCTGAACTTTTTAAAGAGGGCAATGGAAACATCCAAGGAATCACCAAAAAGTTCCATTGTTGCATCTTAGGAGCTAGAAATTAGTTATACTATGTTGCTAACGCATTGGTCAACCCTAACTTCAGCAGTGCTTCCTCTAAGCTTCACAGCCACTCAGCACCCATGCAGCCTGTGCGTATGTCGGTCTCTTTTGAGTTACTGGACTGGATTTTGTTCACAGCCCGACATCAAGTTTCGTTGTGGGGAGGACCCCGAGAATTGGAGTGGCAGCGGCCGCCAAGGAGCCCAACGCCTAAATTGCTGGGCCCAATCTTCCCGATGGTGGCAAGGCTTTGTGGTGGCACCTCCGCTGCTTTGCGACGGGACCCTACTTTTAAATATTTAAAATACCTCTGCATAAGTTTAATTTGCCGCAGTCTTGCCTTCTGTTCCCAATCTTGAGCTCGTTGTGCCACACTCAAGCACCTTCACTTTCCCGTCTAGGAGAAGCTGGCAGCACCGAGGTGGGGAAGGGGTCAACTCTGCATGATTTGCATGGAGAATGGGGTGGTGGGGGGGGGGGGAGAAGGGGTCAACTCCATGATTTGTATGGGAAAGGGGTCAACTCTGCATGATGTGCATGGAGAATGGGGGGGGTGGGTGGAGAAGGGGCCAACACTGCATGATTTGTACAGGGAATGGGGGAGAAGGGTCAACTCTGCATAATTTGCATGGAGCATGGGGGGGAAAGGGGTCAACTCTGCATAATTTGTGTGGGGATGGGGGAAGAGGTCAACTCTGCATTATGTTAAACTGTTTGTAGGGCTGGCAGCCTTTTGAAAATGGCATCAGCACCTGTTCCTACAGCCGGTGACGCTGTGAACGGGTTGCCAGTGCCGCCTTCATAATGTGATTGGGAGGGGGGCGCGTGGGTGGAGGCTGCCGTCAATGTTAAGTGGCTGCCCACAGCGTAATTGCAGCGGTGCAGGTCCCCTGTGGGGCGGCCACATTTTCTGCACCCGCCGCTGCACCCAGCAGCAGGACAACAAAATCCAGCCCACCATGTGAGTGGCAATGCAAAAAATTTAAAGGGGCATGAACTTAAACAAATTGCCTGAGCACTCTAAAACAAAACTAGATGGTATTTTTTTTTAGATTTAGAGATGCAGCACTGAAACAGGCCCTTCGGCCCACCGAGTCTGTGCCGACCATTAACCACCCATCTACACTAATCCCATATTCCTACCTCATCCTCACCTGTCCCTATATTCCCCTACCACCTACCTATGCGAAGTGCAATTTATAATGGCCAATTTACCTATTAACCTGCAAGTCTTTTGGCTGTGGGAGGAAACCGGAGCACCCGGAGGAATCCCACGCAGACACAGGGAGAACTTGCAAACTCCACACAGGCAGTACCCAGAATTGAACCCGGGTCGCTGGAGCTGTGAGGCTGCGGTGCTAACCACTGCGCCACTGTGCCGCAGTTGTTGGGGTTGACACCACTTTGCCTACAATGGCAAGCATGTCTTCAGCCGTTAAGGCCCCCTAAACTCTGGATTTCCCTTCCTAAACATCTCACCCCCTCTCCTCCTTTAAGATGCTGCTTAATACCTACCTCTTTAAGCAAGGTTTTGGTCATCTATTGTAATATCTTTTCCTTTGCCTTGGTGTCAGTTTTTGTCCGATTACACTTTTGTTCAGCACCTTGGGGACGTTTTATTGTTTTGTAGCACTATATAAATTAAAGTTGTTAAAGCTGAAACCTGAATACTGTATTCAGTTTGGTCGTAACCTAAGAAATGGGAGCGTGCTCGGCCATTTAACAAGATCATGGCTGATCTGATCTCTGCATCAACTCCACTTTCCTGCCTGTTCCCCTAAACCCTTAGCTCCCTTTAGTTCAAGAATCTGTCTGTCTCAACCTTTTAATATATTCAGTGCCCCAGCCTCCATTGCTCTCTGCGGTAGAGAATTCCAAGATTCACAACCCTCGGGATCACAGAATTGTTACAGCACAGAAGGAAGCCATTCAGCCCATCGTGCTTGCACCCACCCTCCGAATGAGCAATTCACCTTGTGCCACTCCCCCGCCTTCTCCCCGTAACCAATGCATTCCACATCTTAATCAATTGCTGCGTGAAAAAGTTTTTCCTCATGTCGCTTTTGCTTCTTTTACCAATTACTTTAAATCTGTGACCTCTTGTTCTCAATCTTTTCATGAGTGGGAACAGTTTCTCCCTATCTATTCGGTCCAGTCCCCTCATGATTTTGAATTCATCTATCAAATCTCCTCTCAACCTTCTCCAAGGCAAACGGTCCCAACTTCTCCAGTCTTTCTTAATAACTAAAGTTCCTCATCCCTGGAACCATTCTTGTGAATCTTTTCTGCACCCTCTCTAATGCCTTTGAGTACTGCCTAAAGTGCGACGCCCAGAACTGGATGCAATACTCCAGCTGAGGCCGAGCTAGTGTGTTATACAAGTTCAACAACACCTCCTTGCTCTTGTACTCTATGCCCCTATTAATAAAGTCTAGGATACTGTATGCTTTATTAACCACTCTCAACCTGTCCTGCCACCTTCAATGACGTATGCACATTTACACACAGGTTCCTCTGCTTCTGCATTCCCTTTAAAATTGTACCCTTTATTCTATTTTGTCCATGCTCTTCCTACCAAAATGAATCACTTCACATTTCTCCCAATTGAACATCATCTGCCATCTGTCTGCCCTTTCCATCAACTTGTCTGTCCTTTTTGAAGTTTTTATTTATTTATTTATTTAGAGATACAGCACTGAAACAGGCCCTTCGGCCCACCGAGTCTGTGCCGAACAACAACCACCCATTTATACTAATCCTACATTAATCCCATATTCTCTACCACCTACCTACACTAGGGCACTGTTCTCCTCACAGTTCAAAATGCTTCCAATTTTCGAATTCCCTGTACACCAAGGTCTAGGTCATTAATATATATCAGGAAAAGCAAGGGTCCCAGCATTGACCCCTTAAGAACACCACTACAAACCTTCCTCTGGCCTGAAAAACATCCATTAACCACTACTTTGTTTCCTGTCACTTAGCCAATTCCATATCCATGTTGCTATTGTTCTGTTTATTCCATGAGCTATAACTTGGCTCACAAGTCGGTTGTGTGGCATTGTATCAGATGCCTTTTGGAAGCCCATGTACACCACATCAACCCTCTGTTACCTCTTCAAAAAAACTCCAAGTTATTTGAACATGATTTTACCTTAAGAAATCCATGCTGACTTTCTTCAACCCACATTTGTCCACGCGACTCTTAATTTTGTCCCAAATTATTCTCTCTAGAAGTTTCCCTACTGCCGAAGTTAAACTGACCAATCTGTACTTGCTGGGCTTATCTTTACATTAGTTTGTGAACAAGGATGTGGCATTTGCAATTCTCCAGACCTCTGGCACCACCCCCCGAGTCTGAAGACTGGGCAATTTCCACTCTCTCTTCCTTCCGTACCCTTGGATGCATCTCATCCAGTCCTGGTGTCTTATCCACTTTAAGTACAGACTGATTATCAATTTTAAACCCTTCTAGTGTCTCCAGACCCATAGCAATGTGATTTGACTCTTGACTGCCCTCTGAAATGGCCTAGCAAGCCACTCACTTGTCAAGGACAGTTCGGGATGAGCAACAAATGCTGGCATGGCCAGTGATGCCTGCATCCCATGGAAGAATTTATAAAAAAAAAAAAAATCTATGCTACAAGTCACACATGATTTCTCTTTCATAAATCCATGCTGACTCTGCCCAATCATATCATTGTTTCCCAAGTGTCCAGTTATCTCATCCTTTTATAATAGCTTCTAACATTTTCCCTACTACTGACATTAAACTAACAGGTCTGTAGTTCCCTGTTTTCTGTCTCCCTCTTTCTTAAAAAGTGCACTTATATTTGCTACTTTCCAGTCAGCAGGAACCTTTCCAGAATCTATAATTTTTATACTCCATCCCCCTTGCAATAAATACCAACATTGCATTTGCCTTCCTAATTACATGCTGTATCTGCTTGCTTACTTTTTGTGATTTCATGTATAAGGACACTCATCCCTCTGTACCACAGCATTCTGCACCGTCTCTCAATTTAAATAATTGTTTGCTTTTCTATTCTTCCTGCCAAAGTGGACAACCTCACATATTTTCCCACATTATATACTCCATCCCTTCACAAACTCTTGTGACCTCCTCACAACTTGCTTTCCCAGCTATCTTTGTATCAGCAAATTTGGCTACAGTACGCTCAGTCCCTTCATCCAAGTCATTATTATCGATTGTAAATAATTGAGGCCCAGCACTGATCTCTGGCACTCAACTAGTTATAGTTTGCCAAAATGAAAATAGCCCATTTATCCCTACTGTTTCCTGTTAGCCTGCATAGAGGATTAGCTAACTAATATATTACCCCCAGCACTAGGAGCACTCATCTTGTGTAGTAACCTTTTATGTGGAACCTTATCGAATGCCTTTTGGAAATCCAAATACACTACATCTACTGATTCCCCTTATCCACCCTGCATGTTGCATCCTCAAAGAACTCTAATAAATGTGTCAAGTGCTATTCCCCTTTCAAGCAAAGCCAACATGTTTTTATTATGAAGAAAACGTTCTTGAAAATGATGCAGAAAATGTCCACGAAGCTGATCCTTAGCATTTAAGGGGCTTAAGTTAATGAGGAAAAGCCTGAAAAACTCACTGATTCTTGTCTTTTCAAGAATGGACAGAGGAGCCTTTATTCAGGCATGGCAGATACTAGGTGGGATGGAAAAGGTTAATCCAGAATATGGTTTCAAGTCAAACCAACCACAAATTGTAGGAAGGCGCAGCATAGATACAAACTAGCATCGTGTTTGGACTTGTGCTAGTACAAATAGTACGGTGGGGTTTCAGCAATTCCTGTGAGGTGTAATGTTATGTTCTCGGTAACTTTTGCTTTGGTGAAAGGATTACCCTCTCCGCTATCAGCTATTCTGATTGTTCAGGGTTTTATTAAAAAAATTAAAAGTTGGAGTTTGGGTATGTCAGGGTTCGCTCTCTGGTTTAGATTGAATTTGAGAAATGAATAATGAGAAAAATGATTTAGAGGGGTTGTCTTGTGTGATCCCAGTCTTGGTGTATAAAAAGTTAGGCCCTTCCGAAGAATGGATAATTGGAGTACATAACTGAAAAGTGTCAGCAAGAGTCGGGGTGTTGGGTGAGAAATTGGTGGGGGGAAGTATCTAAAGCCAATTTCTTAGCTGAGGGAGAGGAATTTAAAAAAAAAAGTAATATGGGTGTTGGCATTTGTTGCCCATCCCCTCCTTGCTTTGAAAAAGATGTGGACTTACTGTTTTGAAGAACTTTGTGCCTACAGAGTCGTAGTTACACGGCACAGAAACAGGCCCTTTGGCCCATCATGTCCGTGCCGGCCATCAAGAACCTATTCTAATCCCATTTTCCAGCACTTGTATGCTATGCCGTTTCAAGTGCTCATCTAAATACTACTTAAATGTTGTGAGGGTTCCTGCCTCTACCACCTCTTCAGGCAGTGCGTTCCTGATTCCAACCACCCTCTGGGTGAAAAACTTTTTCCTTAAATCCCCTCTAAACCTCCTGCTCCTTACCTTAAATCTATGCCCCCTGGTTATTGACCCCTCCACTCAGAGAAAAAGCTTCTTCCTATCTAACTTATCAATGCCCCTCAATTTTGTATACCTCAATCATGTCCCCCCTTAGCTTTATCTGCTCTAAGGAAAACAACCCTAGCCTTTTCAGTCTCTCTTCATAGCTGAAATGCTCCAGCCCAGGCAACATCCTGGTGAATCTCCTCTGCACCCTTTTCAGTGCACTCACATCCTTCCTATCGTGTTGTGCCCAGAACTGTACACAGTACTCCAGCTATGGCCTATTTAGCGTTTTATACAGCTCCATCATAACCTCCCTGCTCTTGTATGCCTCAGCTGATAGACAGGTATCCCATATGCCTTCCTAACCACCTTAGAGTCTAGTCATATAGCATAGAAACAGGCCCTTCGGCCCACCACGTCCATGCCGACCATAATGCCTGTCTATGCTAATCCCACCTGCCTGCATTAATTCCATATCCCTCTATGCCTTGCTCATTCAAGTACCTGTCCAGATGCCTCTTAAATGTTGCTACTGTTCCTGCCTCCATCACCACCTCTGGCAGCTCATTCCAGATACCCACTATTTTGTGTGAAAAATTTACCCCTTTGATCCCCTTTAAACCTCCTCCCTCTCGCCTTAAATCTATGCCCTCTAGTTTTAGCCACCCCTACCATGGGAAACAGACTCTGGCTATCTACCCTATCTATGCCTCTCATAATTTTATATACCTCTATCATGTCCCCTCTCAGCCTCCTTCGCTCCAGGGAAAACAGAACCTTGCCTATCCACAGTGGCGCAGTGGTTAGCACTGCAGCCTCACAGCTCCAGGGACCCGGGTTCGATTATGGGTACTGCCTGTGCGGAGTTTGCAAGTTCTCCCTGTGTCTGTGTGGGTTTTCGCCGGGTGCTCCGGTTTCCTCCCACATCCAAAGACTTGCAGATGAAAGGTAAATTGGCCGTTGTAAATTGCCCCTAGTGTAGGGAGGTGATGGGGAATATGGGATTACTGTAGGGTTAATATAAATGGGTGGTTGTTGGTCGGCACAGGCTCGGTGGGCCGAAGGGCCTGTTTCAGTGCTGCATCTCTAAATAAAATATAAATAAAAAAATAACTCAAGCCCTCCAAACCAGGCAACATCCTTGTGAATCTTGTCTGCACCCTCTCTAGCTTAATCACATCTTTCCTTTAGTGCAGTGACCAGAACTGCACACACTACTCCAAATGTGGCCTAACCAACGTTATATCCAACTGTAACATGATGTCCCAACTCTTGAACTCAGTGCCTCGGCCGATAAAGGCAAGCATGCCATACGTCGTCTTCACCACCCTGTCTACCTGTGTTGCCACAGGGAACGATGTACTTGCAACCCAGGGCCCTGCCATTCACTATTTGTCCTGCCTGGGTTTAACTTCCCAAAATGCATCACTTCGCACTTGTCTGCATTAAATTCCATTTGCCAATCCCTTGCCCACTTTCCCAGTTGATCGATATTCTGTTGTAACCTTAGACGACCACCTTCACTGTCCACTATACCACCAATTTTGGTGTCATCTACAAACTTACTAATCATGCCCCCTACATTCACTTCCAAGTCATTAATATATATGACAAACAACAGAGGGCCCAGCACCGATCCCTACGGCACACCACTGGCCTCCAATCTGAAAAACAACCCGCCACTACCACCCTTTGCCTCCTATCACCAAGCCAATTTTGTATCCACTTGGCTAGCTCACCCTAGATCCCTTGTGTTCGAACCTTCTGGACCGTCCTACCATGCGGGACCTTGTCAAAGGCTTTGCTAAAGTCAATGTAGACCATGTCCATCGCCCTGCCCTCGTCAATCCTCTTGGTCACCTCCTCGAAAAACTCAATCAAATTCGTGAGACATGATTTCCCACGCACAAAGCCATGCTGACTATCCCTAATCAGACCATGCCTTTCCAAATGCATATAAATCCTGTCTCTCAGAATCCCTTCCAATAACTTTCCCACCACTGATGTGAGGCTTACCGGCCTGTAGTTCCCTGGCTTATCCCTGCTGCCCTTCTTAAATAATGGAACAACATTAGCTATCCTCCAGTCTTCTGGTACCTCACCCTTGGCTAACGACGATACATAAATCTCTGCCAGGGCCCCAGCAATCTCCTCCCTTGCTTCCCATAGCATCCTAGGATACACCTGGTCAGGCCCTGGGGAGTTATCCTCCTTAATGCGCTTCAAAACCTCCAACACCTGCTCCTTTGTAATGTTGATATGCTCCAGGATATCGCTGTTCCTTCCCTTGAACTCACTAGCTTCCATGACCTTCACGGTAAATACAGACGAGAAGTATTCATTTAAGACCGCGCCCATTTCCCGTGGCTCCACACATTGGTTACCTCACTGATCCTTAAGGAGACCTACTCTCTCCCTCACTACCCTTTTACTCTTAATATACTTATAGAATCTTTTAGGATTCTCCTTTATCTTTTCTGCCAGGGAAATCTCATGGCCCCTTTTCAACCTCCTAATTTCCTTCTTAAGTGTACTCCTTCATCTCCTTGAGGGACTTGCTTGATCCCAACTGCCTATACCTGACGTATGCCTCCTTCTTTGTCCTGACCAGACCCTCAATATCCCTCGTCAACCAAAGTTCCCTGAACTTGTCAGCCTTGCCCTTTCATCCAACAGGAACATGCCGGCTCTGAACTCTTCCTATCTCACTTTTAAAAGCCTCCCACTTGCCAGACGTCCCTTTACCTGTAAACGGCCTCTCCCGTTCAACTTTTGAGAGTTCCTGTCTGATGCCATTGAAATTAGCCTTCCCCCAATTTAGTACTTCAACCTGAGGACAAGTCCTATCCTTTTCCATAACTATCTGATCGAGTTATGGTCACTGGTCCCAAAATGCTCCCCCACTGACACATCAACCACCTGCCCAGCCTCATTTTCTAAGAGGAAGTCGAGTGTAGCCCCTTCTCTAGTAGAGCCATCCACATACTGCTTCAGAAAACTAACCTGGACACACTTAACAAATTCTTCCCCATCTGATCACTTAGCACTAAGGCAGTCCCAGTCAATATTAGGGAAGTTAAAATCACCTATTATAACCCTATAATTCCTACACCTATCTGTGATTTCCCTAAATATGTGCTCCTCCAATTCCCTCTGACTATTGGGGGGCCTATAGTATAATCCCATCAAAGTGATCACCCCTTTCTTCTTTGTAAGTTCTACCCATATGGATTCGCTGGATATTACCCCCGGGATATCCTGTCTAAGTACTGCCGTGATGTCCTCCCTAATCAATAGTGCAACTCCCCCTCCTCTCTTACCTCCACCTCTGTCACGCTGGAAGCATTGGTATCCTGGAACATTGAGCTGCCAGTCCTGCCCGTCCCTCAACCACGTTTCCGTAATAGCTATAATATCACAATCCCATGTACTGATCCATGCTCTGAGTTCATCTGCCTTACCTGTAAGGCTTCTTGCATTAAAGTAAATGCAGTTTAGGCTATCAGACCTTCCATGCTCCCTGTCCTGCCCCTGCCCAGCCTGCCTACTGGACTTGCTTTAAGCTCTACATTTGCCTCAACTATCTCATCGGAGAGACTGCTACTTTGGGTCCCACCCCCCCTGCAAGACTAGTTTAAACCCTCCCGAGTAGTACTGGCAAACCTCCCTGCAAGGATATTGGTCCACTTCCAGCTCAGATGCAACCTGTCTGCCTGTGCTGCTGCCTTCAGTGATCTATGGACAAGTACACCAAGATCCCTCTGACCTTTTGTACTTCCTAGGGTCCTACCATCCATTGCATTTTCCCTTGCCTTGTTAGTCCTCCCAAAATGCATCACCTCACACTTCTCGGGATTAAATTCCATTTGTCACTGCTCCACCCATCTATATCATCCTGTAGTCTAAGGCTTTCCTTGGAGGACAGATAAGAGCCACCCATGTTAGTGTAGGACTGGAGTCTCTCACAGGTCAGACTGGTAAGGATGGCATGTCTCCTTCCCAGTTGAAACCACTTGGGTTCTTGCAACAATTTGATCATGGTCACTTCTGTTAACCATTAACAAAGATAAATGTTTCCCAAATCTCCTATTTCCTTTTTGAAGCCCTTTCTTGAATCTCATTTCTGGAGTCTAAGTTCTCCAGACACGTGAAAATCTGGAAGACTTCTGTCATGCCTGCCCTCATCATCCTCTTTGTCAATGTAAGGTCCCAGGGAGCACAATCTTGCCATATAACTTACTTCTTGTAGTTCAGGATTTCGTCTTGCCGCCCTCTTCCAGATTTCGGCCAATACTTTGGTAATGATCAAAATTGAGGCAGCCCTCCAATTGAAATATTGCCAAGGCCAGATACAACTTCAATATATATCTTTGTTTTGATATTGGCTAAGGCAGGATTATTCACAATCGCCAAACTCAATGCTCTTTCAAGAGTTTCATGGCATCTTTGCCACTTAGAAATACAGGAATGGACAGACAAGACTGGGCTTCATTTCATTGTCTCATCTGAAGGATGACACCTCTGACAGTGCAGCATCCCCTCTACATTGCATTGAAATGCTAGCCTAGATTATATAGTCGCAATCTCGAATGGAGATAGAAAAGAGAACAACCAGAACAATTGAGGATCGGATTGAGGAGTTTTCCTTTATTCATTCACAATGTAAGTGTTGAGGTTGCATTTATTGCCCATTTCTAATCTGCCTTGAATACAACGGAGTGGCTTCCTAGGCCATTTCAGAGTGCAGTTAAGAGTCAACCACATTGCTTTGGGTTTGGAGTCACAGGTAGGCCAGACCTGGTAAGGACGGCAGATTTTCTTCCCTGAAGGACATTGGTCAACCAGATGGTTTTTTAATGACAGTCTGGTAGTTTCATGGTCATTATTGAGACTAACTTTTTATTCCAGATTTATTTAATTCACTCAAATTAAATTCCCCAGCTGCCGTGGTGAACTCATGTCACCATATCATTAGTCTAGGCCTCTGCACTACTAGTTTAGTGACATAACCACCAAGTTACTGCACCCCACATTGTGATTATGTAAATTATGCAGGTTCTCACTGGAATAGAGAAGGTTGGGAGGTGAAAGTTAATGTCACCCCCCATGACCAGTTGTTTCACCTTGTCTGGAACAGAAGACACAGGCTCCGCTTTAACAGTGAAAAATTCAAAACTAATGAGGAAACAACATTTCGGTGAATGTGTGGTTGCCTGGGAGCTGGTAAAAGCAGATAGTATTAATTTATTTGCATGTAAATTAGTTTGATTTGTTTTAGAAAATAACATTTTGTAATACATTATGTAAGTAATTTGGGACATGGCATGAGGCTTGGGAGGAACAGGTGAGTTTGGACCCATGGTTCCCAAAGCTCTCCACCACTGGGGGTTTTCCTCACTGCATGTCTGGGTCTGTTATAGATTTGTAGCCTGTCTGGATGGGGTACAAGAAAAAAGGAAGACTTGCATTTATACTGTGCCTTTCATAACCTCTGGATGTTTACAGCCTGTGAAGTACCTATTGAAGTGTAGTTACTGTTGTAATATAGTAACTGCAGCAACCAATTTGTACACAGCCAGCTCCCACAAACATATGACGATGGACAGATGAGCTGTTTGGTTTACATGTAATGTTGATTAAGGGATAAATATTGGACAGGCCACGAGAAGAACCTCTTCAATAGTGCCGTGGGATATTTGGGCGCTTAGCCATGAGTTGAATTGTTGTCATGGTTTCAGCCTGTAGCTAATTTCTAATGGGACATTCTTTTCTGCCTTTCCTTCCCAGAGGTCATACACATTAATACTGGAAGCGTGGGATCAGGACAATGCAACATCTGGTGAGTACCCTAAGCTATGCTTCTGAGGTATTTCAGTAACTTGCCTGGTCTCGTACCAAAAAACATTCCATATGTATTCAATGTTGTATTGACAGCTTTTGGGAAGGTGTGTCGGGCTATTCATTTGCCAGGGGTAAATTGGAACTGGGGAGAGGAGTCCGAGGAGCCCAGACATGCAATCAATGGGAAATTCTAATACCTGAAATGCTTTATGGTGACTAATTATGTACAGATTCCATATGTGCATATTTGACAATTTAAATTCCAAGTTTTTTGAAAGAAAATGAAGTAATTTTGCCCACCCACGCACTTCACTTTTTTTTTTGTTCTCCTCTCTCAAACATCTACCAATTGCAGGGATTCCATTCATACCTGATACCTTGCCCAAGTCACAATTTTATCTAACCCAGGAGTGTTTGATGGGTCAGTGTAGAGGGAGCTTTACTCTGTATCTAACCCTGTGCTGTATCTGTCCTGGGAGTGTTTGGATGGGTCAGTGTAGAGGGAGCTTTACTCTGTATCTAACCTGTTTTTTTCTTTTTTTTGCAAGTCACACAGCCTGCAGCATCCATCACACAGCAACAGTCAGCTGCACCTCGTTGATACACTCAGCACCTCCAATTAGGCAGCAGCCAAACCTGTTTTTTTTTAATCTGGCACTTTTTTTTAATATAAGGTGGCCTTTATTCCCCAGGCCTCTTAACATATTTAACCCTGTTTTTAAAAAAAATTTATCTAACCCCTGTGCTGTATCTGTCCTGGGAGTGTTTGATGGGGACAGTGTAGAGGGAGCTTTACTCTGTATCTAACCACGTGCTGTACCTGTCCTGGGAGTGCTGATATTGACAGTGGTTGTGGTAGATGGGAAAGAGTATTATTCCTATCTCCATCACTGAATTCTTCAGTGAAGAATTACCTGAAGAGGGGAAAAAAGGAATTGGATAAATACTTGAAAAAATGGCAAAGATGGGAATGAGTGGAGAGGTGGGATTAATCTGTTTGCTTTTTGACAAAGTCAGGGGAGCCTTGATGGGTTGAATGAGCACCTTCAGTGCTGTGCTGTACTATGATTCTGAACCAAAACTTTCAGGCTTCATAGCCAAGCTGTGAATCCAAGATTTACCTTTCAGCTCACAACTCAATTCTGCACGTTGAGAAATCATAGGAAAGTGACTCAGATGGAATATTCTGGAATATGTTTGTTAAAAATCAACTTTTGTGCTAATTTTCAAGTAGATCCATTGCAGTAAAGAATTCTGATGCTATTTGATAGATGAATTGATCACAGCTAACTGTTTTCTTGGGTGCAGTACACTTGCTTGGGTTTCAGTCTATGTTTGTACAACAGCATAATATCACCATGGGTACAGCCTTGCACCTGCTTTTCCCACCTCTGAACACCAGGCCCCAATTATTTCCACTGCAAGGCAAGTGGTTGGATGGCTGGTTATTACCTCCTTCATGAGGTAGTTAGATTTGCTGGAGTGCCACATGGACAGGATTACCCATGTGCTCTGGTGATCAGGAAGAAGGGAGAAATATTTAAAATGGATGCTATGGCATTCTCCTGGTGTCCTGGCCAATATTTATCCCTCAGTCCAGGATTGGTAGGAGTGAGTAACTAAACTGTGTAGGGAGCTAAGCTTCTATGCAAACTGATTTTATATATACTAAGCTGCATGTAATCCTATCAAAGGATGTCTTAGTAATTGCTGCTCTGGATGTAAGGGAGATAACTGCCATTGAGGTCAAGAGATCATAGAATGTGATACCTGCCCAATGTTAGTATGCTTGGAATATTAGAGATATGCAAGCACATTAGTGCTATAATTCTTTAGATGCCCCTGGACCCACTGAACACTATCTTTCAGGTCAGGTAGTCATCACTGCATATTGACCTGTTAAGCAATTCCCTACTAAGGGTTCCTGAGTGAGTGGTGGTAAGATTGATGCAGTGTGATCTCTTTGCTAATCAATTGGATATAGGCGTTTCAGGTTTGTTATACTCCTCTCCCATAAGTCTGGTTCCCAGTCTGCAACACCTCAATTTTAAATTCTCAGCCTGGTTTTCAGATCCCTTCATGGCATCTCTCCTCAAGCCTTACACTGCTCAAATCTCTGTGCTCCTCCAATTCTGGCCTCTTGTGCATCCCTGATTTTATTTGCTCTATCATCGCATTTAGCTGCCTGGGCCCTAAGCTCTGGAATTCCTTCCCTAAATCCCTCTGCCCCTCTCTCCACCTTTTTGCGACATTCCTTAAAACCTACCTCTGACCAAATCTTTGGTCACTTGTCCTAATATCTTATGACAAATTTGGTTAACGCTCCTGTGAAGCACCTTGGGATGTTAAATATGCTATATAAATGTAAGTTGTTGAGTTTAAAACTTTGTCAGAGAATTGGGTTCCAAGAGGACTGGATAGCATAGTGACTGTTTGAAATCCTACTTGCAACGTTAAGTATATGTAAGTGTAATGGGTGTGGGTTATAAAAAGGGAATATCTTCCAAGTCTAAACGAAGTGTGAAAAGCATTCGGTAGTCCAATTATAGATGTTTGTCCTTTCAAACTTGGCTTGTGTCTCGAGTATTTTGAACTATAGAACACTGATGTACTAATTTAGTATTGTGGGAGCAGTTTGAGGGATGGTTTAAACTCCCATAGGAAGCAGATTGCACAATACTAAACAGGCTTTGATGTGACTTTTCCCACCTACCCCCCCGCCCCCCCCCCCCCCCCCCCCCCAAAAAGAATTCTGTGAAGGTGGCAGGACACGTTGAGGGTGTTTATATATTTAAAGAGAAAAACATCCTGGCTTTAAAAATAGAGGCAAACTAATTATGCTAAACCTTTATAAATCACTGGCTAGGCCTCAGCTGGAGTATTGTCTAGTTCCAGGCACTGCACTGTAGGAAGGATGTCAAGGTCTTGGAGAAGGTGCAGAGGAGATTTATCAGAATTCTACCAGGGATTAGTGACTTCAGTTATGTGGAAGAACTAGAGAAGCTGAGATTCTCCTTTTGAGCAGGGAAGGTTAAGGGGAGATTTATTGGAGCTGTTCAAAATTATGAAGGGTTTTGATAGTGTCAGCAAGGAGAAACTGTTTTCCACTGGTGGGACTGTTCGATAACCAGAAGAGACAGGTTTAAGGGAATTGGCAAAAGAGCCAGAGAGGAGATGGGAAGTTTTTTTATGTAGTATATTATGATCTGGAATGCACTGCCTGAAAGGGTAGTGGAAGCAGATTCAATAGTAATATTCAAAAGAGAATTGGATACATGCCTAAAGAGGTAACATTGGCATTTTATGGGGAAAAAGCAGGGGTGGGACTAACTGGATAGCTCTTTCAATGAGCCGGCACAGGCGCAATGGGCCAAATGGCTGTGTTTTGGGCTGTGAAATTCTATGATCTATGATTAATTGTATTCACTTCATTAAGCCTAGTGACAATATTACACCTGTTCCACCTCCACAAAACCCATCCAGGACGAAAGTTTAAAGGTTTTCTGTTATCCAAAGCCAGTTCCTTGCATTCACTATGGAACTGCTTTCTACTAAATAGTCCTAAGCAGTTTTATGAATGTCTGTGGGCAATGTGAATGAATGCCTCATTGCTGCAGTGATATGCAGGGCAGTGTGTGCGCACACAAGACCGTTAAATGGCAGCATCCCTGAATAGCGCATTGCACTTTGCTGAGAATGAGTGAAGGAAACAGAGAATGTTTCAGTTTCTAGCATTAACCTCCCTCTCAAAAAAGAATCAGAACACATCAATAATATTTTAAAAAACTTGCATTCTTTCACATATATCCTCGCAAATTTTTCCATTTCTCAATTCCTATCTCTGCATTTATATTGGGAGCTTCTGGAAATGTCATGGTTTAATTGTGTAGTTTGACCATTAAAGGTGCTGTGATAGTAACGGAAGGGACAAGGGAAGAAGATAAATACATCAGTGTATGATAAATAGGTACTGGATTATGTCTTTGTGCTTGTTCTAATTTTCTCTCCTAACCCCACTTCATCTGAGTTGGCCTTGCCTCCTTGGGGGTAATGAACATTGGGGGATAGTACAACCCATACAATATTTCCTTCCGTTCACTTCAATGGGAAGGAAAATCACATGTAGTACATGATGGACGGCCAATTCCGTATCATTCATTTTATGCCATCACTCAGGTAGAATTAGCTCCTTGTGTGCCACAGCATGTGTATAATTAGTTTTACATAGAAATTGTGATCTGTGCTTTTGAAGTTATGCAAATCAATTAGCCAGTTAGCTTTTAAGCCCCCTCCCCTGGTGTATACACTACTTCCTCACTGAAAGGGAGGAGGAACATCCTGCCTCTAGGAATGCAACTAAAAGCATTGTCACATGGAGGTGCGTGTGAAAGCAGCCTACCAGCTACGTTTGGTCCACCATTCCAAGGGACAATTGTCTACCTTACCCCTGACTCTGACCACCCAGTTGAGAACTGTGTGAAGGAAAATTGCTGCTTCATCCATTGCAAGATAAAGACTGTGAGTTTGTGCACTTGGGATGTTGAAAAGCATTACACAACTTGAGGTGACATAGGCACTAGCACAAAAAGCATCTTTTCAGATTGCTTGGATAAAAAGATTTGTATCAGCGAGGTTTTGCAGTTGAAAGAAACGTCACATGCTGAGGGCATTTGGAGATCTGGGCAATATTCTGTTAACGTCTGCTTCTGTGGACTTCTAGCCAATGAGGATTGATGCAGTGCTTGTTTTTTTTAAAACCTCATCAGATTCCTGCAAGATTTTTTTCAGGGTGGTGGTCGATGGTGAGACACAGGGCTACAACCAGGATTGGTGGAATACAAGATTGTAGCATACTGAAAAAGTGAGGGACGTTGGCTGTTGGTGCTGGCAGCGGGTGGGGTGTGTTGGATAACTGGGCTTGCGTGCGACCCTGGATGACGCAGGAGTCGGGTTTTAAATAATTAAATGGCAGGTGGATTAAATGTTCAACTAATTAAATAATCCTCGTAACTAATGACTAGTTGTTCAGAACTGACTCATTTGAATGAATATCTGACTTGCATTCAGTGATGAACCTGACTATCATCTTTACCTTCCCTCCCTTTGGTTCATGTGATGCAGGCTCTGAGCAAAACTCATTAAACTGATTCAACAGCACATCTTTCTGAAGGCTATTAGACTTTCATTTTGTATGCATGAGATAGGGATATTTATTTCTCCCTCCTCTCTGCTCCATCTCTCTGCCCTCCCTGTTGAAATGGTGTAACCATTGTAATAGAGCATTGAATGCAGTGTAATCCAAGGTTTTATACACACAGCAGTGCAGCCCATGGCAAGTGGCCTCATCTTCCTCTGTCAGCTACACTGGTAGAGATACCCAGCTGCAACAGATGGTTGACAAGAAGACAGTTATGGGTACGGTCATGTAGTAATTGTTACTGGACTAATAATCCAGACAATGGGAGTTCAAATCCCACCACAGCAGTTTGCGAATTTGAATTGAGTTGAAAAATCAGTGTTTAAAAAAAAAAATAAATGATGGGATAGTAAAAGTGGCCATGAAACTCAGATTGTGGTTAAAAACCCATCTGGTTCACTCATGCCTTTCTAGGGATGGAAACCACCTGTCCTTGCTTTGTCAGGAACTATGTGACTCCAAATCCACACCAACATGGTTGACTCTTAAGTGGCCTAATAAACTACTGTTATATCAAAACCACTACTAGTGATTCAAGAAGGTGGCCCAGTGCCACCAGCTCGGGGTGACTAGGAAAGGGCAGTAAGTGCCAATGTTGCCAACCATGCCCATGTCCTGAGAATTAATTTCAAAACAAATGGTTTGAGACCCTGCAGCTGTGCAGCTGAGGAATCCTCCTCCACTATTATACACTTGTTAAGCAGTTGGGTGTCTGCATTACACAGTGGAGTTCAACCTGATGCGTATCTTGACAAGAGGTCCCTCTCTCTGGGCACAGACATGAGGCTCATGTAGTGAGTGTCAGAGCCTCTGGTTAAGCTTCACTATAAAACCAGCTGACCCAGGCATCTTGTGAATACCCCACTGTGACCTTCGAGCATAAATGTGTTGACTTGACTGGCTCCCTTGGCACAAATACCCGTTCGAGGAAAGGAATGAGGAGGTTGTTCCTTGCGGCCTTTTGCAACGCCCCATGCCAATTTGCCCCCTTTTTATTCACAATGTGGGGAACTTTATAATAGGGGTGCAACAGCGTGCTTGGGACAGGATGCTCAATAAACATAACCTCATCCAAATCAAATTTTTATATTAAAAATACCACCTCTGTTGAAGAGGATGAGCTGCTGAAAGGGGAGAAGGTGGATAACCTGACCAGTTTGTATGTCTTCCCCCACTACAACCCCAGCCCAATATACAGTCACATCGAGACTTCAGACACTATACCACTCTGTGTGCACATAGAAAACAGCTGGACTATTCTGCTACTGGTTACATTTAGTACCCTGACTAAATACACTCCAGACTGGGACATAATGTGACCTGCTGACTGCCAGATTTGATCTTTCTCTTTGATACTCTGTTTTGCCACATGCAGGTGTGGAAGTGAAAAGGCAATGGTCTGTAGGAAGCTTGAGGTTTGATTCAGTCTCTTCAGACCCTGCTGGCTACAGATCTCAAGTTTACGACCAACTTTTGCCCTGTGAGTCAGCCACTGTTGTAATCCTGTCTGCAGATGTTACATTTAAAAGTCTGCCTTTTCACCTGGTTAACCTTTCACCACCACGTCTTACATAGGCTGACACCAATTATATTTCTGAACAGTAAGTTTGAGCAAGTAACGTGGTAACTTGATCCAAAACCCTGTCAGTTACGGTTGGAGAGTCTGGTTCCTGTTATTACTAGTAAGGTTGATTTTCTAAATTTAAACTTTCTTGATCTGGTTCTGGCTTAAGGCAAGTTATGCAGTTTTGTTCAATAGTGATGAAGACAATCCCAGTATCACATCAAAGAGTGGAATTTAATTTTATTTGGCACTTTGGGTATGGTCAATGTGATCCAGGACATTGTTCCATAACGAGAAAATGTGCGTTTATATAGCACCTTTCACAATATCCCAAAGCATTTTACAGCCAATGAAGTACTTTTGCAGCGTAGTTACTGTTGTAATGTAGGAAAGCAGCAGACAATTTATGCACTGCAAGATCCCACAATGAGGTAATACCAGAATTTCTTTTCCAGCACCTTTATAATGTCTTAAAACATCCCAAGGTACTTCATTGGAAAATTATTGTACAAAATTTGACACACGTTTAGGTGTTTGAGGGAAAAATATTAGCCAAGAAACCAGGGAGAATGCTGCTGCTCTTCGTGTAGTGCTATGGGATCTTTTACATCCTCCTGGTAAGGACTGATGTCTCCTTCTAAAGACAACAGTTCTGACCGTGCAGCACTCTTCTCAGTACTGTCTAGTGTTTTGAGATCAAGATTCAAGGGTTGCACTTGAATCTACAACCTCCTGATTCATCTGAGTGCTACCCACTGAGCTACAGTTGATACCTGGGGAAGCAGATGAGCAACGTTATTTTTGTTTCATAAATTTAAAAAGTGAATTTTATATGTCCTCGATGAAGGATCTCAGTGAACAACTTTTACTTCTATCGCTTATTGTGTGAAGCTGGCACTCTGACTTTAAATATGATGTGGATTGAAGCTCCCACTGCTCTGCTCCAACAATGCCTGAACTCCAGCCTCTGAAGAATACTGTCCATTGCACTGGTGGAGTACTCCTGTTTCTCACACCAGCTGCTCTGTAGACTCTTGAGTTTAGCGTCAGATCTAAGGGCAGTTTTAAAATTGTGAATTTAAACTCTATGGAACTGAGCTAGTCTTGGTAAGATCTTAGAACAGCCTTAACTGCCAGGCGTTAGATTTGACCACAGTTTTTTACCAAGGTTAAAACATATTGGTAAATTGGATGAGAATAGTTTGAAAAAAATGTTGCAAAGAGGATTGCCACTGTCGATGCTGCTGGCATTGAAGATCTCCTAAATTGCCTAGTTGGGAGGGCTTAATCTGGCTGCATAACAAATTCTCCAGGTAACTGCACACGTGCATCCTGTTCCCATGGCAATACATAGAGCCAAAATATTTAGGGCCAGATTTTCAGAACTCTGGGCTATTCTGCAATGTAAGTTTGTTTCCCTGAAGAGAGGATTGTGTACACGGCAGAGCTGAAACATTCTTGGTGGTTTTCGTTTAAGGTTTCATTGTGGTTTGTGCACACATGCTCCCGACATGTACCAGAGCAGTGGGATACAAGTCAAGAAGTTCAGATAGGGAACTTGGAAGGTACACAGTGCTGAATGCAGTACTGTTACTGATTGACTGCAGCTGGCACCTCTGACAGTGCAGCACTCCCTCAGTACTGCACTCGAGTGTCGTGCTGAATTATATGTTCAGGGCTCTGGAGTGGGGATTCAGCCTATATTATGTGATGCTCTGTGAAGAAGGGATGTAGGGAATGATGTAAATACTTCATTGTCTGTTTTATTTGAATGAAGTATTGATATTTGGTGCATATATAAAAGATGGAGTAGCTTATGGATAAATCTTTCTCTAACACTCGACTAATTTTTTTTCCCCTCTTATATTCTGTGCGCTAAAGCTAGACTAAACGTGTTCTCCCTCTAAAGGGAAAGACAAATGGCACTCTTTTATTGCAGTTTAAGTCATGGATCCAGTTTTGACTGATATGTGGAATGCAGAGCTGAGCTCCAGGGGTGGTGGTGCCGGCTTGCTGTGTACATCAGGAGGGCTCCTGTGTGCTCTTGTCCCTTGAGGACATGGTGGAATTTTAATGCTACAAGCAAAGACAGGTGGGGATGCCTTGCACACCCCACATGCACTAACCTTAAGAGCAGACTGAAAGGAGCTTGTGGCATCTCGCACGGCAGCTTCACTGCTCTTTTAGTGATTAAGATAGAGAAAGAGAGTCAGTAATGGTGCAATCTAGTGGCAAAGTTGCTTTTGTTTGTAACAGCAACTTGCATTCAAATAGTGAGCATGGAACAAGAATATATTCAAGTTTCTGCTCCTGATTGTTACTCAGTGTGGTTACCTGGTCACCTTATGATGCCCATCACAGTTTAAAAACCTATTGATGCTAGTGTCAGCCTTGTCCTAGTGGGTAACACTCTTGCCTCTGAATCAGAAGGTTGGGGTTCAGGCCCCATTCCAGAGACATGAACCCATAATCCAGACTGACACTTCAGTGCTCACTGTCTTGCTTCAGCTTCTGGTTAAGTGATGCCTCGATTTTTAAAACTCTCATCCTTGATTTCAAATCCCTAAATGGTCTCGCCCCTCTATATCTCTGTAATCTCTTCCAGCCCCGCAACCCTTCGAGATAACTGCCCTCATCTAACTCCGGCCTCTTGTCCATCCCCGATTTTAATCGTTTCACCCTTGGCCATGCCTTCAGCTGCCAAGCTCTAATTCCCTCCCAAATCTCTCTGCCCCTCCACCTCTGTCTCCTTTAAGATGCTGTTTAAAACCTACCTCGTTGACCAAGTTTTTGGTCCCCTGATTTAATGTGTCTTTGTGACTCTCAAATTTTGTTTTATAATGCTTCTGTCAAGCACCTTGGGATGCTGTATTTGTATAGCACCTTTTAACATCATAAACTTGTCTTCATCGGTCACGCCTTTTGGATGAGACCTCAAACTTAGGCCCTGCTGCCCCCTCGGATGGTCATAAAAGACCCCACCACTGTTTCAAAGAGGAGTAGGGGACTTCTCAATGTCCTGGCTAGTTTCAACCATTAAACTGATTATCTCGTCATGATCTCATTGATGTTTGTGGGACTTTTTGGTATGTGCAGAATTAGCTACTGCGTTTCCTACATTACAACAGTGACTACAATTCATAAGTACTTAGTTGTGGGATGTCCTGAGATGGTGGAAGGTATTATAGAAATTGCAAATTTGTTCTTCTGGGTTTGTACATTAAGGAATGAGTGCTGAGAGCCGGTGCCCCAGCAGCTTAAGAACAAGTTTCTTTAGCCTTTCAAACAAAAACCCTCAAAATAGTTGTCCGTTTTAGATCGAGCAGTTGTAATGCCAGAAATGAGATTCAGCCACATTCTCAAACCAATGAAGGGTGGTTGGTTGGCTTCTGTCATGTTCTCACTGCTTGGAGGATGCAAATGACTTTTTCAACGACGAAAAAAACACTGGCTTTCTTTCATTTCGATAATGAGTTATTGTCTGTTTGCAGTAATCCCCACAGAGAAAGGGAAGCCAGGTGCAAAAAGGGTTCGGATAACGTCCGCAGTGAAGTGTGACTTGAGCATTGTCCAGTAATTGCATAACATGCAAAGACTGGCTTTGGGACCCATTAACTTCTTAAAACATTTATGCAGCAATGTTTTTTTGCTCTTTGTTTTGTGGGGGTTTTTGTGAGACTGCTGAAAACTGATAGTTTGCCCCTTCCCTCCCCTGCTGCCTGTGTCCTAACCAAGCAGAGGGCGCTAGAATTTCTAAATTAATTTAGACAAGTGAATGTAAAATGTCAGCTAGTGTTCAATTTGTGTTTTCATTCAATATTACTCGATTAATTTTGTCAAACTTGCTCCCTACCTGCTTTATTGTGTAGAATTGAGGGTTTGAACTTTTAATGCAGTTCCAAGAAGCTTTATAAACAAGGGGGAACTAAGAGGGACAAGCATTGCATGGGGGTTTTGGAAGAAGATCTTGAGAGGTTACTAATGCTGTGGCTGCAGAGGCAGATTTACAGAGGGAGTTTGGAAATCCAAGGCAGATGTTTTGCGGAGAGCGTGGCTGAGGGGCTCAATGCTGAGGGGAGCAATCTGTAATGCACTGCTTGAACTGGTGGTGGAAGCAGATTCAGTTGTTACTTTCACAAGTAAGTGGATAAATGCTTGGGCAGGGAAGATTTGCAGCTCTATAGGAAAGAACAGGGGTAATGGGACTAATTTGATAGCTTTCAGACACATCAGATGCACGATGGCCAAATGGCCGCCTCTATTTTATTTGGTTCTAGGGTAACGCTGAATAAATATCCCAAAAATTGTGAAAAGTTGGAAGTACAATTAGAACTACTTGACCCTTTTGAGATCTCTGCCCAGTGTCCACCTTGTGTGGATGAGTTGCACTGATTGTATGCTGCGAGCAATATCTTTTAAAATCGGCATGTCCGGTTACAATGCACAACACACCTTCACCTGGCAGTCGACATACATGCTCAGTGCTGTGGCTATTTCTGGGGTCTGGTTTCTTAAAATCATAGCATGATTATAGCGCAGTAGGAGACCATTTGGTCTGTCATGCCTGTGCTGGCTCTCTGCAAGAGTAACTCACCTAGTCTCCCTCCCTGGCCTTTACCATAGCCCTGCAAAATGTTTCTCTTCAGATAATTGACAAGTTCTCTTTTGAAGGCCTCAATTGAATCTGCCTCCACCACACACTCAGGCAGTGCATTCCAGGTCCTAACTACTTGCTGCATTTTAAAAAAGTTTTTCCTCATGTCACCTCAGGTTCTTTTGTCAGTCACCTTAAATGGGTGTCCTCTGGTTCTGGATCCTTCAGCCAATGAGAACAGTTTCTCCCTATCTTCTCTGTCCAAACTTCTCATGATTTTGAACACCTCTATCAAATCTCCTCTTAACCTTCTCTTCAAAGAGAGCAGACTCAGCTGCTCCAAACTATCCATGTAACTGGTTCCAGGGATGAGGAACTTCATTCTTGTGAATCTTTTCTGCACCCTCTCTGATGCCTTAACATCCTTCCTAAAGTGTGTTGTCCAGATCTGGACGCAGTACTCAGTTGAGGCCTGTTTTGTACAGGTTTATCATAACTTCCTTGTTCTTGAACTCAATGCCGCTATTCATAAATCCCAGGATCCTGTATGCTTTATTAACTGCTTTCTCAACTTGCCCTGCAACCTTCAATGATTTGTGCACATATACCCCCAGGTCCCTCTGCTCCTGTATCCCCTTTTAGAATTGTACCCTTCTCCTCGTTCTTCCCACCAAAATGCATCATGTCACACTTCTCTGCATTAAATTGCATCTGCATATGTTTGCCCATTCCACCAACCTGTGTCCTCTTGAAGTTTATTGCCATCCTCCGTTTCGGACCTTTTCATTTTGTATTACAACAGTGACTACATTCTGAAAGAGATTCATTGGCTATAAGGTGCTTGAATGTTCTGAGGGTTCTGCGAGGCAGTATATAAATGCAAATCCTTTCCTTTAGAATGTTTTATAACATTCTGGTGACCCTCCTCTTCCCAGTGTGCTGATGCCTGGTGGCAGTATGCTTGCAACCTTCAGTAGCTCATCCAAGAACTTCTTTGCCTCTGTCATTATTTTGGCCACAGTCATATAATGACACTTGTTCAAAAAAAAAGTTCTAATTGCGTTCAAATCCCTCCATGGCCTTGCTCACTCACCCTGTCTCTGTAACCACCTACAACCCTCTACATAGTTTCAAGTCTGGCCTCTTGTACATCATCCATCATCTTCGCCCCACCATTGGAAGCTGTGCTTTCAGATGTCTATCGGCCCTAAGCTTTGGAATTCCACTCCCTAAATCTCTGACTCTCCATCCCTCCTTTTAAAGATCCTGCCTAAAACCTACTTCTTTGACCAAGCTCTTGGTCACCTATCCTAATGTCGCCATTATTGCCTTGGTGTCAGTTTCTGGCTGATTACAATGTTGTGAAGCAGTAGGATGTTTTACTATATTAAAGGTGCTTTATAAAGGCAAGTTTCTGTTCTCTATCAGATCATGACAGTCCTGAACAGGTGAGAATCTTGGCTAGGAGGGAGGTTGGTTAAATAGAGGGTCACCTAGCTGCCTCATAATGTACTGCTCCATTGGTACTGCACTTGGAGTGTCATCTTTGTTTACCTGCTCAGATCCAGTCATGGGGTTTGAACCCATGACCTTCTGACACTGAGATGAACATGAGTCAAATTGAGACACCACGACTTTCCAATCTTCCTAAATAGAGAAGAAACTTTATAGTGTCCTACCTACTATACCCATAACTAGGGTAGCAATGTTTCCTCATCCTTCTGACTCTTGCAGGAATTTTAACTCTTAAATTTTTAAAAGCTTAGAATTTAAGTTTCTCATTCTTGTGTTTAAATCCTGCCCCTCCCTATCTCTCCAACTTTGTCCTGCCCTACAACTGTCAGATCTCTGCGCTCCTCCAATTCTGGCCTCTTGTGCATCCCTGATTTGCTTCACTTCACTGGCGGTTATGCCTTCAGATGCCTAGGCTGTAAACTGTGGAATTCCCTCCCTAAACCCCTCTTACTCTGTCCTCCTTTTGAGATGCTCCTTAAAACCTACCTTTTTAGCCACCACCTGACCTAATATGTGGCTCAGTGTCCATTTTTTGTCTGAATGCTCCTGTGAAGCACCTTGGAATGTTATGTTAAAGTCACTACATAAATGCAAGTTGCAATAATTAGTTCAGAACAACTCTTTGCTGCTTGTGGCATCTCCCAAGTTAGGTAGTTCAGGTCATCGCTTGTCTGGCACGTAGTGCTGTTGGATTTGCTTATGCCACACACCTTCCCAAATATCTGCTTCAGCTTGAGTGCTTGTGTTCATGTGCACACCAAGTCAAGGGCAGGAACAGAGTATTCTGAGGTGCCCTCAGGGTAAAGCAGCTTGCTCACACTTGAATGTTTACCTAGAAGTATGAATGTGGATCCAACTTGCCAGTAGGGTTGGTAGAGGAGTGTCTTAATACACTTTCTGAATGGTGATGGTCTTTGACAACCATGGTTTTCGTAATCATGAAGAAAAACTAGCATTTTTTTCCTCTTTTAAAGAAAAACTATTGGGTTCTTCCTAGTGACAGTGGCTCGGTGGATTGTACTCACTTCTGAGTCAGGAGGCTGCAGGTTAAGCCCCACTCCAGAGACTTGAGCAAATACTGCAAGGAGGGAGTCATGTCTGACGTGCCATCTTTCAGATGAGATGTTAAACTGAGGCCCCGTTTGCCCCTTTAGGTGTAAAAGATCCCATGGTGCTATTTGAAAGAACAGGGAAGTTCTTCCCAGTATCCTGGCCAAGATTTATCTGTCAACCAACATTACTAAAACAGATTATCTAATATTACATTGCTCTTTGTACACAATTGCCTCCCTCATTTCCTATACTGCGACAGTGACTACACCTCAAGTACACATTGGCTGTAGAGCGCTTTGGGCATTCTGAGGTTGTGTGAGGTGCTATATAAATGCACATCCCCTTGAAATGAGTTGTTTGTCGGGAGGTCTAATTGCAGACCATGGTCGATTCCTGAATTGTGTTCAGGTTGGGGGAATTGCCAACAATGGTGTGGTGGCTAGTCCTACAGAATAAGATGATCTGAAGTTTGATGTCTGGCTCGTGCTTAGTATTTGACTTGTTGCCAGGGACTGAGTGCTGCAATAAGCCTCAGGACCTCCAGGCTCGGGAGGGGCAATAATCAGCCATTGATCCTACTTCTGATGACTATCCAGGAACATGTACTTGAAAGAGTGTGTGTTCATGCGCACGTCAAGTCAACAGCAGGATCAGAGTATTCTGTGGTGCCCTCAAGGCAAAGCAGCTTGCTCACACTTGAAGAATGTTTACCTGGAGGTGTGCATGTGGATCCAGCATGCTTCCAGGGGAAGGAGCAGTCAGGGTTGGTTGGCGGAGTGTGTTAAGCACACTTCTGAATTGGTGATGGTCTTTGGTGTTTGAATACCATGGTTTTGGCTACCTGCTGTTAATTGTGAAGAGAAACAATAATTTTTTTTTTTAAAAGGAATTTTGGGCCCCTGCCAGTAACAAAGGGAATGGGAGGGAGTTCAAAGCCCAAGGAAGTGACAGTACGTGCACCGTACAAACAAAATTCATAGCTAGGGTGGAGCCGGCAAGTCTTTAATTGCACTTGTCAGGGCAAGACTTTAATAGTTCTCTTGTGACTTGGCAGAAATATTTTTCTTATCGAATAAACATGGTGTTGGGTGGGGATTAAACTGCACATTTTTACGGAGGGAAGTATCTGAGTGGTTTATTCCAAAAAATGTGTGCCAAGCGAGTCCTGAACTAATAGGGATAAGTGATACCCCATTTACACTGTGGAATTGCTTCAAGGGTTGAGAACTTTCCATGGTATGAGACTGACATTGAGCATCACCTTGAGGTGGATTTCATAGAATCTGACAACACAGAAGGAGGCCATTTGGGCCATTGTGCATGTGCCAACTCTTAGAGCTATTCAATTAGCTCCAACTCCCCCATAGCCCTGCCATTTTTTTCCTTTTCGGTATTTATTCAGTTCTCATTTGCAAGTACTTCCAACAACAGCAACTTGTATTTATATAGCGCCTTTAACTTAATAAAAGGTCCCAGATGCTTTACAGAACCATAAAGGAAAATCCCAAGGCGTTTTATAAGTATATTAAGGGCAAGAGGATAACCAGAGTAGGGCCCATTAGGGACCAATGTGGCAATCTGTGTGGAGCCGGAGGACATAGGTGAGGTTTTAAATGATTACTTTTCATCTGTGTTCACTATGGAGAAGGACAATGTAGGTGTAGAGATCCGGGAGGGGAATTGTGATATACTTGAACAAATTAGCATTGAAAGTGAGGAAGTATTAGCTGTTTTAGTGGACTTAAAAGTGGATAAATCCCCAGGCCCAGATGAGAAGTATCCCAGGCTGTTAGGTGAGGCAAAGGAGGGGAGAGCAGGGGCTCTGACACAAATTTTCAAATCTTCTCTGGCCAGGAGAGAGATGCCAGAGGATTGGAGGACAGCGAATGTGGTACAATTATTCAAGAAAGATAGCAGGGATAAACCAGGTAATTACAGGACAGTGAGTCTAACATCAGTGGTTGGGAAACTATTGGAAAAAATTCTGAGGGACAGGATTAATCTCCACTTGGAGAGGCAGGGGTTAATCAGGGATAGTCAGCATGGCTTTGTCAGGGGGAGATTGTGTCTGTTTAACTTGATTGAATTTTTCGAGGCGGTGACCAGATGTGTAGATAAGGGTAGAGAAGTTGATATAGTCTACATGCATTTCACTAAGGCTTTTGATAAGGTCCCGCATGGGAAATCGGTCAAGAAGGTAAGAGCCCATGGGATCCAGGGCAATTTGGCAAATTGGATCCAAAATTAGCTTAGTGGCAGGAGGCAGAGGGTAATGGTCGAGGGTTGTTTGTGTGAGTGGAGGCCTGTGACCAGTGGTGTACCACAGGGATTGGTGCTGGAACCCTTGCTGTTTGTAGTGAATATTAATGATTTAGACGTGAATA
Organism: Heterodontus francisci; assembly: GCF_036365525.1. Taxonomy (NCBI): domain Eukaryota; kingdom Metazoa; phylum Chordata; class Chondrichthyes; order Heterodontiformes; family Heterodontidae; genus Heterodontus; species Heterodontus francisci. Next base: position 7,790,780 of record NC_090379.1, read on the forward strand.
TAGGAGGTATGATCAGTAAATTCGCAGATGACATGCAAATTGGTGGTGTTGTAAATAGTGAGGAGGAAAGCCTTAGATTACAGGACAATATAGATGGGCTGCTAAGATGGGAGGAGCAGTGGCAAATGGAATTTAATCCTGAGAAGTGTGAGGTGATACATTTTGGGAGGACTAACAAGGCAAGGGAATATGCAATGGATGATGGGACGCTTGGAAGTACAGAAGGTCAGAGGGACCTTGGTGTACTTGTCCATAGATCACTGAAGGCAGCAGCACAGGTATTAGGAAGGCATATGGGATACTTGCCTTTATTAGCTGAGGCATAGAATATAAGAGCAGGAAGGTTATGATGGAGCTATATAAAATGCTAGGTAAGCCACAGCTGGAGTACTGTGTACAGTTCTGGTCACCACAGGGAGGATGTGATTGCACTGGACAGGGTGCAGAGGAGATTCACCAGGAAGTTGCCTGGGCTGGAGCATTTCAGCTATGAAGAGAGACTGAAAAGGCTAGGGTTGTTTTCTTTGGAGCAGAAAAGGCTGACGTGGGGAAATGATTGAGGTATATAAAATTATGAGGGGCATTGATAGGTTAGATAGGGAGAAACTTTTTCCCTTAGTGGAGGGGCCAATAACCAGGGGGCATAGATATAAGGTAAGGGGCAGAAGGTTTTGAGAGGATTTGAGGAAAAACATTTTTCACCCAGAGGATGGTTGGAATCTGGAACACACTGCCTGAAGAGGTGGTAGAGGCAGAAACCCTCAACATTTAAGAACTATTTAGATGCGCACTTGAAACACCATAGCATGCAAGGCTACGGGCCAAGAGCTGGAAAATGGGATTAGAATAGTTAGGTGCTTGATGGACGGCACGGACACGATGGGCTGAAGGGCCTTTTTCTCTGCTGTATGACTCTATGACTCGATAATAAAGCAAAATTTGACACCAAGTCTCACAAGCTGACATTGACACCACTCTTTTAGGCAGCACATTCCAAATCGTAACAATTCGACTTGTACTCCATGTATTTGAAATTGTGAAGCGGGCCTACTGTATCAAAAGATAAAGTATTTAAAATCATCTTGAGCTCCGATAAAAAGAAAGGACTTGCACTACTTCAGCACATTTTGCAACCTCTGGATGTCCAAAAGCACTTCAGAGTCAATGAAGTTCCTCCCACATGCCAAAGACTTGCAGGTTGATAGGTAAATTGGCCATTAGCAATTGCCCGTAGTATAGGTAGGTGGTAGGGAAATATAGGGACAGGTGGGGATGTGGTAGGAATATGGAATTAGTGTAGGATTAGTATAAATGGGTGGTTGATGGTCGGCACAGACTCGGTGGGCCGAAGGGCCTGTTTCAGTGCTGTATCTCTAAACTAAACTAAGTGTAGGTAGGCACTAAAATAAAAGCAAAATACTGCGGATGCTGGAAATCTGAAATAAAACAAATGCTGGAAATACTCAGCAGGTCTGGCAGCATCTGTGGAGAGAGAAGCAGAGTTAACGTTTCAGGTCAGTGACCCTCCTTCAGAACTGGCAAATATTAGAAATGTAAAAGGTTATAAGCAAGTAAAGCAGGGGTGGGGCAAGAGATAACAAAGGAGAAAGTGTAAATAGGACAAGGTCACAGAATAGCTGACCAGAAGGTCGTGGAGTAAAGGCAAACAATATGTTAATGATGTGTTGAAAGACAAAGCATTAGTACAGATAGGATGTTAGCAGACTGAAAATTGAACAGCCGCAAGTACAAACCTGAAAAAAAAAAAATGGGTAAGCAAACTGAACAAACTAAGATGAAATAAAATAAACACAAAAATTATTAAAAGGAAAAAAAAAACTAAAAATAAAAGTAAAGTGGGGGCCTGTCATGCTCTGAAATTATTGAACTCAATGTTCAGTCCAGCAGGCTGTAGTGTGCCTAATCGGTAAATGAGATGCTGTTTCTCGAGCTTGCGTTGATGTTCACTGGAACACTGCAGCAATCCCAGGACAGAGATGTGAGCATGAGAGCAGGGGGGTAGTGTTGAAATGGCAAGCAACCGGAAGCTTGGGGTCCTGCTTGCAGACTGAGTGGAGGTGTTCCACAAAGTGGTCACCCAGTCTGCGTTTGGTCTCCCCAATGTAGAGGAGACCCCATTGTGAGCAGCGAATACAGTATACTACATTGAAAGAAGTACAAGTAAATCGCTGCTTCACCTGAAAGGAGTGTTTGGGGCCATGGATAGTGAGGAGCAAGTACCCTTGCTTACAATTACAGAGGCTGTTGCACACACCAATTTTATCCTTTCCTTTCCTCCGGTTCCTGTCCTGTTTTTACTTCGGCATGATTTTGCATGTCCTTTAATAGGTAGCATCAGAGCAGATGTGTCAGAGATGGAGAAACTGGGAGAATGGAATGGAATCCTTACAGGAGGTAGGGTGTGAAGAAGTGTAGTCGAGGTAGCTGTGGGAGTCGGGCTTATAATGGATATTAGTAGACAGCCTATCCCCAGAGATGGAGGCAGAGAAGTTGAGGAAGGGAAGGGAAGTGTCTGAGATGGACCATGTAAAGGTGAGAGAAGGGTGGAAATTAGAAGCAAAGTTGATAAAGTTTTCCAGTTCAGGGCAGGAGCAGGAAACAGCACCGATACAGTCATCAATGTACTGTAAAAAGAGTTGGGGGAGGGGGCCTGAGTAGGACTGGAACGAGGAATGTTCGACATATCCCACAAAAAAACAGGCATAACTAGGACCCATGCGGGTACCTATAGCAACACATTTTACTTGAAGGAAGTGAGTGGAGTTGAAGGAGAAGTGTTCAGTGTGAGAACTAGTTCAGCCAGGCGGTGGTGGATGGGGACTGGTTGGATCTCTGTTCAAGGAAGAAGCAGAGAGCCCTCAACCCATCCTGGTGGGAGATGAAGGTGTCGAGAGATTGGATGTCCATAGTGAAGGAGGCGGTTGGGGCCAGGAAACTGGAAATTGTTAGAAGATGTAGGGTGTCAAAGAGTCACGGATGTAGGTGGGAAGAGACTGGGTCTGCTGGGGCAGTCCTGTTTGTGGATTTTGGGAAGGAGGTGGAAGCGGGCTGTCCGGGTTTGTGGGACTGAGATTGGAAGCTGTAAAGGGAAGATCTCCAGAGGAGATGAGGTCAGTGACAGTCCTGTGGACAGTAGCTTGATGTTTGGTGGTGGGGGTCATGGTTCAGAGGGAGGTATGAGGAAGTGTCTGAGAGTTGGCGCTGAGCCTCTGCAAGGTAGAGGTCGTTACGCCATACAACAACAGCACCACCTTTGTCTGCAGGATTGATGTAGGTAGGCACTGTTGTATTGCCAGAAACAGATGCATTGGCTGCTTCTGGTGTCAAATGTCCATTGATGCCTCATTCCACGCTTCATACCTTTAGCAAAGAAGCGTCATCGCTCTTTCCGGGTTCATGACCGTAAATAAGGAGAGTGTAAAGGTTGGAAAAATTCAGTTAGGCTTGGGTTTTGTGCTGACTTTGGTGTTTAGCATTAGAAGCAACAGATGTTTTCCAGATTCTATAGGGGCAATAGGTTAATGATCGCAAAACCTGCAGTACAGCAAGAGCTGCCACCAAAGTTTGCTGGTTTGGAAGTGGAGGGCTTTCTGTGTTTTTATTTTTGGTCTAATCTCTTCAAATCTCATAATTTTAGAAGGGGGAATGATGGGCTTTACAAATCCTTTGGAACATTTTTCACTCCAAACCCCATTTGCGGTAGAAATCACCGAATGTAGCCTGGTCATACTATAGGTACATTCAGGTAGTTACATTGGAGCACCCCCACTGGTGAGAATGTGATTGCCACGTGACTTGTTTACACAGGCATATTCCATTGTGAAGACAGGAATTTATCTAAGTACGTTGGACATATGAAGGATTTTATCTTATCGATTTATATGCTAACATAGCAATGTTTATTACTATTAAAACCTGTATGTTTTGAAAATTAAATTAAATTGGAAGGAATTTAAAGGAAAACCAGTGAATAATACACTCCAACTTTACCTGAATATTGATGTTAGTACAGTGAAACGACGTAGGATGGGAGGATGCTGATGTGGATTACAGACACTGGTGTAGAGGTGTTGGGCCAAATAGCAAATCGGAAAGAGGGATTCCCCTCCTGTCGCACTCCTTTAGGTGATGGCTTTATATTGAGCTCCACTTCCACGCGCACAGCTGTCAGATACCTCATCTCAATGACCAAACTACTGGTTCATTTTGAATCAGCTACTGCTGTTAGAAAGGAACAAGATTAGTACCTGGTTAAAATGATATTAGATCTATTTGATTCATATATTTATCTTGCAGCACAGAAGGCCATTCAGCCCATCATGCTTGTGCTGGCTCTTTGAAAGACCGATCTGATTGGTCCCACTCCTCCCTTTATTTTCCCCTACAACCCTGCAAATTTCTCCCAATCAAGTATTTACCTAATTCCCTTTTGAAAGTTACCAATGAATCTGCTGCATTTATGCTGCTTGTCCCCTGTTTCGTTCTTTGCCATTTAATTTTGGAAGTAAGGCTTCCACTGCTATGTCCAGACTGGCCAAGAGAGTGTGGGAAAATGGCGCACTGACACGGAACACAAAAGTCCGAGTGTATCAGGCCTGTGTCCTCAGTACCTTGCTCTACGGCAGCGAGGCCTGGACAACGTATGCCAGCCTAGAGCGACGTCTCAATTCATTCCATCTTCGCTGCCTTCGGAGAATACTTGGCATCAGGTGGCAGGACTATATCTCCAACACAGAAGTCCTTGAAGCGGCCAACACCCCCAGCTTATACACACTACTGAGTCAGCGGCGCTTGAGATGGCTTGGCCATGTGAGCCACATGGAAGATGGCAGGATCCCCAAAGACACATTGTACAGCGAGCTCGCCACTGGTATCAGACCCACCGGCCGTCCATGTCTCCGTTATAAAGACGTCTGCAAACGCGACATGAAATCGTCTGACATTGATCACAAGTCGTGGGAGTCAGTTGCCAGCATTCGCCAGAGCTGGCGGGCAGCCATAAAGACAGGGCTAAATTGTGGCGAGTCGAAGAGACTTAGTAGTTGGCAGGAAAAAAGACAGAGGCGCAAGGGGAGAGCCAACTGTGCCCCAACAAACAAATTTCTCTGCAGCACCTGTGGAAGAGCCTGCCACTCCAGAATTGGCCTTTATAGCCACTCCAGGCGCTGCTTCACAAACCACTGACCACCTCCAGGCGCGTATCCATTGTCTCTCGAGATAAGGAGGCCCAAAAAGAAAGATATAAAGATCTTTTGGGGTGAAGGAAAACAGGGCCATGATTGAGTCAATTGCACAAGAAAGCTGTGTAGGAGGAATAGCCTTGTTTCAAGCTTTACTATGTTCTGTGTGAGATCCCAATACGGTGAATATTGCAGGCTGTCCAACTGTGACATCACCACTGAGTCCAATCCAGTTGACATTCAATATTCTCACATACCGACTTTCCATTGAATAGTAATTGGGTGCAGGAACAATTTTGGCTTCTTTTCTTTCCCCATTTCTTAGTATTTGGTTGATTTCTAGTAAATTTACTGCCCTACTTGATTTCATCTAACTCTGCACAGGCCAAGCATTGAATCAGGACCTGCTAGGTCTCTACGAAAGAAAGGAAACTTGAATTTCTGTAGCACCTTTCACAACCTCTGAACCTCCCAAAGCATTTTACAGCCATTCAGATACTTTTGAAGTGTAGTCAGTGTTGTAATTTAGGAAACGTGGCAGCCAAATTAGTCACAGCATGATCCCACAACCTGAGGAGTGGTTCGAATGAGGAACTTGCTACCCACGGAATGGTTGAGCTGAATTGTGAAGGGGAAACTAGAGAAACAATACTGATAGGGTTACATGAGCTAGGATGGGAGGAGGCTTGAGTGCAGAATAAACATTGCACGGGCCAGTTGTGCCAAATGGCCTGTTTGCGTGTGGTAAATTCTATGAGATGAATGGCCAGATAATTTTTGTGTCCAGGGCAATTGAAATATTGATATTGGATCTTTTACAGCCACCTGAGGGGGCTCGATTTAAAATCACATCTGAAAGTTGGAACCTCCAACAGTGCAGTAGTCCCTCTGTACCGCACTGGAATGTCAACCTAGGTTTTGTGATCAAGTCTCGTGTGAGGCTTGAACCCATAACCTACTGACCTAAGAGGTGAGAGTGCTACCCTTAAGCCGTGAATGGATATTGGACATGACCGCGTTGACCCAACACTACATGGCAAACAGTAAAAGTTCACCCTTTTGTCAACACTTGAATGTAAGTGGCCTCACCAGTGTGGGAAGTGGGAGGCTGAGGGAAGGAATGCGGAAACTCATTGTGTTTTCAATGTCTGCCCTGTTAAGGGCACAGAACAGCTGGAATGTGCGGTTCTCTTAAATCTGTCTCTGTTGCTCTCTCGTGCTGGACGGGTGTGGTGAACCTGGCTGTCTTGAGAAAATAGCGAGCCCCGATATTTGTTTTGTTTCAGAATTCCTTAATATTTCCGTTCTAGCTGGAAAAAAAACCTCTCAGCAGAACTTCCTGGAAAGTTTGTAGGGAAACTCAAAAACAATGTGTGGTTATCAAACTGTGCAGTCCCCAGCTACTGCCTTAATCTTTGAAAGGTTAACACTCTCAGTCCTAGATGTTGAAGACTGAGGTGTTGATAAGAGAGTTTGATTTTTTTCACTCCTGGTATTTACTTAAAGTCTCTTGTTTCCTCCTCGAGTCATGATTCTTGATGTGTCAAGCACCTTCTGGCCCTTCACTTGAACCTGGGCAAGAATGTTGCTTTTCAACCATGTCCCAACCTGATCCTATCCTCACTCGATATATGTATGTGCTTGCAAACAAGTGGGATTCACCTGATCAAGACTGTCAATCCTAGTTCTTGAGGGGAGACTAGTAAAGATTTCCTCCTTTTTCCTCCCCCCCCCCCCCCCCCCCCACCCCCTTCTCTCCCTGAGGCTGATGGTACCTCCCCCACACGGGCTGGGAATAACTAATTCGGCACTGGATAGATATGGACCCTCCTCCCTGCTCTGCGTTGCTCAACTAATGGCTGCCTTTGCCCACCAAACCACGAAAGGAGCCTCTTCTAGCTGTTTAAATGTACAGGAAGATCTAACATTTGGACTTTGCATGTAGACAAGTAAAGGTTACTTTGTGGTTGACTCTTAACTGTCCTCTGAAATATTAAAAAAACATAGAAAATAGGAGCAGGAGTAGGCCATTCAAAAATGATCATGGCTGATCGTCTAATTCAGTACCCTGTTCCTGCTTTTTCCCCATATCCCTTGATCCCTTTGGCATTAAGAAATATATCTATCTCTTTGAATATTTTTTTAATGATTTGGCTCCCACTGCCTTCTGCGGTAGAGAATTCCACAGGTTCACCACTCTGAGTGAAGAAATTTCTCCATCTCAGTTCTAAATGGCATACCTCGTATCCTGAGACTGTGACCCCTGGTTCTGGACTCCCCAGCATTCGGGAACATCCTCCCTGCGTCTAGCCTGTTTCGTCCTGTTAGAATTTTATAGGTTTCTATGAGATCCCCCCCTCACTCTTCTAAACTCTAGTGAGTATAGGCCTAGTCAACCCAATCTCTCCTCATACGGTGATCCTGCCATCCCAGGAATCAGCCTAGTAAATCATCTTTGCACTTCCTCCATGGCAAGAACATCCTTCCTCAGATAAGGAGACCAAAACTCCAGATGTGGTCTCACCAAGGCCCTGTATGACTGCAGTAAGACATCCATGCTCCTGTGCTCAAATCCTCTTGTAGTTGAGGCCAACATACTCCTTCCTAAATGCTTGCTGCACCTGAATGCTCACTTTCAGCGACTGGTGCACAAGGGCACCCAGGTCTCGTTGCACCTCCCCCTTTCCCAATCTATCGCCATTCAGATAATCTGCCTTTCTGTTTTTACAACCAAAGTGGATAACCTCACATTTATCCACATTATACTGCGTCTGCCATGCATTTTCCGACTCACCCAACTTGTCCAAATCACATTGGAGCCTCTTTGCATCCTTCTGAATCATCCTAGCAAGCCACTCATGTCAAGGGCAATTAGGGATGAACAACAAATGCTGGCCTTGCAGTGCCACCCACATCCCATGAAAGAATAAAAAATTCCTCTATAGTATGTAGTCAGAGTCATGCTGCTGCCACCGATCATGCCTGATTTTGAGTTAGAACTGTAGAATTAGGTTGATTCGCAGAGGCTTTATTTTCCCTTTTTTTGGGAGCAGATCTTTCTTTTCATCAACGACAAACAGGCTGTCATTGGTCTTTTCACACACAAGACCACTGACCGTCCGCTCCTGCAGCAGCACATCCTCCAGAAACGCCTCCACCTCAGTTACGTCGCTGTGTTTGCTCCAGTTCTTCTTCTTGAGCCACGTGCAGTTCAGGGGGATGCTGCTTGAAGCAAGAGGAGAGACTTTAACTTATTATGCCTGATAAATTATGAAAGGATTTGATAAGGTAGTCAGATGTTTCCATTTGCGGGGCTGACCAGAACTAGGAGCCTTATACTAGAAGATGTTCACTAATAAATCCAGTAGGGAATTCAGGAGAGACGCCTTTGACCAGAGAGTGGTTAGAATGCAGAACTCGTGAGCACAAGGAGTAATTGAGGTGAATAATACAGATGCATTTGAGGGGAAGCTTAGAGATGCACTTGAGTTCCACACTGGAGATGTGGGAACATTTTGAAGAATGATATGTTGATAGATGTGGAAGGGTGCAACATAATTACTGGCATGGGCCAAATGGCCTGTTTCTGTTTCTAAGTTCCCTACCACCTCAGGATATCCCAAAGTGCTTCACAGCCAATTAAGTACTTATCTCTAATCACTGTTGAAATGTAACCGTTGGTTTCGCACAGCAAGCTCCCACAAACAGCATTGAAACAATGACCATTTTTGTTTGTTTGAGGGATAATTATTGGCTGGGAGAGCTTTCCAGCTGTTCTTTGAATAGTGCCATGGGTTCTTCCACCTGAGAGGGCAGATAGAGCCTCAGTTTTACGTCTCATCTGAAAGATGGTACCTCAGACATTGCAGCACTCTCAGTACTGCACTGGAGTATCAGCCTGGAGTGGGACTTGAATGCAGAACCTTTTGTCTTGGGCAAAAGAACTACCACTGAGCTAAATTTGAGCCAGGCCATTCAGGAGCGAAATCAAGAAGCACTTTTTCACTGGAAGGAAAGTAGAAATTCAAAACACTGCTAAAAGGTAGAAAGTCCATGGCTGAGATTGATTAAACTTTTGTCATGTAAGATATGGAGCAAAGATAAATGGAATTGAGGTATAGGTCAGCCATGATCTAATTGAATGACAGAGGTTCAAAGGGCTGAATGGCTGCGTACCACTATCGGAAATCAACACCCTCTGTAGAGGTAGAACATCATAAAATGTTCTGATCCTATTCCTCTATCTAATATGTAGATCACTGGAGATGTGGGAACATTTTGAAGAGATGAATGAAGAGGACCACGGTGTTTCAGACAACATTAAGTGCAGTTGGCTTGAGTGTGTCATTATTCCTCTTTTCCAGGTGTTTTTTGAACATATTGGTACCAGTATGCTCAGTGGGCCCAGTGATGACTGAATTGTCAACTATGTGTAAAACGCTATGATATACAGTTAATTCTTTCTTCCCCTTGTTTAGGTGAAGGGCAACTCATTGAGCGAGCTGCTCACACAGGGATGATCAACCCAGGGAGCCAATGGATGACCCTGCCGCATAACGGGCCTGTGGCCCACTTCGATTACAAGATCCGTGTGAAGTGTGAGGAAAATTACTATGGCACTGGCTGCAACAAACTCTGCCGCCCGCGTGATGACGTCTTTGGCCACTATGTTTGTGACCAGAATGGGAACAAACTCTGTATGGAGGGCTGGATGGCAAATGACTGCACCAAAGGTAAGGAGTTCCCTGATTAGTTAGTGTGGTTCAAAACAAATGGGAGCAGCAAGTCACATGCTCGAGCCTCTACTCCCATTCGTGGAAACCATCTGTATACAAAATAAAGCCTTGGAGAAATGCAGAGGAGATTTACCAGGCTGGTACTAGGGGTGAGGGACTTCAATTACATAGGGAGATGGGAGAAGAGAAGGTTAGGGGAGGTTCAATAGAGGTATTCAAAATGAGGGTTTTTGTTCAGAGTAAAATAAGGGGAAACTGTTCCCACTGGAAGGGGGGTTGGCCACCAGAAGACACCGATTTAAGGTAATTGGCAAAAGAATCAGGGGAGATGTGAATATTTTTACAAGTACTTGCATTTATCTAGTGCCTTTAATGTAATAAAATGTCCCACAATGCTTTACAGGAGGATTATCAAATACAATTTGACACCGAGCTACATGAGATATTGGGGCTGGTGACCAAAAGCTTGGTCAAAAAGATAGGTTTTAAAGAGCATCTTAAAGGAGGAAAGAGAAGTGGGGAGGTTTGGGGGGGTGGGGGGTGCAAATTAGGATTCAGGGCTGACGCAGCTGAGGGCATGGCTGCCAGTGCTAGAGCAATTTAAAATCAGCGATGTATAGAATTGGAGGAGTGCAGAGATTTGAGTGTGTTGTGGGGCTGGATGAACCAGGGAAGACTGGGGGTGTAGCTCCTTCAAAAAGTGGCACTGGTATAATGGGCCGAATGGCTTCTGTGCTGTAAGTCTATAACTTGATTATACAGTAGACTGCATTAAAATGAGGATCATATACCTTCAGAGCAAAATGCTGCATTGGGTAAGAATCAATATGGACACTTGCCATCAACACTATTAAAACTACCACCAGTATTGAGCAGAATGAGCAGTTATAATTCGAATTCTGATTTCTGGTCAGTGAGTCAGAGCCAGTCATTATGGCACAGAAGGAGGCCATTTGGCCCATTGAGTCCATGCCAGCTCTTTCGAGCAATCCAGTCAGTCCCACTCCCCTGCTCGATTGCTGTAGCCCTGCAAATTTATTTCCTTCAAGTGCCCATCAAATTTTCTTTTGAAGTCATTGTCTCCGCTTCCACCACCCTCATGGGTAGTGAGTTCCAGGTCTTTACCACTTGCTGTGTAAAAAGAAATGTTCTTCCTCATATTCCCCTTGCATCTCTTGCTCAAAACCTTCAATTTGTGTCCCCGAGTCCTTGTACAATCAGTTAATGGGAACAGTTTTATCTTGTCTAACTTCTCTAAGCCTATCATAATCTTGTCCACCTCTATCAAATCTTCCTTCACTTTCCTTTGTTTCAGGGTGAACAGCCCCAGTTTTTCCAACCTAACATTGTATCTAAAATCCCCTATCCCTGGAAGCATTTTAGTAAATCTCCTTTGCACCCTCTCAAGGATGATCACATCCTTCCTGAAGTGTGATGATCAGAACGGGATGCAGTACTCCAGATGGGGCCTAACTAGAGCTTTATAAAAGTTCAGCATAACATCCCTGCTTCTGTACTCAGTGCCACTATTTATGAAGCCCAAGATCCCATATGATTTACTAACCACACTCTCAATATGTCCTGCCACCTTCAAAGATCAATGCACATGCTCCCACTGTGGCTGCATACTCTTTAGAACTGCACTAATACGTCTTTATTGCCTCACCCTGTCCCTTCTGCCAAAATGCATCACCTCACGCTTGTCTTTATTAAATTCCATCTGCCCATTCTGCTAGCTTATCTATGTCCTGTTGCAGGTGGTTCATTTCATATCCTCATTGTTTGCTACTCCTCCAAGTTTGGTGTCATTGGCAAATTGAGATTTTACTCTGTATTCCAACATCCAAGTAATTTATATATCAAAAAAGCAGTGATGCCAGACGTCCTTGGGGGACACCACTGTCTACCATCCTCCATGTTTGAAAAACAACCATTTACTACAACTTGCTGTTTTCTGTCCTTAAACCAACTTTTTTTAAAATCCAAACTGTCATTGACCCTCCTCTTTCATGAGCCTCAACTTTGTTAACCAGCCTTTGATGTGGTCACTTCATCAAAAGCTTTTTAAAATCCATGTAAACAACATCCACTGCATTCCCTCTTGTCACCCTTCTCTGTTACTTCATCAAAAAATTCAATTGGATTAGTCAAGCACAATCTGCCTTTTACAAATCCATCCTGGCTCTCGTTAATTAATTCAAACTTCTCCAAGTGCCTGTTTTCCACGCCACCTCCTCTTTCTCCCCCCCCCCCCCCCCCAGTTATTTCTAAAACCTTAACACTGATGCTAAATCAGTCCCATTTCCCCATTCTATCCCTGTAGCCCTGCAAGTTTATTTTTTTCAAGTGCCCATCCAATTTCCTTTTGAAATCATTCAGTGTCTCCGCTTTCGCCACCCTCATAGGCAGTGAGTTCCTGGTCATTACGACTGTGTTTTAAAAACAACAAGTTCGTCCTCAAATCTCCCTGGCATCTCTTGCCCAAAGCTTTAAATCTGTGTCCTCTAGTCCTTGTGCCATCAGCTAATTTTAAAAAATTCTTTCATGGGATGTGGCATCGCTGGCAAGGCCAGCATTTTTTGCTCATTCCTTATTACCCTTGACAACTGTGTAGCTTACCAGGCCATTTCAGAGTGCAATTAAGAGTCAACCACATTGCTGTGGGTCAGACCCAGGTAAGGATAGTACATTTCCTTTCCTAAAGGACATTAGTGAACCAGATGGATTTTTACTACACTCTATGGTTTCATGGCACCATTACTGAGACTAGCTTTCAATTCCAGATTTTTATGAATGAATTGAATTTAAATTTCACTAGTTGCCGTGGTGGAATTTGAACCAGAGTCCCCATGCATTAACCTGGGCCTCTGGATTACTAGATCAGTGACATTACCACTACATCGCTGTCTCCCTCAATAGGAACAGCTTTTCTTTGTCTACCTTATCTAAATCCGTCATAAGTTTGTACATGAGAACAGAAAGCGCTGGAAATACTCAGTGTAGAGAGACAGTTAACGTTTCAGGTTTGTGACCCTTCAAAAAAAACAAAGGTTTTGCTATGGGTACCCGTATGAGTCCTAGTTATGCCAAGCAGAATACACTCTCCACATGTTATGCTTCAAATTATTCATACTTGATCCTTCACTGATGGGTGAACACATGAATGGTGAGGACAAAACGAGGGCTCGACTGTTGTTGACTAGCCTGTGAGCCCGCCTGACGAGTGACCACTTGCGTTGGTTAGTGGGCAGTCTGTATGATATCCTATGGAAGCAGGCATCGGCCTCTGGGATGTGAGGGAATGAGATCAAATTGGTTTGAAGGCACAAAGGAATGACCACTTCAGCATTTTCTCTCTTTATTTTTTCAGCTATTTGTAAGCAGGGTTGCCATTTGATCCATGGAGGCTGTAAAGTACCTGGGGAATGCACGTAAGTGAGAGCCACTCTCTGGTAAAAATTGTTTTAAACCTTTTTATTTATAACTGCTTGTTATAACTGTTGATTTGGATGCTTCATGGTTATATTTTTGTAGTAGTCAGTTGGTCCAACAGAGATCACTGGAGAGTGTTTGCATGCATTAAAAAATCAACTCCTGAAATGTTCCATGTTTGATTTTTTTCTGGGAGAAGTTTTACTTTAGAGTGTGAAGCAATTGAGGTATTTGTGGCTGTTAAGTTGATCTCAGCAGAATGGCTGCTTACTGGGTGTTTGAGGTGAGTCCAGTTTTCATTCTTCATCTCGTCTTTGGCCTCCTTGTCTCGAGACACAATGGGTAAGCGCCTAGAGGTAGTCAGTGGTTTGTGAAGCAGCACCTGGAGTGGCTATAAAGACCAATTCCAGAGTGACAGACTCTTCCACAGGTGCTGCAGATAAAATTGGTTGTTGGGGCTGTTACACAGTTGTCTCTCTCCTTGCACTGCTGTCTCTTCCTGCCAACTGCTAAGTCTGTTCGACTCGCCTCTCTTTAGCCCCACCTTTATAGCTGTCCGCCAGCTCTGGCGATCACTGGCAACTGACTCCCACGACTTGTGGTCAATGTCGCAGGACTTCATGTCGTGTTTGCAAATGTCTTTAAAGCGGAGACATGGATGGTTGGTGGGTCTGATACCAGTGATGAGCTCGCTGTACAATGTGTCCTTGGGGATCCTGCCATCTTCCATGCGGCTCACATGGCCAAGCCATCTCAAGCGCCACTGGCTCAGTAGGGTGTATCTGCTGAGGATGTTGGCTGCCTCGAGGACTTCTGTGTTGGAGATACAGTCCTGCCACCTGATGCCAAGGATTCTCCGGAGGCAGCAAAGATGGAAGCGTTGAGACGTTGCTCTTGGCTGATGTATGTTGTCCAGGCCTCACTGCCGTAGAGCAAGGTACTGAGGACACAGGCTTGATACACTTGGACTTTTGTGTTCCGTCTCAGTGCACCATTTTCCCACACTCTCTTGTCCAGTCTGGGCATAGCAGCAGACGCCTTTCCCATGTGCTTGTTGATTTCTGCATCGAGAGACAGGTTACTGGTGATAGTTGAGCCTAGGTAGGTGAACTCTTGAACCACTTCCAGAGTGTGGTTGCCGATATTGGATGGAGCATTTCTGACGTCCTGTCCCATGGTCGTTTTCTTGAGGCTGATGGTTAGCCCAAATTCATCGCAGGCAGCCGCAATCCTGTCGGAGTCTCTGCAGACTCTCTTCTGTGTGGGATGTTAATGCAGCATCGTCAGCAAAGAGGAGTTCCCTGTTGAGGACTTTTGTACTTTGGGTTTCGCTGTTAGACAGACAAGGTTGAACAACCTACCATCTGATCTTGTGTGGAGGAAAATTCCTTCTTCAGAAGACTTGAACGCATGTGAGAGCAGCAGGGAGAAGATGATCCCAAACAGTGTAGGTGCGAGAACATAGCCCTGTTTCACGCTACTCAGGATAGGAAAGGGGTCTGATGAGGCGCCGCTATGCTGAATTGTGCCTTTCATATCGTCATGGAATGAGGTGATGATACTTAGTAGCTTTGGTGGACATCCGATCTTTGCTAGTAGTCTGAAGAGACCACGTCTGCTGATGAGGTCAAAGGCTTTGGTGAGATCTATGAAGGCAACACAGAAGGGGCATCCATTGTTCACGGCATTTCTCCTGTAGCTGGCAAAGGGAGAACAGCATGTCAATGGTGGATCTCTCTGCTCGAAAGCCACACTGTGCCTCAGGGTAGACACGCTCAGCCAGCTTCTGGAGTCTGTTTAAAATGACTCAAGCGAAGGCTTTCCCTGCTATGCTGAGCAGGGAGATTCCACGGTAGTTGTTGCAGTCACCGCAGTCACCCTTGTTCTTATAGATGGTGATGATATTGGCATTGCTCATGTCCTATGGTACTGCCCCCTCATCCCAGCACAGGTAAAGCAGTTCATGGAGTGCTGACAGCATAGCAGGCTTGGCACTCTTCATTATTTCAGGGGTAATGCCGTCCTTTCCAGGGGCTTTTCCACTGGCTAGAGAATCGATGGCATTACTGAGTTCCGATTTTGTTGGCTGTTCGTCCAGCTCATCCATGACTGGCAGAGACTGGGCTGCATTGAGGACGGTATCAGTGACATTTTCCCTGGAGTACAGTTCTGGATAGTGCTGCTCCCAGCGGTCCATTTGCTTGTGTTGGTCAGTGATCGTTTCCCCTGATTTAGACTTGATGGGGGGCCCAGAAACACACAATGCCATCGTACATTCCTCTGATGATTCTGGTGTCAGAGACCAGCTGAATATGGCTGCATAGGTGTTGCCAGTAGTCATTTGCACAGCGCCTGGCTGTTCTTTGTGTGGTGCTTCTGGTGGCTTCAAGTGCGAAGGATATTAACTCACTGGAGGCTTTCTTGTAGTTCAGCAGTGCTGTGCGCTTAGCGGCCATGACTGGTTCCGTCTCTTCAGAGTGAGATTGAAACCAGTCTGCATTCTGCTACTCACGTTTGCCATAAGTGGTCATTGCTGAGTTGCAGATGGCTTCTCTGATGTGGGCCCACTTGGTCTCTGCATCCCCTGTGGGAGTGTTTTGAAGGGCTTTTTCAAGTGAACTAAAACTTTTGTGACAACTGTGGCTAAGAAATTCTGTTGGTGTTGATGCGCGGGCGGCCCTTCTGCTTGGAGTGATATAGCTTCTTTGGTTTGAGTCTAACTTTGCACACCAGGGAGTGATCGGTTTCGCAGTCCACACTGGAAGCTGCATGTGATTTGAACACTGTTTATAGAGGCTCGCCTTGTGACTAGGTCCAGCTGATGCCAACGACGTGATCTTGGGTGTCTCCATGAAACCTGATGACGGGGTTTAGTTTGAAAGAACGAATTGGTGATGCAGAAGTTGTGATAGGTACGCAACTCCAGCAGTCTTTCCATTCTCCTTTTGAGTTTCAGGTTTGAGTCCAGTTTTCGTTCATAATATTAAACAAATGTGGGAGTGAACACCTGTGGCATTGCTCACTAAGGGGAGGCAGTGGCATAGTGGTGTCAGTAGACTAGTAACCGAGGCCCATGCTAATGCTCTGGGACCTGGGTTCGAATCCTGGCATGGCAGTTGGTGGAATTTGAAGTCAGTTAATAAAAAATCGGAAGTTTTTGTAAAAAAAAAAGCTAGTCTAGTGATTATGAAACCATTGTCAATTGTTGTTCCTTTAGGGAAGGAAATCTGCTGTCCTTACCTGGTCTGGTCGACATGTGACTCCAAACCCTCTTGACTCTTAAATGCCCTCTGACATGGCCTAGCAAGCCACTCAGTTGTACCAAGCTGCTACAAAGTCTATGAAAAGGAATGAAACTGGACGGACCATCATCGACCTAGGCACCAGAAACGACACTGGCAAACCCAGCCCTGTCGACCCTGCAAAGTTGTCCTTACTAACATCTGGGAGCTCTCCCACAGACCAGCCTGATATAGTCATACTTACAGAAACATATCCCAGACATCACCATCGCCATACCTGGGTATATTCTGTCCCACCGGTAGGACAGGCTCACCAGAGGTGGCAGCATGGTTGGGAGGGAGTTGTCCTGGGAGTCCTCAACATTGACTCTGGATCTCATGGCATTATGTCAAACATGGGCAAGGAAACCTCTTGCTAATTACCACCTACAGCCCATTCTCTCCTCCTCTACACACCCCCTTGGCTGATAAATCAGTGCTTCTCCACATTGGACACCAATTGGAAGAAGCACTGAGGGTGGCAAGGGCACAAAATGTACTGTGGGTGGAGGACTTCAATGGCTATCACCAAGAGTGGCTCGGTAGCACCACTACAGACCGAGCTGGCTGAGTCCTAAAGGATATAGCAGCTAGACTTGAGTCTGCAGCAGGTGGTGAGAGAACCAACAAGAGGGAAAAACCAACTTGACCTCATCCTCACCAGTCTCCCTGTTACAGATGAATCTGTCCATGACAATATTGATGGGAGTGACTACTGCACAGTCCTAGTGGAGACAAAGTCCCTTCTTCACATTGATGGTATCTTCCATCGTGTTGTGTGGCCCTACCGCCCTGCTAAGTGGGATAGATTTTGAATCGATCAAGCAACTCAAAACTGGGCATCCGTGAGGTGCTATGGGCCGTCAGCAGCAGCAGAATTGTATTCAGCCACAATCTGTAACCTCATGGCCCAGCATATCCTCCACTCTACCATTACCATCAAGCTGGGGACCAACCCTGGTTGGAAGAATATAGGAGGGCATACCAGGAGCAACACCAGGCATATCTAAAAATGAGGTGTCACCCTGGTGAAGCTACAACACAGGACTACTTGCATGCCAAACAGCAGAAGCAGCAGCACTTGACAGGGCTAAGCAATTCCACAACCAATGGATCAGATGTAAGCTCTGCAGCCCTGCCACATCTAGCCATGAATGGTGGTAGACAATTAAACAACTGACAGAAGGAGCTCCACAAATATCCCCATCCTCAACAATGGGGGAGCCCTGCACATCAGTGCAAAAGACCAGGCTGAAGTATTTGCATCCATCTTCAGCCAGAAGTGCCGAGTGGATGAGCCATCTTGGCTGCCTTCTGTGCTCCCCAGCGTCACAGATGCCAGTCTTCAGCCAATCCGATTCACTCCACGTGATATCAAGAAACTGCTGAAGACACTCGATACTGCAAAGGCTATGATCCCTGACCACATTCCGGCAATAGTACTGAAGACCTTGTGCTCCAGAATTATTCGTGCCTCTAGCCAAGCTGTTCCAGTAAGCTACAACACTGGCATCTACCAACAATGTGTAACATTGCCCAGGTATGTCCTGTTCACAAAAAGCAAGACAAATCCAACCCGGCCAATTACCACCTTATCAGTCTACTCTGTCATCAGCAAAGTGATGGAAGGGGTCGTCGACAGTGCTTTGAAGCTGCACTTGCTCAGCAATAATTTGTACACTGACACTAAGTTTGGGTTCCACCTGGGCCACTCAGCTCTTGACTTCAGTATAACCTTGGTTCAAACATGGGCAAAAGAGCTGAACTCCAGAGATGAGAGTGACTGCCCTTGACATCAAGACAGCATTTGACCAAGTATGGCATCAAGGAGCCCTAGCAAAACTGGAATCAATGGGAATTGGGGAAAACTCTCTGCTGGTTGGAGTCATACCTAGCACAAAGGAAGATGGTTGTGGTCGTTGGTCAATCATCTGAGCTCCAGGACATCACTGCAGGAGTTCCTCAGGATAGTGTCCTGGCCCAATCTTCAGCTGTTTCATCAATGAGCTTCCCTTCATCATAAGGTCAGAAGTGTGGATGTTTGCTGATTGCACAATGTTCCACACCATTCGCGAATCCTCAGATACTGCAGCAGCCCATGTAGATATGCAGCAAGACCTGGACATTGTGCAGGCTTGGGCTGATATGTGGCGCGACTGTTACTTGCCACTTAAGTGCCAGGCCACGACCATCTCCAACAAGAGAGAATCTAACCATCTTACCTTGATGTTCAGTGGCATTACTATCACTGAATCCCCCACTATCAACATCTTGGGGGTTATCATTGACCAGAAACTGAACTGGAACAGCCACATAAATGCTGTGGCTGCAAGAGCAGGTCAGAGGCTGGGAATTCTGCACTGAGTAACACCTTCTGTCTCCCCAGTGCCTGTCCACCATCTACAAGGCACAAGTCAGGAGTGTGATGGAATACTCTCCA
The DNA here is from genome assembly GCF_036365525.1 of Heterodontus francisci. Classification (NCBI taxonomy): domain Eukaryota; kingdom Metazoa; phylum Chordata; class Chondrichthyes; order Heterodontiformes; family Heterodontidae; genus Heterodontus; species Heterodontus francisci. Next base: position 7,809,870 of record NC_090379.1, read on the forward strand.
TTTGCCTGGATGGTGCAGCTCCAACAGCACTCGAAGCTCGACACCATCCTGGACAAAACAGGTTGCTTGATTGGCCCCTCATCCACTACAGACGTGCTGTAGCAGCAGTGTGTACCATCTACAAGATGCACTGCAGCAACTCACCAAGGCTCCTTTGACAGCACCTTCCAAACCCACGACCTCTACCACCTAGAAGAACAAGGGCAGCAGATGCATGGGAACACTACCACCTGCAAGTTCCCCTCCAAGCCACACACCATCCTGACTTGGAACTATATCACCATTCCTTCACTGTCGCTGGGTCAAAATCCTGGAACTCCCTTCCTAACAGCACTGTAGGTGTACTTGCACCACATGGACTGCAGCGGTTCAAGAAAGCAGCTCACCACCACCTTCTCAAAGGCAATTAAAGGATGGACATTAAATGCTGGCCTGGCCAGCGACTGCCACGAGCGAGTAAAAAAAAAAAGATACACTTTCCTTTGTCAGGATAGGTATCTATACAGCATACAATACAATATATTCTGCAAAGGTGAAGGACTCACAGGGAATTACAGGACATATGCAGGAGTTCTCTGTATGGTAGAATGCATCCAGGAGTGTGTGAGCACTCAGCAAGGTTACTTTTGACAACCTGTCCCTCCCCTGTAACCTCTACTGCTGGAATGCCAATTCTCTCATGGCCAAGATTTCATCCTCTGTTAAAGTGCAGCTGATGTAAAGTTCCGTTAACTGCTTTCTGGCCTGCTGCACATCCTGCTTTCCTATCACCACTGTCTGATAGATCTACCTTGGTAAGCCATTACATTTAAGAGCCGACCATTGCCTGTAGACCAACATGGATTACTTTAACCTTCCAGGGTTGTAAGTGGCTGTTACAACTGCATAGGAGCTGATGACCATTGAGTAATGTTAAAATACCCACTCCTTCCCATTGCTAATGAGGTGGCCTATTATAGTATTTATACTTAGAACCCATGTCACGCTTTGTAGGTTTGAAGCTCTGTTTCAGGGTATAGGAGGTCAAATGTGGAAAAGATGAGCCAAGTGGAGTAATGCACTGGTGTCTTGTACTCCAGGCTGGACACAGCAGCTATAAAAAATCTTTCCCAGACCCTCGAGATTTTGAAGTTGATTGCCCGTCATTGAGCACACAGGACTTGGAAACTCTGGCAACGTATGTCCTCAGGATCTCCAAACACCACGTGACTCATGGGTCAAGAATTATCCTTGATGTATCGTAACAGTAACTGACTCCCAAAGAGCTAGGGCTAAATATAATTTTCTTATTAAATATAGCCTTCAGTAGATGGATATAGTTGAGGCTGCAAATCACATTGCCGGTAAATTATTTGAGACCTAAGGAAAAGTCATTAGCAGACTGGAGTGTGGGGAGGAGGGGTGATAAAGGGATGGTGTGGAGATGTGCAGTGATGTGGCATGGTGCCCACATGTGCTTTTTTGTTTATGGCATTCCTTATCCTCTGCCTCTGGCCTTCGGCCATTCTTAATTAAACCTGAAAAAAAAATACACTTGCTTCTATGGAAAGTACCTTGCATTGCAAAGCTGTATGAGTCTGTACGGTCATGGGTTCAAGACAGACTTGAGCAACAGTCCTTGGCTGACACAGTCATTACAGTACTGAGGAAATGCTGCACTGTCAAAGGTGCTATCTTTGGAATGAGACATTAAACTGGGGTCTCGTCTGCCCCTCAGGTGGACATAAAAGATTCTGTGGCACTATTTTGAGGAAGAGAAGGGGAGTTCACACCGACGTCCTGGCCAACATTTATTCCTCAACCAACATCACAAAAACAAATGATATGGTCATTATCACCTTGTTTGTGGGATCTTGCCGTTTTCAAATTGGCTGTCATGTTTCCTACATTACAACAATGACTACGCTTACAGCAGTACTTCATTGGCTGCAAAGTACTTTGGGACATTGAGGTAGTGAAAGGTGCTATAGAAACGCTTTTACAGTTGACATAGCAAACTGCACCCCCCTCAAGGATCAAGGAAGGGAGGATGGCCAGGACTTCCAGCCCTATCTGTTGACTCTTTCTTGGTGCAGGGTGAGCGCAGGATTGGGTTAGACAGTGATATTCTTCCCTCACCCCCATTTCCCCATAACATCTCACCTTTGAGGCTTGCACATGAAAGCAAGAGTGGAGTACTAGCGAGGATCCCAGGGCCTATGGAACCATACAACAAAAGTTAATGTGTTCTGGAGTGTAGGAGGGGAACAATGGAAATAAAATTGGCAGGTTAAAAACGCCTCCATGGGTCAGTTAGAGCACAATTTAGGAAGGATGGCAAGGAGTCGAAGAGGGTGCAAAGGTGATTTACATTGAATCACAGAAATAGGCCATTCAGACCAGCCCGTTGATGCTGGCATTTATGCTCCACTCAGGCTTCCTCCTCTGACTATCAGCATAACCGTCTCTTCCTTTCTCCCTCAGGTACTTAATCTAACTTCCTAATTCCTCCATTTATGAAACCCATATGCTTTACTAACCACACAGTTTTAGGTCACCCCTCAGACTTCTCTTTTTAAGAGAAAAGCCTATTTATCTTTTCCTAATGGGGGCGTATTATCTCTCAGTTCTGGTATCATCCTTCCAAATCTTTTTTGCGCTCTCCAGTGCCTCCATTTTTATCATGTGTCCAGAATAGCACATGTGGTCTGCCAAGGTTTATTACAGCTTTAGCATAACCTTTCCCCTTTTCAGTTCTATCCCTCTCGAAATAAGCCCGAGTGCTTAATTTGCTTATTTTATGGCCTTGTTAACCTGTTGTTTTTACTGATTTATGTACTTGTACTCCAGGTACCTACCACCTTCTACCCCATTTAGAGTTTTACTTTCCAAGTATATGTGACTTCATTTTCCTTACCAAAATGTAAAAACTCACGTGTTTAAATTCATTTACCAATTCTATGCCCATTCTGCAAGTTTATTAATGCTATCTTAGATTGCAGAGCCCTGAGATGCAGAGGGATTTGGGTGTCTTAGTGCATGAATCACAAAAGATTAGTATGTAGGTACAGCACGTAATTAGGAAAGCTAACAATATTATCGTTCATTGCGAGGGGAATTGAATACAAAAGTAGGGAGGTTATGCTTCAGTTATGCAGGGCATTGGTGAGACCACATCTAGAGTACTGTGTACAGTGTCGGTCTCTTTTTTAAAGCAGGAGGTAAATGTGTTGGAAGCAGTTCAGAGAAGGTTTACTAGACTAATACCTGGAATCGGCAAGTTGTCTTATGAGGAAAGGTTGGACAGGCTAGGCTTGTATCCGCTGGTGTTTAGAAGAGTAAGAGGTGACTTGATTTGAAACATATAAGATCCTGAGGGGTCTTGACTGGGTGGATATGGAAAAGATGTTTCCTCTTGTGGGGGAATCTAGGACCAGGGTTCACTGGCCTCCTGAGAGAAATATACTTGCAGGGCTACGGGGATCAAGCCGGGGAGTGGGACTGACAGCATAGCTCAGTGGAGAGCGGCATGGACTCGATGGGCTGAATGGCCCTCCTTCTGTGCCGTAAATGACACTGACTGTTTAAAAATAAGGGGTTGCCCATTTAAGACCGAGATGAGAAATTTTTTGAGGGTCGTGAGTCTTTAGTCATAGTTATACAGAAACAGGCCCACCGGCCTTCAAGCACCTATCTATTCTAATCCCATTTTCCAGCACTTGGCCCATAGCCTTGTATGCTAAGGCACTTCAAGTGCTCATCTGAATACCACTTAAATGTTGTGGGTTCCTGCCTCTACCACTCCTTCAGGTAGTGTGTTCCAGATTCCAACCACCCTCTGGGTGAAAAATATTTTCCTCAAATCCCCTCTTAAACCTCCTGCCCCATCCCTTAAATCTGTGCCCCCTGGTTATTGATCCCTCCGCTAAGCGAAAAAGTTTCTTCCTATCTATCCTATCAATGTCCCTCATAATTTTATATCCCTTCATCCTTCTCTGTTCTAAGGAAAACAACCCTAGCCTATCCAGTCTCTCTTCATAGCTGAAACGCTCCAGCCCAGGCAACATCCTGGTGAATCTCCTCTGCACCCTCTCCAGTGCAATCACATCTTTCCTATAGTGTGGTGACCAGAACTGTACACAGTACTCCAGCTGTGGCCTAACTAGTATTTTATACAGCTCCATCATAACCTCCCTGCTCTTAAATTCTATGCCTCGGCTGATAAAGGCAAGTATCCCATATGTCTTCCCTGACCACCTTATCTACCTGTGCTACTGCCTTCATTGATTATGGACAAGTACACCAAGGTCCCTCTGACCCTCTGTACTTCTTAGGGTCCTACCATCCATTGCATATTCCCTTGCCTTGTTAGTCCTCCCAAAATGCATCACCTCACACTTCTCAGGAATAAATTCCATTTGCCATCTTACCAGCCCATCTATATCCTGTAATCTAAGGCTTTCCTCCTCAGTATTTACGACATCACCAATTTGCATGTCATCTGCAAACTTACTGATCATACCTCCTATATTCACATCTAAATCATTACTGTACAGGACAAACAACAAGGGTCCCAGCACCGATCCGTGTGGTACACCACTGGTCACAGGCTTCCACTCGCAAAAACAGCCCTCGACCATTACCCTCTGCCTCCTGCCATTAAGCCAATTTTGGATCCAATTTGCCAAATTGCCCTGGATCCCATGGGCTCTTACCACCTTAACCAATCTCCCATGTGGGACCTTATCAAAAGCCTTGCTGAAGTCCATGTAGACTACATCAACTGCCTTACCCTTGTCGACACGTCTAGTCACCTCCTCTCAAAGTTCAATCAAGTTAGTTAGACACGATCTCCCCCTGACAAAACCATGCTGACTATCCCTGATTAATCCCTGCCTCTCCAAGTGGAGATTAATCCTGTCTCTCAGAATTTTTTCCAATAGTTTCCCAACCACTGATGTTAGACTCACTGTCCTGTAATTACCTGGTTTATCCCTGCTACCCTTCTGGAATAATGGTACTATATTCGCTGTCCTCCAATCCTCTGGTACCCCTCTCGTGGCCAGAGAGGATTTGAAAATTTGTGTCAGAGCCCCTGCTCTCTCCTCCTTTGCCTCACCTAACAGCCTGGTATACATCTAATCTGGGCCTGGGGATTTATTCACTTTTAAACCCACTAAAACAGCTAATACTTCCTCCCTTTCAATGCTAATATGTTCAAGTATATCACAATCCCCCTCCCTGATTTCTACACCTACATTGTCCTTCTCCATAGTGAACACAGATGAAAAGTAATCATTTAAAACCTCACCTATGTCCTCCAGCTCCAGAGATTATCACTTTGGGCCCTAATGGGCCCTACTCTTTCCCTGGTTATCCTCTTGCCCTTAATATACTTATAAAATGTCGTGGGATTTTCCTTCATCTTGCCCGCCAGTGTTTTTTCATGAACCCTCTTTGCTCTCATAATTACTTTAAGTACACCCCTACACTTTGTGTTCCTCTAGGGCCCCTTTGGAACTCTCTTCCTCAAAAGGTGGTGGAAGCAGAGTCTTTGAACATTTTTAAGGTAGACTCTTGATAAGCAGTGGGGTGAAAGGCTATTGGGGGAATGTGGAGTTGAGGTTACAGTCAGATCAGCCATGATCTTGTTGAATGGCGGAGCAGGCTCGAGGGGCTGAGTGGCCTACTCCTCCTAATTCGTGTGTATGTTCATCATGCAGTATTGACCATTTTCTCCCACCACCCCCAAAATATTTTGTCTTCTGCAAATGTGGACAGTGTGTTTTTTGATCCCAAAGTCTAAACTATTATAAATTGTGAACAGTAATCCCAGCACTGATCCTTGTGGAACATCACTCTTCATTTGCCACTCTGAATTACCTACCCTTTTACCCCTACTCCCTGCTTTCTGTCTTGATGGACATCTCAGGTGCTTTGCATGCAGTGAATAACTTGGAAGTGCAGAGCAGTTTTACGGGAATGGTATCGGGGATGAGGAATTTGAGCTGTATCAAGAGACTGAAGAAGCTGGAATTCTTCTCCTTAGAGTAAAGATGATGGAGGGGAGATTTAATAAAGGTGTTCAAAATTATGAAGGGTTTTGAAAGGGTAAATATAAAGTTGTTTCCACTGGCAGGTGGGTTGATAACTACAGGACACAGATTTAATGTAAATGAAACAAGAACTAGAGATGAAAAGTTTTTTATGCAGTGCGTTATGAACTAGGATGCACTGACGAACAGATGATGGAAGCAGATTCAGTAGTGACTTTCAAAAGGAAAGAATACTTAAATTAAAAAAATTTGCAGTGCTATGGGGCAGGGCAGAGGAGTGGGATTAATTGCATAGCACTTTCAACAAACTGGCACAAGTATAAAGGGCTGAATGGCCACCTTCTGTGCTGTAAGATTCTGTGACAAACCATAAAATCTATGGTGCACATTCCTTTCCTGTCCCACCACAACAAGGGTCGTGAGTCTCGCAGTGCGTTGTTGGAGACTGAAAGCAACACGAGCTTACATGGTATTGCTCCTTTGTGTGCTACTTTGAACAAGTGTGGCTTTGCAAATGGGTTTCCATAACAACACACAATCCTTTGTGTTGTGCAAGCTTTAGAAACACACAGGCTCAACCTAAGGCTGCTGAGACCAGGGTACACTCTGTTTTTGTTTTTGCACCCATGTGGTGATGCACTTGAAGTTAAACCAATATGGAACTTGAGTTTGGAATCCTGGGTGACTCTGGTTACATTTTTGTTGGTTATGGAGCCCTCTCTGCTTCTGTTAGTGGGTTTATATTTTCTCTTTTTAAAAAAAAAGTTGGATTTGTAACACCCCTTGTCCAAGTCTCAAACATCTCAAGGTCCTTCATGTGCAATGACTTAAGTAGCAGCTGTGGTAGCCACTTTGTGCACAGCAAGATCCCGCATATCACAGCGATGAGTGACCTGTTAATGTATTTGGTGGTTATCTTGGTCTGTCCATCAGGAGCATTTCCAGGAAAGAACAAACAACTTGCCTTTCTATAGTGTCTCAACCCAAAGTGTTTAATGTCCAATGAATTAATTTTGAATGTAAATAATGTGGTATGATTTTGTTGCTGAGGGTTGGCACCTTTCAGAGTACAATTTTAATTCCCATTCCCCTTCCAGTGACTTGTGCCTGACACTCCAGGCAGCCATTCAGAACCTCAGTCAAATTGTCATCCTCCATGTGAGAAACACAGCACAGTCTGGTCCTGTCTGACGCCTTCATGCTTCCAAAGTACTGGGCAGAATGGCTTCACTCTGCTGAAATGTTCTGATTCTAGTTGCAGCAGAGTTCTCCAATTAGTAATCAGGAGCAGGAACCTGACCCTGATCATCTTTCTCCTCCCACCTCTTTTCCCCCACTCTTATCCCAATCCTTTCCGATTCCAGAAAAGGTGCAGTCCATGGAATTCAATGGGGTGCAGTTAAAGATAAATTCTATTCAATTGTTTGACATAAGCATAAAGCATAATGGGCTATGGATACGAACTGATGGGGGAAGGTGATACAACAGAGGTGAAGCCTATTTGGCCCATTGTGCCTGAGTGGCACTTTTGAAAGAGCTATACTGTTAATTCTTTCCCCACCATTTCTTCATCGCCCTGCAACTGCTTCCTTTTCACGTTTCTAATCTAATTCCATTTTGAGAACTATATTGAATGTGCATTCCAGATCATAACAACTCATTGCATTAAAAAAAAATTCTCCTCTTCTGCCTTCTGATTCTTTTACCAATACCTCTGGTTATCGACCCTCCTGCCACTGGAAACTTCTTATTTACTCCATTAGGTGTCCCCTTAACCTAACCTGCTCTGCTCTGAGAGCAACCCCAACTTCTCGAATTTCTCCGCATAGTCGAAGTCACTCATCCCTGGTGAATCTCCTTTGCACCCTCTGAGATGTTAACTATTTCACATGGAGGATGGACAATGTTTGAAATAGTGACTGGAGAGTCAGTGGATGTGGGTAATGTTGTCTATCTGCCTTTGAGGGGGGTAAGGATGCATCAATATGGGTAAGGATTGATGAGCTTTAGTGACTCTAATTTCAGCCATGGATGTTTACAGCATTGAATGGGGCTTTTTGGCTGTGCTGGCTGTTGGACCAGTTGAAAGCTAATCACCGTGCTCCATGTTCTCCCCAGCCCTGTATTTTACTCTGTTTGAAATATTTATCTAATTTCCACATTTTAAAAACCAGCAGTGGTCTCTGCCTCATTCCCTTTGTGTGCCAAAAGACTGCATGCTCCCAACAACCCTCTGTAAAGAAAATTCTCCTTGTCTGGTTATCATTTTATAGTTGTTAATTGACCTCCATATCAGCCAGAGTTCACAGCTTTTCTCGATTCACTATTAAGATGATGAAAATGATGGCCGGAAAAGACCCGTTGGTCCATCTGACTGGAGTATTGTAACTTATCATTCCCAGCCCACAGCCATGTAATCTTAAAAAGCAGAAGGAAAACGAAATAGTGTCAGTAAGGAAAAAAATCTCTAGAAAATTCCTCTTTGACACTCTCAGGCACTTGAAACCAGTCTAGGTGGTTTTCATAATCTTTTCTTCTTTTGGGCCTCCTTATCTCGAGAGACAATGGATACGCGCCTGGAGGTGGTCAGTGGTTTGTGAAGCAGCGCCTGGAGTGGCTATAAAGGCCAATTCTGGAGTGACAGGCTCTTCCACAGGTGCTGTAGAGAAATTTGTTTGTTGGGGCTGTTGCACAGTTGGCTCTCCCCTTGCGCCTCTGTCTTTTTTCCTGCCAACTACTAAGTCTCTTCGACTCGCCACAATTTAGCCCTGTCTTTATGGCTGCCCGCCAGCTCTGGCGAATGCTGGCAACTGACTCCCACGACTTGTGATCAATGTCACACGATTTCATGTCGCGTTTGCAGACGTCTTTATAACGGAGACATGGACGGCCGGTGGGTCTGATACCAGTGGCGAGCTCGCTGTACAATGTGTCTTTGGGGATCCTGCCATCTTCCATGCGGCTCACATGGCCAAGCCATCTCAAGCGCCGCTGACTCAGTAGTGTGTATAAGCTGGGGGTGTTGGCCGCTTCAAGGACTTCTGTGTTGGAGATATAGTCCTGCCACCTGATGCCAAGTATTCTCCGAAGGCAGCGAAGATGGAATGAATTGAGACATCGCTCTTGGCTGGCATACGTTGTCCAGGCCTCGCTGCCGTAGAGCAAGGTACTGAGGACACAGGCCTGATACACTCGGACTTTTGTGTTCCGTGTCAGTGCGCCATTTTCCCACACTCTCTTGGCCAGTCTGGACATAGCAGTGGAAGCCTTACCCATGCGCTTGTTGATTTCTGCATCTAGAGACAGGTTACTGGTGATAGTTGAGCCTAGGTAGGTGAACTCTTGAACCACTTCCAGAGCGTGGTCGCCAATATTGATGGATGGAGCATTTCTGACATCCTGCCCCATGATGTTCGTTTTCTTGAGGCTGATGGTTAGGCCAAATTCATTGCAGGCAGATGCAAACCTGTCGATGAGACTCTGCAGGCATTCTTCAGTGTGAGATGTTAAAGCAGCATCGTCAGCAAAGAGGAGTTCTCTGATGAGGACTTTCCGTACTTCATAATCTTAAAACCTCGGTTAACTCTCACCTTGCACATTCTTTTGGTACCAAGTTTATTGGAAATTAGTCTAATTGTAAAGCTTGACCATGTAAATTGTGACACCTGACACCATTTCACTGGGGTGTTTGTCTTGACTGAAGTGCTCTCCACTGAAAGCATACAATAAAATATTTAATAAATTTATAAAAGTAAACTACAAATTCACACAATGATCGGGGCACTTCAGCATACTTCTTTACAAGATGTATAAATGAATTACTTTTGAATCTGTAAAACATGCCGTACAGTTTCCACCCTTGAACACTTGGCAAGTTGGATACCGTTTAAATCAACAAACTCCTCTTTTCGGAGTGTGCGGCTCCTCATGTTCGAGCCTGCTTGTGAACATCCAGCCCTCATGCTTTCCACTGAGTGTAATGGGCCCTTGCTGAAAATACCTTGTGGAATGCTTTCATGTCAGCAGCGGATTAAGGTGAGAGTCGGCACTGGAGAGGAAGTGGATGGAGTAAGCGAGCAGCCTGTCCTGTACTAACATGTTGCAGCTGAATTCCTGAGGAAAGTCTTTATAAAAACGAAAAAGAAAATGAGTTGGAAGTCAGCAGAGGGAGTAGTTAGGGTCAGGAGGCTCCCTAGTTAACCCTTAAACTGGCTAGCACAGGTTTTAGCCTGTACCACGCATGTCGTAATCTCTAGTTTGCGATTATTCCTCCTCTCCCGTCATAAAGACCTTGTCACATCTCAGCTTTCACTTGGTGCTATCGGAAATTCGGGAGAAACCAGTGTAGTTAGAATGTGGAACTCATTATCACAATGAGTAGTTGAGGTGAATGGCATTGATGCAGTTAAGGGAAACTTGAATTGTGATAGGGTTAGATGAAGTAGAGTGGGAGGAGGCTTGAGATGCATAAACACCAGCATTGACCAGTTGGGCCAAATGGTCTGTTTCTGTGCTGGAAATTCTATCTAATTCCAAAGTGACCTTTAAATACCACAAAAAACTTTATGTAAAATTTCGTACCTGAGACTCCTGATGCCTGTGTGAGTGCCCTGTCCAGCAGGAGCTATCAGATAAGGAGCAGGAACAGACAACAAGTTGAAACTCTGGTTTAGTTTGATACCAGCAATGCTTATACCACTAGAGCACGTAGCTAAGTTGCAGTTCACTAAAAAGATGGAAAAGAATTTGCATTCCTAATTTGCACATCCTCAAGACATCTCAAAGCACTTTACAGCCAGTCAAGTATTTTTTGAACAGCAGTGTGATAATGACCAGATCACATGTTTTAATGTTGGTAGAGGGATAAATGTTGGTCAGGGCACTGGAGATAATTCCCTTGCTCTACAAATAGTGTTGTAGGATCTTTCATGCCCAACTCAGAGGGCAGGCAGGGTCTCTGTTTAATGTCTCATCCCGAAGACTGCACTCCCTCAGTACTGCACTGGAGTGTCAGCCTGGATTATGTGCTCAACCTTCTGACTCTGAGGTGAGAGTGTGCTACCCACTGAGTCACCTACACACACTTGAAAGTCATATCAGGACCATGGTTCTGGGTTTAATGGAGCTAAAATGGTCCTAAAGAAATAACTTTAGAATTCTTCTCACCTTGTACTGTTAAATTTAAAACTATTTTTTGTTTCATCTCCTCTGGTAGTGCATTGCTTAACCCACTTCTTTTGAGTGCTGTTTACTTCAGTCAGTATCTAGCTTATTTTAAACAACTTCGTGCAGAGGAGCTGTACCTCAGTGAGCTATCAGAGGAAATTAGATCCTTTTTGTGTCTTCTGACTTAAAAAAAAAAGAAATGGGTGGATGCCCTTAAGTGCAGCTTGCAATGGGGGCAGGTATTCTATATAACGTTTGTGTTCAGAGCTCATCCAAAAAAAAAATCCGTTTTTGTCCCTGCTAAATTGTTTAGTGTAGAAATGGGCCTCAATCTGACAGATTAGCTGCCGGGTTCCTTTTATTACAGCAGTCACTACACTTCAAAAGAAGAACTTAATTTGCTGTGTCGGGAGTTGTACTTGAGATTCTAGGCAGAAGTGGATTCATGAGACCGTGTGTGTATCCCAGGTGTTCTTGTGATCCTACTTTCACCTAATTGACGGCATAACATTTCTGTTCAAATTGATAGTTTCCTGTTGCACCTTGTCTCTGAAAATGGAGGAGGAAGGAATGGAGACACTATTGAAAAAAATGATTGTTTTAAGATGAATTGATAATTCTTCCATCATCGCTCTTGTCACTAATAATACTGTCTGGACAGAAAGTGAATTCAGCTGTGACTCACTGTGGGCCACACTCTTGCCTCTGAGTTGGAAGGTTGTCCGTTCAAGTCCCACTCCAGAGACTTGAGCACATAATACAGGCTGATACTCAAGTGCAGGACTGAGGGAGTGCTGCATGAGGAACAATCTTTCAGAGTGGATGATAAACTGAGGCCCTGTCTCCCCTCTCAATTAGACTTAAAGGATCCCATGGCACTATTTTGAAGAATAGGGGAATTCTCCCTGGTGTCCTGTCCAATATTGATCCCTAAACTAACAGCACATTAAAAACACAGATGATCTTGTCATTACCTCATTGCTGTTTGTGGGATCTTACTGTGTAAAAATTGGCTGCTCCGTTTGCAATGACTCCACTGCAAAAAATGGACTTTGGTGGATTGTAAAAGGTGCTATTTAAATGTAAGTCTTTCTTTACACCTTTTTCTTTTTCTTCCATCACCTCACGTCAATGAGAAACTAGTAAGTGGAGGTGCTGGGGCACCTGGCATGATGCACTGTGCCTGATTGTCACAAGTGTCTAGTATACTTTAGTCTGGGAAGTGATCCTTGTTTTCAGTGCACATCATCATGCTGAAGCATTTGGAAGCCCTCCACCATGTAGAAGAATAATGCTAAATAAAGCACTGACTGTAATTGTGTCTCTAATGCAACCTGTGTTTATACTCCCTATTTTCCATATGTTTCCTTTCTCCCATGGATGACCCCTTCTCATCTATTTTGAAGGAAATTGTGGCAGCACTTTTTTTTTTTTGTTACTTTTAGGTATACTTATACCTTTTCTGTGTTGAAAGAAGACTAAGAGGATGCATGGATTCACTGACCAGGACTGCCTTCTACCAGCCTGGTAGCATGATGCAATGGTTATGGAGTTAATTCACTAAGCCTAGCAGTCAGTCCCCGAGTCTGTAACAGGTCTAATCAAGGAAAACCTTTGGGAACCACAGGTCCAAAGTCATCTGTTCCTCCTGAGCCTGTCTCACTCGCCACATGTCATGTCTCAAATTACTCGCATACTTATGTCCCACAATGTTACTTTTCTGAAAGAAAGTATCTGATTTGCATTTAAATAAATCAACCCTATCACTATTAAAAGCAGAAGTTGAGGTTTACTATCTCATAGGGCTTTCCACAGTCCATACGGGCTGTTGCTTCCTTAAAACAAGTCTGAGTTTGGTCAGGCAGGATATTCCCCTTCTGCATAATGTGAAATAATTATTGAGTGTAATGTGTCTTAAGTTTGCTACTGATACAAAGTGAGGTAGGAAACTAAGCTGCGAGGGGGACACGGTCTGCAAAGGGATATAGGCAGGTTAATGTGGGAAATGAGAGGTTATTCACTTTGATAAGAATAGAAAAACATTTTTTTTTAAGAACAGTGAGAAACTATTAAATCCTGGTGCTCCGAGGGATTTGAGCGTCCTTGTACACAAAACAGGAAGTTACATGTAGATATAGCAAGCAATTATATGGGAAATGGTATGTTGGTTTTTATTACAATGGGTTTGGAATACAAGAGAAAGGGAGTCTTGCTGCAGTTATATAGGGCTTTGGTGGGAGTACACCTGGAATACCGTGTACAGCTGTTGTCTCTGTACCTATGAAAGGATACACTTGTCTTAGAAGGGGTGCACAGAGGTTCACTAGATTGATTCCTGGGATGAAAGGGCTGTCCTGTGATAGATTAACCAGAATGGGCCTCTACTCTTGAGTGTAGAAGAATGAGAGGTGATCTCATTGAAGCACGATTGAGAACTTGATAGGGCAGAAGCTGTGAGGATGTTCCCCAGCTGGAAAGTCTAAAACTAGGGGTTACATTCTCAATAAGGGGTCAATCATTTAGGACTGAGATGAGAAATTTCTTCACTGAGTTGTGAATCTTCAGAATTCTGTACCTCAAAGGGCTGTGGATGCTCAGTTATTGAGTATATTCAAGACTAAGATCAATAGATAATAAAAACAAAGTGCTGGAAATACTCAGGTCAGGCAGCATCTGTGGAGAGAGAAGCAGAGTTAACGTTTCAGGTCTGTGACCTTTCATCAGATTGATTGGATTTTGAGGGAATTGAGGAATATGGGATCAGGTGGGAAAGTGGAGTTGAAGTCCAAGGTTAGCCATGATCTTATTGAATGCTGGAGCTCGAGGGGCTGTATGGCCTACCCTTCCTCCTCCTATTTCTTATGATCTGAATCCATGCTGACTTTTGTTAACTAGGTTATTGTTGTGAAAATGATACTCGTTTACTCCCGATTGATTCTGTTACTTTACCTGGGGTGGGTCTGAAGTTGTCTGTGTTCCATCCCCTCTTTGCATATGGACATTGTTGAGCATTTTCCAATATACTGTTACCTCCCCAGTGCCCACTCAGTGATTTTTATCAGTATTTCATACACCTCTCCCCTAGTCTCTCTCAATGCTCTGGGATTAATACCATCTATCCCTGGGCATTTACTTGTTTTGAGGCTCATTTCTCCTGTTGAGGACTCATAATAGTGGTTGATTTTACTTAAGGATTTCTTAGAGAAAGTCATTATGCTCATCCTTAATTCCAAGCCTATTTGCATCTTCAGAGGAATGCTGTCGGATCTTTTGCTGAGGGCAGATGTGGCTTCGGTTTATCGGAAAGGTGGCACCTCCAGCAGTGCAGTGCTGCCTCAGTACAGCACGGGGAGTCTCAGCCTGGATTATGGGACTCAAGATCCTGGAATGGTACTTAAGTGCTCTGTCCTAGCAGGTTCCTTGGCCCTAAACCCCAAAGGGCACCACAACCTACACCAGTGCAAGGATTTGCATTTCCCCACCAGTGTCTTGAGACCTTGGAGGGCGATTGTCACTTTAGTGCGAAGTTGGGGATAATTTTGTTTGTGTGTCTAGGAGCTAGGTTAAATCTATCCAAAAAGCTTGTATTTATATAATGTCTTCAGCGTAATAAAATGTCCCAAGGTGCTTCATAGCATTAGAAAACAAAATTTGACACCAAGCCACAAGGTGATATTGGGGCAGATGACCAAAAGGTTAGAGTTGGATTTTAAGGAGCATCTTAAAGGAGGAAAGAGGGGTGGAGGTGTTTTTGGGAGGGAATGGTAGAGCTTAGAGCCTAGGCAGCTAATTGTGGAGCGATTAAAATTGGGGATTCTGCAGAGGCCAGAATTGGATGAGCACTGAGATCTTGGAGGGTTGTGGGGCTGGAGAAGATTATAGGGAAAAGTGAGGCTATGGAGGGATTTGAAAATACGGATGAGATTTTTAACATCAAGACATTGCTCGACTCTGAGCCAGTGTAGATCAGCGAGCACAGGAGTAATGGGTAAATGAGACTTGGTTCAGATAAGGGCAGCAGAGTTTTGGATGACTTCAAGTTTACAAAGCTTATTGGGTGCTCAACTCTTGCTGACAGTGGAGATTTTAATTGGGAATCCCTAAGTTTGGAAGTTGGCTTTTGCAGCATTACTTTTGGGAAAAGTATATTTGAATTTGCTGGTTAGACTTTAAAGAATTGTTGCTGATACCTTAATGGGGAAAAAATACTTGCATATGCTGAAAATCTTAAACTGGCAATACGCACCAGGGTGGCTAATGTTTGAAATCTCCAATCCAATAAGTCAGCCTGTCCTTTCTCCTTCAAATGCCAATTGGTGTATTTCCAGCATTTTCTGTTTTTTGTTTCACAGAATATCCAACTTTTTCAGTCTTGAATGCTGTGAACTAATTTGTATTCAAGTGTTTTCTTTAAGAACCCTTACAGCTTTCCTGTTTTGTGTTGAATCCCTTTTCCTTCCTGGTGTATGGGCACTTTTGATTTTTCTCTCTCCTTTTACAACAGTTATTTTTAGGTTATAATGGACCTGGAATTTAATTCTATTGTTCTCCCTTGTGCAACTCCATCCTGTTCAATATTGTTATAAAAGGCTTAAAGCTTTTTTTCCATGCAGCCAGTCCATATTTGAAAAAATTCATCTTGAGTTTGTTTGTGTCTCTTCTCACTTGGCGGCTAGCAGCTGGTGAAATGTTTTTATTTTTTTCACATTCCTTTTTAAGACAGGAAACGACTAAAACACGTATACAGACTGAGGAAGGAACAAGGCATGGTTCTGATCTATTTGAACTCTTGTCGCAGGAGACGGGATGGGGTGAGAGGGAAGGGGTAGCTGGAGTTGTGTTTGGAGTGTTTTATCTGATATGGCTCATTGGGTAGCACTTTTGCCTCTGAATCAGAAGGTTGTGGATTCAAGTCCCATTCCAGAAATTTAAGGCCATAATCCAGGCTAACACTCCCAGCACCAGTACTGTGGGAATGTTGCACGGTCGGAGGTGCCATCTTTCGGATGAGAGGTTAAATCAAGGCCCTGCCCACCACCTCAGGTGGACAGAAAACATCCCAGAACCACTGTTCAAAGAGGAGTCAGGTTAATTCTCCCTGGTATCCCTCAACCAGCATATCTCTTTTCAAAAAAAAAAAAGCAGATTATGTGGTTATGACCCATTGCTGTTTGTGGGAGCTTCTGAGCAAATTGGTCATTGCGTTTCTTACATTATAACCGTGACTGCACTTCAAATGTGCTTCATTGGCTGTGAAGTGATTTGAGAAGCCCTGAAATTGTGACGGGCACTATATAAATCCAAGTCTCTCTTTCTGACGTGAATCTGGTCAGTGTTGTCTCAATGTACAAAAAATTTGTCATGGTGTTGGCTGACTAGAGACTGTCATGTGGTCTCTGTGTCTTTCTGGGTTCAGTACAGTTCACTTAAATGACCAAGTTCATTGGTGAACAGAAATACCTCGAGACTAGAGACAGAGCTGACAAACAGCAGGTAAGTATGTATCACAACCCGGAGCCCAGGGCTTTTCTGGTGACTGATAAATTCACTGTACGGCCCAGAAGCTACCAGGTTCAGGCTGTGCTGAGTTAGCTGATCTCATTTGGGACAGCAGGTGGGACTTCTGACAAGGAAGTGAGCCACTTGTCATCCTCCTGTAATCATGATGTTGAGGCTAGTTCAGTTAAGCTTCTGATTGGTGGTGACCCCGGTGATGGTGATATTGGCATCGTCAAAGAGAGATGACTAGGCTTTCTCTTGTTTTGAGCCAATTATTACCTGGTATAAATGTTGTCTGCTGCTTGCCAGCTCTAGTCAGGATGTTGTCCACCTCTTGGCTTGAGCTGCTTCATTATCAGAGAAGCTAAATATAGGCAACATCACAGCCCTATTTCTGACCAAATGACAAAGCAACCGAAGTTGGTTGGGTTGCGGGAGCTTCCCTGAAGAACTCGTGCAGTGATGTATTGAGTCTTTGACCTTTGACAGTGTAACTATCTTCCTCCTGTGACTTCAACATTGTAAGGTTTTCACTTTGACAGTCAGTGACTTCCGTTTTGCTAGGGCTTCTTGGTGTTGGGCTGAGTCAAATACTTCCCTGACATAAGAGCACCTTACCTTCGCCATTCCTCTGCCATACCACCCATGGCCATGTCCGCATTTAGACTGCGATTGGATCTGAAGCTGAGTGGTTCTGGCAGTCTTTGAACCGAGTGTCACTTGAGCAAACATTTGATGTGTAGACCTCTCTGTTGATCAATCCTTCTGTGACTTTACTGGTTGAGAGGAGACTGCTAGGACAGTCATTGACTGGGTTAGATTTATTTTGTTTTTGTGAATGGCGGCACTTTTTTCTTTATTCGTTTCATGGGATGAGTGTCACTGGCAAGGCTAGCATTTGTTGCCAATCCCTAATTGCCCTTGAGAAGGTGCTGGTAAGCTGCCTTTCTGAGCTGCTGCAGTCCACCTGGTGTGGGTGCTCCCACTGTGCTGTTAAGGAGTTCCAGGATTTTGACCCAGCGACAGTGAAGGATCAGCAATAAAGTTCCAAGTCAGAATGGTGTGTGGCTTGGAGGGGAACTTGCAGGTGGTGGTGTTCCCATGTGTCTGCTGCCCTCCTTCTAGTTGGAAGAGGTAGAGAGGTCGTGGGTTTGGAAGGTGCTGTCGAAGGAGCCTTGGTGCATTGCTGCAGTGCATCTTGTAGATGGTACAGACTGCTGCCATTGGTGGTAGAGGGAATGAATGTTGAAGGTGGTTGATGGGGTGCAGATCAAGCGGGTTGCTTTGTCCTGGATGGTGTCGAGCTTCCTGAGTGGTTGTTGGAGCTGCACCCATCCAAGCAAGTGGAGAGTCCTCCGTCACACTCCTGACTTGTGCCTTGTGGATGGTGGACAGATGGTGATATCATAGCTTTACATGAAGAGTAACGTTAAGGGAGCAGCTTGCTCTGTACCAGCTTCACTGAAGCCAGGAGGTTGGGGCCCACAGCCTTTAGACATGCCCATCACCTACTGTTACATGTCGGAAACCAAATTGACTGGATGCTGATAACTATGATGGGTCACTTGGGAGGAGGATTAGATTGGTATTGGTAGATGAAGGCAAGGGGTTGAAGGGATGTTGGAGCAGGTGGGGGTAA
Organism: Heterodontus francisci; assembly: GCF_036365525.1. Lineage (NCBI taxonomy): Eukaryota > Metazoa > Chordata > Chondrichthyes > Heterodontiformes > Heterodontidae > Heterodontus > Heterodontus francisci. The sequence continues at coordinate 7,828,209 of NC_090379.1, forward strand.
GCAACCACATGGACTGGTTGGACGGAATGGCCTGTTTGTGTTATAATTGCTATGTGTTAGCAAGCTAGGTAGGATAATTGCTCAGCACTTTTAAAGATGCTTCACCTCGCCTTTTGTGCCTGTGCTGGGCTGCAACGTGGTTGAGGATCGGGATGTTCATTCCTCTTGTTGCCTGGTTGTTCTCCATTCCTCTTAACTGGACGTTGGTAGGTTTAGAGGTTTTCTCTAATGTGTTGGTAGCTGTGATTATAGCCTGCTACTTTTGCTGTTTAGCATGCAGGTAGTGGCCTCATTGCCAGGTTCTGTTGACATCCTTCAAAACTTCCCACTGAGCCAGGTTTGCACCTCCTGGCTTGATGTTGCTCAAGGAGTGATGAGATGTGCAATACTATGAGGCTGTAGATTTTGACTGCATATAATTCTGCTAATGATCCACGGTGCCTAGTTTTGAGCTACTAGATCTGTTTAGCTTGGTTGCAGTTCTTCACTACAATACACAACCTCTTGTGGTGGAGAGAGTTTGTCTTTGTAACAGCTGTGCAGTGGTCACTTCTTCCAACACTATCTTGGACAGATGTGTAAATGGACAAGTCAGTTGTTGAGGGTGAGTCAGTTACTTCCCTCATCGTTTGACACTGGGTCAGTCTGATAGTTACGTTCTTCAGGAGTCAGTGAGCTTGGTCAGTGGTACTGACAGTGTATTAGTGTGCATTGAAGTTCTCCACCCAGAGTTTCTGTACCCTTACCCTGAGTGCTTCCCCCAAGTGATCAATATGGAGGTTTACTAGTTCATAAGTTGAGTGGGTGGTGATCAGCAGGCATTGTCATTGATATTGTTTGACCGGAGATCATGAGACCTCATGGGGGTCAGTAGTTAATATCGAGGACTCTTAGAGCTACTCCCACTATCACTGCGTCCTCACCTCTGGGTCTGCCATGCCTGTGAGAAAGGACACATCTAGTTATAGTAATAGACGAGTCTGGGATGTTGGCTATGAATCAGTGAGTACAACTGTTGCTTATGCAGTTAGTGGGACAGCTTGTCCAATTGGGCAGCTGCACCCAGATATTGAGTTAAGACTTTGCAGGGTTGACTGGGCTGGAATTGCCCGAGTCTTCTCCTGATTGGATGCTTGGGGTTGTTTACATCCAACTGGGTCTCCGTTTATCAGAATGTGCACATGATCATTTAAGTTCTGTTTTTCATCATGCTGATTACATGTATTTAATTAGCCCTCAGCTGTCAAAGCATTTCACAGCCAATGTATTAGATTGAGACAAACATAAATAACTTATTAATTTTGGGCATTACATGGAAGATAAATATTGGCGGTCATGGGATCTCTTCTCGTGAGCAAGGGTCTTGGTTTAACCTCTCTAGAGAGAAGGTGCTTCTGACAATGTTGCACTCCCCCAGTACTTTGGTCATTGCTTTTATGAAGCAAAAGAATTTTAGAAGCGTTTTTTAAAAATGGATTTTGACAGGGTGGCACATTGGAATGTAATTGAACATGTTGACGTAGCTCGATCAGGTACTGGAGGTTGTATGGCTACAACTCACTTCCTGGTGGCTTAGTCTGGCCAGTATATTAAAGCAACGCGAGTTACCCTTGAATCCAGCTGCTTTCTTGGCTGAGGCTAATGTATAGTGTAGGGAGACTGACAGAGGAGAAAACCACTTGAGAAAGAGAAAGTAATTTGTTATCTGGGTGGAGGAGGGTGGGAGAGTTGATGTGAAAAGATTCTGGTAAGTGGTGGCTTTAATGCACAAAAGACTTCGGTCATCTGATACCATGGCTTCTTGAAATTGAACAGGTTCCAGCTTTATTCTTCCAGAGATGTGATGAGCACAAACAGGAAGGCCTGTAACAATACACCGAATCATTAAATATTGAAAAATGCATCCGAAATGTCTCAAGGCTCCACACATCAGCTCGATCAGCCAAATGTAGTGCAGGAAAATGTGCCGACATTATAGATGCCTACTTCACCTCACTAGGATAAATTAGCTTGGAGCCCATATTGTTTCATCTTCTCGCATGAGTGATTTTGTTGTAATCACTTTATCCTCTCACACTCAGGCTGATGTGCCATAGCTTTTCTTCCCCACCACGCGACATCCACATTTTTCAGGGGTAGAGTGGGCTATGCTTTCTGATAGTGGTTTGATTGCTGGTTTTAGGGCTCTAAAGGAACTAGATATAGATAGTATGAACAGTCACCAGCTGTTTCACCTTGTCCAGAACAGTCGAACCAGAGGACATGGCTTACACTTGAATGGAGGTAGATTCACAACTAACCTGTGGAAACAATATTTCAGCGAGAGAGTGCTTAATCTAAGGAACAGGCAAAGCTGATAGTACTGATTCATTCAAAAGCAAATTTGATAGATTTCTTTCAGGAAATAATGTTTTTAGAATTGGTATACGAGTAATTTGAGACATGACGTGTGGTGAGTGTAAAAGGCTCTGGAGGAACAGGTGAGTTTGAAATTGATTCCCAAAGCTCTCCACCACTGGGGGTTTTCCTCACCATGTCTGGGTCTGTTATTGACTCATTGATAGGGAATGATCATTGTGATTAGTAAAGAACTTCGTTATCATTGTAGCATGTAATACCAGGATGATGGGAGGTGAACTAGTTTGGCCTTAGTCTTTTAATTGTCTGAGTTCTTGTGTATATTACAGCAGCAGGACAAATGAGTAGGGGAAATAACACGAGGTTTTCTGGCCACCATCCGGTTCATCAACCCAATCTTATGCAATTGAGAGATGAACTTTCATTTCTGTAGCGCCTTTCAGAAAGTGCTTCACAGCCAATGGAAGTACTGTTGAAGTGTAATTGCTGTTGTAATGGAGGAAGTGATCCATTTCTCATTGTTTTGGATTGGCTAGATGTAGACTGTTATAATACGCAGATTTTTAAGCAAGCTGTTTCTTTTTGATGTGATTTTGAAAAGTTCATTTCCAAAGTATTTCAGCCAGAATCCACCTTGGGGAGATGAGCCTTGTAGTTAATTTTCAGGTTCCTCCCCTCTTCTCTCCCAGAGCTGCTGATTTCTGTCTGGGGTGGAGCCTTGTGGGAGCTGGTAGGGTGCTGTGCGGGTGCCTCTGGCACCTCATCCTAGTAGCCTTCCTTGTCAGAGCCAAGTCTCTAGACTATTTGATTATATAGAGGCTATCAGCAATGGAACCCCGCTCAATTATCCTCTTGCTTAGAGGCACAATTTAATTTTGGCATCCCAAAGGCTGCCTTGTCTGATCTGATATTCAGCGGAGACCTGAGGTCTTCCAATCTGTGTGGCTTAGTGCCACACGTGTTCACTTATTGCTTTCTCTCAAACAGGGAAGAAGAAATCTGGAACTTTATTCTTCCAAGCGGCTGTGGACAGTTTGAGCTTTCAAGATTGAGATGGATAGCCTTTTGTTAGCTAAGGGTATGGGGCTTATAGAGTAGAAATGGTAGCATAGTGGTTATGTTACTGGACTGGTAATCCACAAGCCTAGACTAATGATCTGATGACTAATCACATGAGTTCAAATCCCACCACGGCAGCTGGGGAATTTAAATTTAATTAAATAGATCTGGAATAAAAAGCTAGCCTCAGTAATGGTGACCCTGAAACTACTGGATTGTCATAAAAACCCATCTGGTTCGCTAATGTCCTTTAGGGAAGGAAATTTGCCATCCTTGCCCAGTCTGGCCTACACGTGACTCCAAGTCCACAGCAATGTGGTTGACTCTTAACTGCCCTCTGAAATGGCCTAGCAAGCCACTCGGTTGTATCAAACCATTATGGAAAAAGTCTAAGAATAAAATCAGATGGACCACTGGCATTGACCTAAGCATTGGCTATGACAAAGGCAGACCCTGCTCAGTTGACTCTACAAAGTCCGCCTCATTACTCCCTAGAAGTACAGGGAAAGCAGGCACATGGGAATGCCATCTTAAACCCATACACCATCCTGACCTGGAACTATATTGCTGTTTCTTCACTGTCACTGGGTCAAAATCCTGGAACTCCCCCACCCCCCAATAGCACCTACACCAGATGGACTGCATCGGTTCAAGATGATTCCGCTACCACTTTCTCAAAGGCAATTAGGGCTTGCCAGCAATGCTCACACCCTATGAATGAAGAAAGAACAATATTACAAATGACGTCCATCTGAATTAAAAACAAAATGCTGAATATACTCAGCAGGCCAAATAGTATCTGTAGTGAGAGAGGTACAGAGGTAACATTTCAGGTCATTGATCTTTCGTAAGGTAATGGAGCTAATGTGGGTAAATAAGGTTGAGGTACAGATCAGGCTCCAGGGCCTGAATGAGCTCTAGCTGACTCACCATCTACACATGCCCCTGAAACTGCACATCAATTCATTGATGCTCCAAACTGACTCCATTCTACCTACTTTATCCGACCACAGAGCCTCTGACATTCCCTCCTATTGAGCCCATGTTCCGAAGAAGGGTTACTGACCCGAAACGTTAACTCTGCTTCTCTTTCCACAGATGCTGCCAGACCTGCTGAGTGATTCTAGCATTTCTTGTTTTTGTTTCAGATTTCCAGCATCCACAGTATTTTGCTTTTATTATTCTGTCCTCTCTCTTTCCCTGATTACGACCAGGATGTACATATACTAATCTTAGAATGTAACCAGGCCCATGTAACTAGTTTTTCCTGTCGTTTTGCATGAATGTTTTGGCTGTTGCTCTGGACCTGAGCCCATCACTTCTGTTTCCACTTTTTTCTCCTTTTTCTTCTCTTCCCCGCCCCCGCCACAACCACTCTCTGTTCTCTTTGCCCCTCCTATACCCCATCTTCTGTCAACATGCCTCCTTTCATTTCTCCCATCTCAAATATTCTACTCCCACAAATACCTACCCCAATCCTTCAGCACTCCTTGCCTCTGGCTCTGGAATTCCTTCCCTAATGCTTGCCGCCTATCTGCTTCGCTTTTCTCCTTTAAGATGCTTCGTAAAACCTACCTTATTGACCAAGCTTTTGGTCATCTGACCTAATATCGCCTTATGTGGCTCGGTGTCAAATTTTGTTCATGCTGTGAAGCACCTTGGGACATTTTATTACATTTAGGGTTTTTAAGTACAAATTGCTGCTATTGTGTTACTGATCTGCTCCTTGATGCTGATTACAAAACCATCTTCATCTGTATAATAAATTGTATAAAATTAAAATGGACTAGGTATTTAATGTTTGTTGAAGCCCCACATGTGCTTTCTTTGGGAGTGAGATTCTTTACGTTCTTTTTATATTTTTTGTGAATTTTTAGTGCTTAGTGAGGAAGGTGTGATGTACTAGGGAATAGAGACTTTTCTGTATCAAGCCCTCCGTAGCAGAACTGAGTCATCACTGCTGCAGAGTGAAGCTTCCTCCACAGCATCAAAGAAATTCAGCCCCAAACTTGAGTATTTCCCCCCACGCTTATGTGTGGCATTGTTCCCTTTCTAACCTCAGTGCCACACTTGCAGTGCTTGAGTTTCTTGCTCACTGGGTTGAGAAATTATGCAGACTCCATTTCGGACCCTTTGCTCACTGGGTTGAGAAATTATGCAGACTCCATTTCGGACCCTTACAGCCAGCCACATTCATCCGTCAGTCTGGGTTGGATTAGAACCTAGTTTCTTTCAAAATTAACTCTAGGGCTGGCAAGACCAACGTTTGTTGCCCATCACGAGTTGCGCTTGAGGGTGGTGAGCTTCCACCTTGAACTCCTGCAGTCCGTGTGGTCTAGGTACTCCCACAGTACTGTTAGGGAGAGAGCTCCAGGTTTTTGACCAAGTGGCGGTGAGGGAATGGTGGCGATATATTTCCAAGTCAGGGTGGTGAAAAACTTGGAGGTGAAGGTGTTCATATTCACTTGCTGCCCCCGTCCTTCGAGGCAGTAGAGGTTGTTTGTTGAGGTGCTGCTGAAAATTCAAAAAATAAAAGGCCAGTGCCCCACCCAGTCTGTGTTCACTGAAGTAGGTGTTTAATTCTCAGCCCTCTTCCAAGATGAGAGCTTCGCCTTTTTTTGCTGTTGGTGCCGCTCCTTGGTATTACAGCAGTTGACCTGCTGTCTGTGCGCAGACTGATGAGCATCTGCGACCAGTTCGAACTGTCCTCGGGAGCCAAAGTTAACCACAGCAAGAGCGAGGCCATGTTCTTTGGGAACTGGGCTGACCGATCCTTTGTCCCCTTCACCGTCAGGTCAGACTACCTGAAGGTGCTGGGGATATGGTTTGGAAGGGCCAGGGCGTGCACCAAAACCTGGGAGGAGTAAGTAGCTAGGGTACAACACAAGCTGAGCATGTGGGAGCAGCGATCTCTCTCCATTATGGGTAAGAACCTGGTCATCAGGTGCGAGGCGCTCACGTGATTGCTGTACGTGACGCAGGTCTGACCCATATCCCACTCCTGCGCTGTGTCGGTCACCCGAGCCATTTTCCGTTTCATCTGGGGATCTAAAATGGACCGGGTCCGAAGGAACGCGATGTTCAAACCTCTGGATAAGGGTGGCAAAAATGTGCCCAACGTCGCCCTTATCCTGATGACTACCTTCGTGTGCGGCTGCATCGAGCTGTGTGTGGAGCTCCAGTACGCAAACTCCAAGTGTCACTACGTGCTGAGGTTCTATCTGTCCCCGGTGTTGCGAAGGATAGGCCTGGTCACATTGCCGCGGAACGTTCCATCCAGTTGGACTGTGCCATACCATCTGGATCCATGGGAAACCCCTCGAACTCTATTGGGATGATTTTCGTGTGCTGTAAGATGTACATGGCATCAGAAATGAAATGGAAGGGTTGTGAGGCAACTCACTCCTGTATTGAAGGAAACTGACCTCCTTTGCACTGTTTGTATTTTTTGACTTGGTACTGTTTGGTAATATTTTTTACAGATTTTTATGAATAAAGTATATTTTGGAAATTAAAAAAAAAGTTCCGATTTGTATATCCAAGACAGTTTCCTTTCTCTGCTGCTGGGCTTTTGTACGTTCCTGCCTGCGAGCAGAGTGCGAGAAGCATCGGCATGAATTGGATTTCCACACGGGAAGTTGTCTCAGTTCCATTGAGCACCTGTTGATATCAGATACAGCAAGGCATCCTGCTCAGAGAAAACTTTGATTTACTCTTTTTAAGCGAAGCCCTCAGTTGTCCTGTAGGAGGTAAAACAGCTATTTGTTAACGTGTCATTCTATTTTACCATCTCTTTTAATTGGGATAGGGAGAGAAGCTCTTGAGGGCTGTTCACCCTTTTTAAGCCATTAATGCTATGTACCTACGTTCTCATTGTTTAAAACCAAGAAGAGAAAAGGAAATAACATAGATTTATATAGTGCCTTTCACAAGCTCTGGTCATCCCCAGAGTGCTTGGCACGCGCTAAAATACTTTATGGATGGTGTGAGACTCTGAGGGGACCTTGGAGCTGATGGTGTTCCCATGCACCTGCTGCCCTTGTCCTTCTGGGTGATGGGAGGTCTATCGAAGAAGCCTTGGTGAATTGCTGCAGTACAACCCCATGGGGTGCAGTTAGTGTGATGCCCTTAATAGCCTGATGACTCTCAGACATATGGAATAGCCACTGGGCAAGATCCTGGCAGTGGCTTGTTAATTTTGCAACATTATCACATACAAAGGGAGTGGGAAAACACTGATACCATCATAACTCATCTATTTAAAGTCATGCATGCTCAAAGTGTACTCATTCCATTGCCAGATGGCTCCCAGAGACGGCAGTACTTTTAGAAACCCAATCCCCTGTAAAGTCCAATGTTTTTGTGTAGTGTTTTCTGTTCCTCTGATAGATTGAATTGTTGGATGAATGATTAAGTAAGCTGTGGGCAAAGAATCATGGAACAATGAATTTTATCTGGACTTTGTGGTGCTCCCAGTCCAAGTCATTTGTGGGCAAATTACTTGCTTGTTATGTGTTTGGATTGAGTTGACTGTGGATCCATTGATCCCTGTTCAACAGAATCATACCAGAGCCTAGAGGGTCAAGTCATGACATAAAACTTGCATAATCCAGGCTTGTATTCCTTTGGACATAGGAGGTTGAGGGTTGATCTGATTAAGGAGTTTAAAATGCTAAAAGAATCCATAGGGTAGATGCAGAAAAACACACTCCTCTGTTGGGGGAATCCTGAACAAGTGGTTGTAATAAAATGTATAGCTAAGCCATTCAGGAATGAAATCAAAGATTTTTCCACAAAGGATATTGGAAACTTGGAGCACTCTTACCCCAAAAATGCTGAGGTTATTTGGAACTTTCAAGACTCAGACCAGTAGACTTTTGATGGACAAGAGTATCAGGGACATGGAGAAAAGGCAGAGAGAATGGAGTTGAGGTAATGGATGCTGAAAGGATGTTTCCCCTTGTGGGAAAAAGTAGAACTAGGGGGACATCATTTATATTTTTAAAAAAAAGTCACCCATTTAAGACAGATGAGAAATCTATTGAGGGTTGAGTCTTTGGAACTCTCTTCCCCAGACAGTGGTGGAGGCAGGGTCATTGAATATTTTTAAGGCAGAGTTAGATAAATTCTTGACTAATAAAGGAGTCAAATGGTATCGGGGGTACGTAGGAAAGTGGAGTTGAGGTCAAAATCAGATCAGCCATTAATATTAAATGGCAGAGCAGATACGAAGAGGCTGAATGGCCTACTACTAATTTGTATGTTCATAGTCATGATCTAATTGAATGGCAGAGCAGGCTCAAGGGGGCTGAATTGCCTCCTTTCTGTTCCTATGTTCTACCTATACAGAGCTATCAACTGGCTTAGTTGGCATGCCATTCCTTTAAGTCAGAGAGCCCTGGAATGTGCTAATATGGCTGCTATCACTGAGAAATGGCGAGTTCTGCTTTCCCAGTTTTTCTCTCTTTTGACTTGAAGTTGGCAACTCATGCTTTGGTCAGCTCCATGGTGTTGCCAGCTCTCTGGTACTGCATCCAAATACCCCCTCATTTGTGAATCCAGAAGTAAGTGTCAGCAAGCTATTTAACTTTGTGCTATTTAATCATAGTATAGCCTGATCCTTCTGAAGAAAGGTCACTGACCTGAAACGTTAACTCTGTTTCTCTCTCCACAGATGCTGTCAGACCTGCTGAGTATTTCCAGCATTTCTTGGTTTTTATTTCAGATTTCCAGCATCTGCAGTATTTTGCTTTTATTATTATTATAGCCTGATCCTTGTCTATTCTGTGCCATCACTGGAGAGTGAATTGGAGCCTTGTTTTCCTGCTCTCTCAGCTGCACTGGAGTATCAGCCTAGTTTGTTTTCAGGTCCTAGAGTATGGCTTGAAACCACAAAGGAAAAACAACTTGTATTCCTATAGCATCTTCTGTGACCTCTAACTATCCGAAAACACTTTACAGTCAATGAAGTATTTTTGACATGTCACCGTTGTAAGGAAATGCGATGACGAATTTGCGCACAGCAAGCTCCCACAGATAAATTCGATAAATAACCAAATAATCTGTTTTAAATGTTGATTGGTGATGAATATTGGCTCCTTTTCAAAAGAAAAGTGTCATGGGATCTTTTACATCCACCTGAAAGAGCAAAGGTGACCTTGGTTTAATGTCTGCTTTTGACTTGGAGGCAAAAGAGCCAGCAACTGAGTCAAGTTGATGCAGGCTAATAAATATATTCCAACATTTGCAGAATAGTGTACCTTCATTTGTAGCAACTTTCTTGTCTAGGTTTGATGCAAACAGAGTATGTAACTCAGCAAAAATACACATACTTATTGCACTACATTTCAGTCATTTGTGTTGTCTACTTGCCCAAATGTCGAGCGGTTCTGAAACCCAGGAAGCAAAATTGTCACCCCCCAAAGGGAAGAGCCTTCCTAAATCTCCTCAATTTTCCTTTGGCAAAAACAGCTGCTATAAATTCCAGCCATAAACCTCCTTTGAAGGTTTTAGACCTTTCCCCCTTTCTTAGTCACTACTCCATCCCAGTCTTAATGCCACCAATGCTTGAAGTTGTGTTCTGCAGAACTGTTGTGTGTGTGTTTGCTGTACCATTTTTTACTTCATATTTTGAAGCTTCTTGCCAGTGATGTGATGAACCAGCTGTAACTAGATCCCTCTGGTTTGTAAACTACAGTACCATACATAGGCAATGAATTAAAAACAAGAAATGCTGGAAATACTCAGCAGGTCTGGCAGCATCTGTGGAGAGAGAAACAGAGTTAACGTTTCAGATCAGTGACTCTTTAGAACTGGCAAATATTAGAAATGTGAACAGTTTTAAGCAAGTAAAGCGGGGGTTGGGCAAGAGATAACAAAGGAGAAGGTGTAGATAGAACAAGGTCACAGAGAATAACCGTCCAGGAGGTCATGGAGCAAAGGCGAACAATATGTTAATGGTGTGTTGAAAGACAAAGCGTTAGTACAGATAGGATGTTAACGGACTGAAAACTGAACAGCCGCAAGTACAAACATGAAAAAAAAACAGTGGGTAGGCAATCTACGTGGAATAAGTCGGAGCTGGAAGGAGATGTGGATGTGAAAACGAGTTTTGGTAGACACTTTATCAAACACCAGGAGGGAAATAGAAAGCAATGAAGGTAAAAGAGACAAACGAAAATCCAGTCTGATTGCGGCTGTTCAGTTTTCAGTCCGTTAACACCCTATCTGTACTAATGCTTTGTCTTTCAACACACCATTAACATATTGATTGCCTTTGCTCCAAGACCTTGTTCTATCTACACCTTCTCCTTTGTTATCTCTTGCCCCAACCCCACTTTACTTGCTTTTAACCTTTCACATTTCTAATATTTGCCATTTCTAAAGAAGGGTCACTGACATGAAACGTTAACTCTGCTTCTCCCTCCACAGGTGCTGCCAAACCTGCTGAGTATTTCCAGCTTTTCTTGTTTTCATTTCAGATTTCCAGCATCCGCAGGATGGGGATAGAGGGATACGGTCCCCGGAAGTGCAGAAGGTTTTAGTTTAGGCAGACATCAAGATCGGCGCAGGCTTGGAGGGCCGATTGGCCTGTTCCTGTGCTGTACTGTTCTTTATTCTTTGCTTTTATTTTAATGGGCAATGAATTACTTGCTTTCTCTGACTAGTGGGAACATTGGTTGGAAAGGTGTCTACACAGAATTTACGGCACAGAACATGGTCATTCAGCCCAACGAAACTATGCTGGTGTTTACGCTTCACGCAAACCTCTTCATGTCCTATTTCATTTCACTCCATCATCGTACCCTTCTATTCCTTCCTCTCGTGTTTATCTAACTTTCCCTTAAATGTATCTATGCTATTTACCTTACTACTCCTTGTAGTAGCCATTTTAACCACTGACTGGGTAAAGAAGTTTCTTCTGAATTCTCAATTGGATTTATTAGTCACTATTTTGCATCTGTGGTCCTCAGTTTTGGGCTCTTTAGTGGAAACCTCATCTGTGTCTACCCTTCAAACCCTTTCATAATTTTAATGCCCTCTATTGGGTGCCTCCTTAGTTTTTACCGCCTAGGACATCTGTAGAAAGCAGCCAAATGAACAGATGCACAGCACAAACTTGCTAGTAAAAGTAAGTACTTCTGATCAGCTGAGTGAAGTGGTCATGCATCATGGATTTGAACATCAATAAGGATAAGTTGATGGGGTTAGATGGAGAGGTGGGAAGAGGCTCAGAACGACAACCGGATGGCCTGTTTCTGTGCTGTAAATTCTATGTAAATTGATGTGGTTTTACCTTTGCCATGTTTCTTGTTTTGTGCCTCGTGAGTACACACGTGCACACACACACAGACGGTAGACAGCTCCTGATCTAGGGCTTTGGCTGTACTTTTTTCAGTCTGTTGTTAAACAGTACATGGGAGTGGCTTAAAAATTCCCCTCCCCCATTTTTTTCAGCCTTTGTGCCTTTTTACATTTGGGATTGCAGAGCTCAGTATGTGACGAATTTAGAGGAGGAACTGCTGGAAGAAAGTTTTGTGTTTTCTGCAGTGCCTTATGTTTTCCAGAAGCCTTTCTTAATTACTTTGGTCGCTTTATGCCTCTGACCAATCTTTTGCTGAATATCTTCTCTGATAGCACTCCTGTGAAGTGCCTTAGGCTATTTTACAAAGTTAAACACCCTTTATAAATGTAAATTTTTTTGAGTACCACCTGCATCCACAACCTTCTGACTGGAGTGGAACCAACTGAGAAGCTGACCCAAGTGAGAGACTCTGATCTAGGCAGGGGATTTGACCCAAAAGTGTACTGTCCACTCTATATATCTGGGATGTCTGGCAGATTTGCTGCTACTATTTGTGAAGTATGGACAGAACTCCTCCTTCCCTCAACCCAGCCCTTGTTGGCTTACTGGCGACTCTGGTTTCCAGCAGGGATTCTTCAGTTGGAACCTGAATCTGTAACTCCACGTCAGGGAGACAATGACTCGAGACTCTGCAAAGCATCCTAAAATAACTTTTTCCCAGAATAACAGTGAGACAGCTGTGATTTCAATCATTGCCAGCAATAAAAATAGCTGCCTGCTGGCTTGCAACAATAGATGAAGTGACCTTTCACCAGTTAGACCCCTACTTCTGCCTCTGACAAGCCAGTAAGTATGTAAACTAGAAGAACTCTCTACTGTTTAGGTGTTTTTTGATCCGAGTAGCATGCAGAATCATATAGCACAGGAGGAGACAATTGTGCTTGTGCTGGCTCTTTGAAAGAGCTGTCTAATTAGTCCGATTCCCTTACTCTTTCCTTTTCCAGTAATTATCCAAATCTCTTCTGAAAGTTACTATTGAATCTGCTTCCACTGCTGCTTCAGGCAGCAAATTCCAGATCTTATAACAGTGTTGAATAAAAATTCACATCACACCTCTGGTTCTTTTCGCCAGTTATCTTAAATCTGTGTCCTCTAGTTGCTCCCACCTGCCACTGAAAACAGTAAACAGAGAAACTATCAAAACACCTTATAATCTTACACAACTCCAGTAAACCTCCCCTTAACCATCTCTGCTCTAAGGACAGCAATGCCAGTTTCTCTAGTCTTTCTACAAAAAGGAATAAGTTGCTCCTGTTTTGCTTCTATCATCTATGGGAACCTGATGCTATAGTGCTGGGAATGTTGATAGCATGTTTGGAGTATGCAGGAGCAAATGTATATCAATTTTCAGTGAAGTGTAGAGCTATGAGTTATGATGGGAGGGGATTACATGAGGAGTGGATGTGATGATGGAATTGGTTAAGTATACTAACTGGACCACAGGGTCAGTGTCGATACGGAAGTATAGTGGGATGGGGATGGCATCGGAAGAATGGAATGAATATGCTGTGGTATGAGGGTCTGATAACCCTGAAAGTGGATAAATTACCAGTACCGGATGGATTGCATCCCAGGTTGTTGAGAGAAGCCAGGGAGGAAATTGCAGATGCGCTGAGGATCATCTTCAAATCCTCTCTAGATACAGGTGAGATACCAGATGATTGGAGATCTGTGAACGTTGTACCATTGTTTAAAAAGGGTGCGAGGGATAGCCAAATAATTATAGGCCAGTCAGCTTGAACTCTGTGGTGGTTAAATAGTTGGAATCTATTCTAAGGGACAGGATAAACTGCCACTTAGGCATGGATTTGTTAAGGGAAGGTCATGTCTTACAAACCTGAGAGTTTTTTTTGAGGAAGTAACCAAAAGGATTGATGAGGGAAGTGCAGTGGATGGGGTTTACATGGATTTTAGTAAGGCATTTGACAAGGCCCGCATGGCAGACTGATCAGTAAAATGAAAGCCCATGGGATACAGTGGCAGGTTGGATCCAGAATTGGCTCAGACAGGAAACAAAGGGTAGTAGTCGACAGATGTGTTTGCGAATGGAAAGATGTTTCCAGTGGCGTTCCACAGGACTCGGTGTTGGGTCCGTTGTTGTTTGTGGTATATAATAATGATTTGGACATAAATATGGGACGTATAATTGGGAAATTTGCTGATGACACAAAAATTGGCCATGTAGTTAATCGTGAGGAGATGGTGGAGTAGCAGTATTGTCACTGGACTAGTAATCCAGAGACCCAGGGTATTGCTTTGGGGACATGGGTTCAAATCCCACCACAGCAAAAGGTGGAATTTGAGTTCAATCAATAAATCTGGAATTAAAAAGCTAGTCTAATGATGGCCATGAAACTATTGTCGATTGTTGTAAAAACCCATCTGGTTCACTAATGTCCTTTAGGGAAGGAAATCTGCTGTCCTTACCTGGTCTGGCCGACATGTGACTCCAGACCTGCAGCAATGTGGTTGACTCTTACATGCCCTCTGAAATGGCCTGGCAAGTATCTAATCGCTACGAAGTCGATTTAAAAAAAAAAGAATGAAACTGGTTGGACCACCCGGCATCAACCTAGGCACCGAAAATGACAACGGCAAACCCTGCCCTGTCGACCCTGCAAACTCCTCCTTACTAACATCTGGGGGCTTGTGCCAAAGGTGGGACAGCTCTCCCACAGACTAGTCAAGCAACAGCCTGACATAGTTATGCTCACGGAATCATACCTGACAGACAATCTCCCAAACACAGCGATCACCATTCCCGGGTATGTCCTGTCCTACCGGCAGGACAGTCCCAGCAGAGGTGGCGGCATAGTGGTACACATGCAGGAGGGAGTTGCCCTGGGAGTCCTCAACATTGACTTAGGACCCCATGAAGTCTCACGGCATCAGGTCAAACATGGACAAGGAAACCTCCTGCTGATTACCACCTACCGCCCTCCCTCAGCTGATGAGTCAGTACTCGGGGCGGCACGGTGGCGCAGTGGTTAGCACCGCAGCCTCACAGCTCCAGGGACCCGGGTTCGATTCTGGGTACTGCCTGTGCGGAGTTTGCAAGTTCTCCCTGTGTCTGCGTGGGTTTCCTCCGGGTGCTCCGGTTTCCTCCCACATGCCAAAGACTTGCAGGTTGATAGGTTAATTGGCCATTATAAATTGCCCCTAGTGTAGGTAGGTGGTAGGGAAATATATAGGGACAGGTGGGGATGTGATAGGAATATGGGATTAGTGTAGGATTAGTATAAATGGGTGGTTGATGGTCGGCACAGACTCGGTGGGCCGAAGGGCCTGTTTCAGTGCTGTATCACTAAAATTAAAACTACTCCTCCATGTTGAACAGCACTTGGAGGAAGCACTGAGGGTGGCAAGGGCACAGAATATACTCTGGATGGGGGACTTCAATGTCCATCACCAAGAGTGGCTCGGTAGCACCACTACTGACCGAGCTGGCCGAATCCTAAAGGACATAGCTGCTAGACTGGGTATGCGGCAGGTGGTGAGGGAACCATCGAGGGAAAAACCTACTTGACCTTGTCCTCGCCAATCTGCCTGCCGCAGATGCAAATGTCCATGAAAGTATTGGTAGGAGTGACTACCACACAGTCCTTGTGGAGACAAAGTTCACCTTCACGTTGAACATACCCTCCATCATCTTGTGTGGCACTCCTTCCTCCTCATCCTCGTCCTCTTTCCCCCCACCCCCCGACAATGGGTACGCGCCTAGAGGCAGTCAGTGGTTTGTGGAGCAGCGCCTGCAGTGGCCATAAAGGCCAATTCTAGAGTGACAGGCGCTGCACATAAAATTGGTTGTCGGGGCTGTTACACAGTTGGCTCTCTCCTTGCGCTTCTGTCTTTTTTCCTGCCAACTGCTAAGTCTCTTTGACTTGCCACTCTTTAGCCCCGCCTTTATGGATGTCTGCCAGCTCTGGCAATCACTGGCAACCGACTCCCACGACTTATGGTCTGTCACAGGACTTCATGTCACGTTTGCAGACGTCTTTAATGCGGAGACATGGACGGCCGGTGGGTCTGATACCAATGATGAGCTCGCTGTACAATGCGTCCTTGGGGATCCTGCCATCTTCCATGCAGCTCACGTGGCCAAGCCATCTCAAGCGCCGCTGGCTCAGTAGGGTGTATATGCTGGGGGTGTTGGCCGCCTCGAGGACTTCTGCATTGGAGATAAGGTCCTGCCATCTGATGCCAAGGATTCTCCGGAGGCAGCGAAGATGGAATGAGTTGAGACGTCGCTCTTGGCTTACATATGTTGTCCAGGCCTCGCAGCCGTAGAGCAAGGTACTGAGGACACAGGCTTGATGCACTCGGACTTTTGTTTTCCGTCTCAGTGCGCCATTTTCCCACACTCTCTTGGCCAGTCTGGACATAGCAGCAGTCGCCTTTCCCGTGCGATTGTTGATTACTGCATCGAGAGACAGGTTACTGGTGATAGTTGAGCCTAGGTAGGTGAACTCTTGAACCACTTCCAGAGCGTGGTCGCCAATATTGATGGATGGAACATTTCTGACGTCCTGTCCCATGATCGTTTTCATGAGGCTAATGGTTAGACCAAATTCGTTGCAAGCAGCCGCAATCCTGTCGATGAGTCTCTGCAGACACTCTTCTGTGTGGGATGTTAATGCAGCATAGTCAGCAAAGAGGAATTCCCTGATGAGGACTTTCCGTACTTTGGTCTTCGCTCTGAGACGGGCAAAGTTGAACAACCTGCCACCTGATCTTGTGTGGAGGAAAATTCCTTCTTCTGAAGACTTGAACATTTCTGAGAGCAGCAGTGAGAAGAAGATCCCAAATAGGAAATGCGAGAACACAGCCCTGTTTCACGCCACTCAGGATAGGAAAGGGGTCTGATGAGTCAGTGATACCGTCCTCAATGCAGCCCAGTCTCTGCCAGTCATGTATGAGCTGGACGAACAGCCAACAAAGTCGGAACTCAGTGATGCAATTGATTCTCTAGCCAGTGGAAAAGCCCCTGGAAAGGACGGCATTACTCCTGAAATAATCAAGAGTGCCAAGCCTGCTATAGACTCAGCATTCCATGAACTGCTTTGCTTGTGCTGGGATGAGGGAGCAATACCACAGGACATGCGCAATAAGAACAAGGGTGACCGCGGTGACTGCAACAACTGCCGTGGAATCTCCCTGCTCAGCATAGTGGGGAAAGTCTTCGCTCGAGTCGTTTTAAAACAGACTCCAGAGGCTGGCTGAGCATGTCGACCCTGAGGCACAGTGCAGCTTTCAAGCAGAGAGATCCACCATTGACATGCTGTTCTCCCTTCGCCAGCTACAGGAGAAATACCGCAAACAACGGATGCCCCTCTACTTTGCTTTCATAGATCTCACCAAAGCCTTTGACCTCGTCAGCAGACGTGGTCTCTTCAGACGATTAGCAAGGATCGGATGTCCACCAATGCTACTAAGTATCATCACCTCATTCCATGACAATATGAAAGGAGCAATTCAGCATAGCGGTGCATCAGACCCCTTTCCTATCCTGAGTGGCGTGAAACAAGGCTGTGTTCTCGCAGCTACACTGTTCGGGATTTTCCTCTCTGCTGTGTGGCAGTACCACCATGCTAAATGGGATAGATTTCGAACAGATCTAGCAATGCAAAACTGGGCATCCATGAGGCACTGTGGGTCATCAGCAGCAACAGAATTGTATTCAACCACAATCTGTAACCTCATGGCCCGGCATATCCCCCACTCTACCATTACCATCAAGCCAGGAGACCAACCCTGGTTCAATGAAGAGTACAGGAGGGCATGCCAGGAGTACCACCAGGCATACCTCAAAATGAGGTGTCAACCTGGTGAAGCTACAACACAGAACTATCTGCGTGCCAAACTGCATAAACAGCATGCTATAGACAGAGCTAAGCGATCCCATAACCAGCGGATCAGATCTAAACTCTGCAGTCCTGCCACATCCAGCTATGGATGGTGGTCGACAATTAAACAACTAACTGGAGGAGGTGACTGCACAAATATCCCCATCCTCAATGATGGGGGAGCCCAGCACATCAGTGTGAAAAATAAGGCTGAAGCATTTGCAACAATCTTCAGCCAGGAGTGCCGAGTTGATGATCCATCTCGGCCCCCTCCTGAAGTCCCCAGCATCACCGATGCCAGTCTTCAGCCAATTCGATTCATTCCGCGTGATATCAAGAAACGACTGAAGGCACTGGATACTGCAAAGGCTATGGGCCCTGACAATATTCCGGCAATAGTACTGAAGACCTGTGCTTCAGAACTTGCTGCACCCCTAGCCAAGCTGTTCCAGTACAGCTACAACACTGCAATCTACCCTGCAATGTGGAAAGTTGCCCAGGTATGTCCTGTGCACAAAAAGCAGGACTAGTCCAACCCGGCCAATTACTGCCCCATCAGCCTTAACTCAGTCATCAGTAAAGTGATGGAAGGTGTCATCAACATTGCCATCAAGCAGCACTTGCTTAGCAATAACCTGCTCAGTTTGGGTTCTGCCAGGGCCACTCAGCTCCTGACCTCATTACAGCCTTGGTTCAAACACGGACAAAAAAGCTGAACTCGAGGTGAGGTGAGAGTGACTGCCCTTGGCATCAAGGCAGGATTTGACCGAGTATGGCATCAAGGAGCCCTAGCAAAACTGAAATCAGTGGGAATCGGGGAAAACTCTCCACTGGTTGGAGTCATTCCTTGAGCAAGGGAAGATGGTTGTGGTTGTTGGAAGTCAATCATCTGAGCTTCAGGATTGCAGGAGTTCCTCAGGGTAGTGTCCTAGGCCCAACCATATTCAGCAGCTTCATCAATGACCTTCCTTCAATCATAAGGTCAGAAGTAGGGATGTTCGCTAATTGCACAATGTTCAGCACCATTTGTGACTCCAGATACTGAAGCAGTCCGTGTAGAAATGCAGCAAGGCCTGGACAATATCCAGGCTTGGGCTGATAAGTGGCAAGTAACATTTGCGCCACACAAGTGCCAGGCAATGACCATCTCCAACAAGAGAGAATCTAACCATCTCCCTTTGACATTCAATGGCATTACCATCGCTGAATCCCCCACTATCAACATCCTAGGGGCTACCATTGACCAGAAACTAAACTGGAGTAGCCATATAAATACCATGGCTACAAGAGCAGGACAGAGGCTAGAAATCCTGCAGCCAGTAACTCACCACCTGACTCCCCAAAGCCTCTCCTCCATCTACAAGGCACAAGTCAGGAGTGTGATGGAATACTCTCCACTTGCCTGGATGGTTGCAGCTCCAACAACACTCAAGAAGCTCGACTCCATCCATGACAAAGCAGCCCGCTTGATTGGCACCCCATCCACAAACTTTCATGCCCTCCACCACCAATGCACAGTGGCAGCAGTGTGTACCATCTACAAGATGCACTGCAGCAATGCCTCAAGGCTCCTAAGACAGCACCTTCGAAACCCGCGACCTCTACCAACTAGAAGGATGAGGGCAGCAAATGCGTGGGAACACCACCACCTGCAAGTTCCCCTCCAAGCCACACACCATTCTGACTTGGAACAATATCGCAGTTCCTTCACTGTCGCTGGGTCAAAATCCTGGAACTCTCTTCCTAACAGCACTGTGGGTGTACATACCCCACATGGACTGCAGCGATTCAAGAAGGCAGCTCACCGCCACCTTCTCGAGGGCAATTAGGGATAGGCAATAAATGCTGGCCTGGCTAGTGACGTCCACATCCTGTGAATGAAAGAAAATTGTAGAATGGTTTGGTTGAGTGGGCTGAAAAGTGGCAAATGAAATTCAATCCAGAGAAGTATGATTTGCATTTCGGGAGGGCAAATAAAGTGAGGGAATGCACAATAAACTGAAGGTTATTGAGAGGCGTAGAAGTGAGACCTTGGAGTGCACCTACATCGGTCCCTGAAGGTGGCAGGACAGTTAGATAGAGTGGTGAAGAAGGCATATGGATTGCTTCCCTTTATTAGCCGAGGTATAGAATACAAAAGCAGGGATTTAATGCTGGAACTGTGTAAAACGTTGGTTAGGCCTCAACTGTAGCATTGAGTGCAGTTCTGGTCACCACATTACAGAAAGGACCTAATTGCTATGGAGAGAGTACAGAGGAGATTTACAAGAATGTTGCCAGGGCTTGAAGGTTGCAGCTATGAAGAAAGATTGGATAGGTTAGGGTTGTTTTCCCTGGAACTGAGGAGGATGAGGGGTGACTTGATTGAAGTGTACAAAATTGAGGGGCCTAGATAGGAGACAGGAAGGACCTGTTTCCCCTGGTGGGGAGGTCAGTTACCAGGGGACACCGATTTAAAGTGATTGGGAGAAGGATTAGAGGGGACATGAGGGGCAACTTTTTCATCCAGAGGGGGTGGTGGGTGTCTGGAATTTGCTGCCAGGGTGGAGGCAGTGACACTGAGTTCTTTTAAAAGGTATCTGAATTGCTATAACCTGCAGGGCTATGGACCAGGTGCTGGAAGGTAGGATTATTTTGGGTGGCTAGTTTATTTGGCTGACGCGGACACGATGGGCTGAATGGCCTCCTCTGTGCTGTACTTTTTCTATAGTTCTATGGAAGGGAGGGAGGGAATGGTGTGGGAAGGATGGCATGTGATCATCAGAAGGGCGTTATGGATTGGGATGGCATGGAAGGAAGAGGATGCGATGATGGAATTAGTTAAATATACTAATTTGACTGAAAATGTTTTGAGAGTCTCTGCTAGCTAGTTTATATTAAAACCAGCAATTTGGTTTCAGCTTTTCACTGTTGACTTGCAAACGCCCAACTTTGTAGCAAGTAAAAGAGCTTTACAACCAATTTGAAGCACTTTTGAAATGAGACTGTAATGTAGGAAACGCGGCAGCCATTTTGCAAACTGCAAGCTCCTGCAATTGGCTGCTGTTTTTCCTACATTATAAAATAAAGTACTTAATTGGCTGTAAAGTTCTTTGGGAAGATCTGAGGTCATTCAAGGCACTATAGAAATGCCTGTCACATCACCTGATTAGCAGCCACCTTTCAAGTCTGAAAGTCTACTTCCTCCTTTAAAAATTTATTCTTGGGATGTGCATGTCGCTGGCAAAGCCAGCATTCATTGCCCATCCTTAATTGTCTTGAAGGCTGTGGTGAGGTCATGAGTGCACTCAGGAGCGGTTTTGATACAATAGTGAGTGGCTTTCTAGGCCCTTCAGAGTATAGTTAAGAGTTAACCACGTTAATACAGGATGGAGCCATATGTAGACCCTGACTGGCAAGGACAGCAGGTGTCCTTCTCTGAAGGACATTGGTGAATCCCTTGGAATTTTATGACAATTGTGGTCTCCTTTTTATATTTTCAAATTTATTTTTTAAGCTGAATTCGAATTCTCAAACTATCCTTGATGGGATTTGAACTGACCCTCTAGATTATTGTAACAGTAATATAACTCCTACACTACTGTAGTTGTTTCATAAGATATAAAACATCTAACTGAGTTTTAGTATGATCAGCCATCGTGTGATGCTTCCTGTCCACTGTCCTCTTAAAGTATCAAATTGATGCTTCTGTTTGATATGAGTGAGTTGACTATATTTACTGTCGATTGTCAATATTTCTGTACAGCAGCCTTGCTCCAACTCAGTGAAGGCTTCCCCAAATGAATGTCACTGCAGGACCTTATAGGCTGTTAACAGGAGCGTCATTCTGTCACAAAAGTAAAATGCTGTGAATGGTGGAAATACACAGCAGGTCTAGCAGCATCTGTGGGGAGAGAAACAGGGTTGACGTTTCAGGTTGATAACTAACCGTTATTCTGTGCTGGATTGAAACTTGGGTCTGGTGGATTTTCAATAGTGCCAGGTGCCCACTTGAGAAGACAGATGGGGCTTCAGTTTAGTATCTCATCTGAAAGACAGAACCACTGACAGGGCAGCATTCTGTCAGTATTGCATTGGGAGTGCCACTCCTGAGCCACAGTTGATACCTAAGCAATTAATAACCTGACGAGTAGCTTGAAGTTACTTTGTGTCTTTTGATTTTTCTCAATGCAAAGCAATTAATCTTATTTCCTCCCTGTCTTTTCAGCTGTCTGTACGGATGGCAAGGACAATTCTGTGATGAGTGCATCCCATACCCAGGCTGTGTCCATGGGACTTGCGTGGAGCCATGGCAATGCAACTGTGAAACCAACTGGGGGGGTCTGCTCTGCAACAAAGGTATGCGTGCGTCAAGCACCTTTGCTTCGGGAGATGAACGAAAGTAGTGTAAGGAGGGAATCTGTTTTATAGTGATTAGGGTTAATTTACATATTGGTACCAGTATTCTGTAGGGGACTTGAATCAGTTTTGGTGTGAGATATTTTCAATGCATCGCCTTCTACCTAAAGTAACTGACCTATGCTTACCAGCATCTCTCCACGGCATTCTGCCAGCTAGTGATATTTCCAGATACAAGTCCAGTTTGATGAGTAGAATCTGTACTTTTACCAGTCAGACATACTGAAAATTTGGCATTAACACTCTCTGGACAAATGCTTTGTTGTTTACTACAACTATTACCACTCCCTTTGTCTTTTGTTCCATGACATCTGTCGTTTAATCTCTCCCACCCTCCTCTTTCCTTTTGTTCTTCTCTTCCTCCTCCCCCCCACCCCCAACCCTTCACATTTCTAAGACTGTTGCCTTTCATCACAACTGGCAAAAGGTAGAAATGTCACAGACCTCTGACGTTAATTCTGTATCTCTCGCCACAGATGCTGCCAGACCTGCTGAGTACTTCCAGCACTTTCTGTTTTTATTTCAAATTTACAGCATCTGCAGTATTTTGCTTTTTTTTTTTTTGTTTTTATACTGAAAATTTCACCCACCCATCAGGGCAGCTCATTGAAATTCTAGTGCTGATCTTTTTCCTGTCTGAGAAGATGCTGCATCAGTTACTCGAGTCACGTACATATCATTTTTCAGTTTAGTGCAGACATTTTCTTGCTGCTAATTTTGTGGCTTTTTATGTAGAGATTTTTACCTCCACCCCTTCCTCCTCCTTATATCTTCCCTGAGTGGTCAAATATCCCAGAAACAGTTTTCCGGTCTCTATCAGGAGATGTGTTGGTTTCCCTCAAAATGGGCTTTGTTTTAGAACCTATATTTTTGCCCTTCTCACTGTTTACAAAGTCCCCACAAAATTGTGATCAATTGCAGTACGGGGAACTGATGGTGTACACTACATAGGACTGGCCAGGACCCAGCAAGTATTATGGGGCCCTACTTGCTTGTTTCATCTGTCCCTCAAACATTCTTCTGTCAAAAAGCTGTCCAGCTCCTTGGATTTGCCAACATTTAACTGTCTCCACTGTCTTGGGCAGTCTGTCCTACACACTTCCCATTTTTGTGTACACAAATGTCACTTTTCTGCGTTCAAGTCTATGTTCTGGCTATGTTGAAAAGGTCATTTGCTTGCACCCTTAAGAATCTTGACAACTTTTGGTCTACCCTAAGTGCCTTTTCTCCATGTTAAGCAACCTGAGTGGGGTTGATTCAGGTTCCAGTATGATGATCTGACTGCTGTAATCGTGACTTCATTATTTTAAGAACCGGGTTTGGTTTGTCAAAGGACAGTTTGAAAGAAACAGACTTTAAATTCCTTGTGAAGATTGAACTATGACTGGTTGGTCAGTGATTTATGAGCCCAGGTTACCCTGGATAAATAACTAGCATTGTTCACAAACTCTGTTGGATGTCTAGTATCTTGATCTCAATGTGTGCGTGTGGCTTTTGCGTCCAACCCTTAAACTCAAACCAATTCTTTTTATTCCTGAAGACTTAAATTACTGTGGGACACATCATCCCTGCGTCAATGGGGGGACCTGTATGAACACAGAGCCTGACGAGTACCAGTGCGCCTGTCCTGAAGGATATTCCGGCAAGACCTGTGACATTGGTAAGTGTGCAATGTACAGTAGCTACATAGCCACCTCTGCTCTCTCATATAGTGAAGCTCTTGTTTTGGTAATGTGACTTATCCCGAAATGCAGTTCTGTTGGTCTGCCACCCTTTGGCTGTGTGTGAACAAGGTAGTATGGTATGGTAGGCTAATTGACAGCATTTTAAAAAAAAATTCATTTCATGGAATGTGGGCATTGCTGGCTACACCAGCATTTATTGCCCATCCCTAATTGACCATGGGAAGATGGTAATGAGCTGCCTTCTTGAACTGCTGCAGTCCAACTGGTGCGGGTAGGCCCACAGTGCTGTTAGGCAGGGAGTTCTAAGATTTTGACCCAGCAACAGTGAAGGAATGGTGATAGAGTTCTAAGTCAGGATGGTGTGTGAGTTGGAGAGGAACTTGCAGATGGTGGTGTTCCCATGCATCTGCTGCCCTTGTACTTCTACCTGGAAGAGGTTGCGGGTTTGGAATGTGCTGTCTAAGGAGACCTGGTGAGTTGCTGCCATGCAGGGGAAGAGAGAGAAATACTTTGCTGGCAAGTCTGATACTGTTGTCCCCACACACATTATCTAGCAAAGGCCATGTGTATAGAATGTCCGAAGAAGGGTCATTGACCCGAAACGTTAACTCTGCTTCTCTTTTCACAGATGCTGCCAGACCTGCTGAGTGGTTCCAGCATTTCTTGTTTTTATTTCAGATTTCCAGCATCCGCAGTATTTTGCTTTTATTTTCTGTATAGAATGTCTGTCTGATTTTCAAAAAAAAATTTCTCCTGCTGCCACCTCCCTTCTCCTTCCCTCTGCTGGCCCCCAATGTAACTAAGGGATGCTCGGGGAAATTACAGCACAACTATGACAACAACAAAGTACCTTCAACATATTAAAGTCCCAAGGTGCTTAGCAGGAGCATTATAAGCAAAATTTGATAGCAAGCTACTTAAGGCAATATTAGGGCAGATGACCAAAAGCTTGGTCAGAGAAAGCGGTTTTAAGGAGTAACTTTAAAGGAGAGGTTTAGGGAGGGAATTCCAGAGCATTAGGGCCTAGGCAGCTGAAGGCACAACTGCCATTGGTGAAGTCATTAAAATTGGGAGTGTTCAAGAGGGCAGTATTGGAGGAATGCTGATATCTCGAGGATCGAGAGGCTAGAGGATGTTAAGAGATGGGGTGGGGCATTATCCATTGAGCCAACAGGAGAGGAGACGCAGAATTTAGGAATTTTGCCGGAAGAACCAAGGGGAAAGTTAGAAGAAATGATTTCACACAGGGTTATTAGAACATGGAATGCTTCAGAACAAAGGGCTGTTGTGGTAGAAATTATGACATTTAAAAGGAAATTCAATAAGTATTTGGAAAGAAAAATCTAGAACAGTGAGGACAAAGAAATGTGATTAAAATAAGTTCTTGTTGGAGAGCTAACATAAGTATAGTGACCAAATGGCCTCCATCTTTGCTGTTATTTCCATGTTAAATAGCCAGCTTCAGATTCAGACCTTGCATTTTGGACCCAGAGTTCCTTTGTGTTGTGCAGTCCCTATACAATGCAACTTCTAGCTTTTAAACCATAAATATCAGTCATTGAGAAGGCAGCATCAGTCAGAATTGGGGAAAATGGCCTCTGTTGCTCCTAGGAGAGGGTTCTTTATGCATCTTTGAGTTTCATTCTAACTCTCTGATCTTCTGCTTCCAGCTGAGCACGCTTGTGTATCCAGCCCATGTGTAAATGGAGGAACCTGCCATGAAATACCATCTGGTTTTGAGTGTCACTGTCCTTCGGGTTGGAATGGGACAACCTGTGCAATTGGTAGGTTACTACACCAACGACAACTTGTATGTAAATAGTGCCTTTAATGTAATAAAAGAACCTAAGGTGCTTCACAGGAGCATTATAAAGCAAAATTTTACACCGAGCAACATGAGATATTAGGAGAATGACCAGAAACGTGGTCACAGAGGTAGATTTTAAGGAGCGTCTAAAGGAGGCGAGTGCTGGAGAGGTTTAGGGAGGGAATTCCACAGCTTAGGACCCAGGCAGCTGAAGGCACAGCCACCAATGGTGAAACAATTCAAATCGGGGATGCTCAGGAGACCAAAATTACAATTGACAGTGGCTGTGATAAGGGGGTACGTAGTGGTCATTATTTGAAGGTCGAAAGGTTCAATATGATTTTGTGCAGCAATTGACATCAATCCACATTTCCCAAGAATTCCTATGTAGATTTTACCCATAACACAGCAATGAGAATATAACTGCTGTGCAGGATCGGCTACCTGAAACAAGCTGTCCTACGAACATACAAATTAGGAGCAGGAGTAGGCCACTCGGCCCCTCGAGCCTGATCCGCCATTCAATAAGTTCATGGCTGAACTGATTACTCCACATTTCCACCTACCCCCGATAACCTTTCACCCCCTTGTTTATCAAGAATCTATCTACCACTGTCTTAAAAATATTCAAACTCTGCTTCCACCACCTTTTGAGGAAGAGAATTCCAAAGACTCATGATCCTCTGAGAGAACAAATTTCTCCTCATCTTTGTCTTAAGTGGGCGACCCCTTATTTTTAAATAGTTCTAGATCCTCCCACAAGGGGAAACATCCTTTCCACATCCACCCTGTCAAGACCGCTCAGGATCTTATGTTTCAATCAAGACGCCTCTTATTCTTCCAAATTCCAGCGGATACAAACCCAGCCTGTCCAATCTTTCCTCGTAAAACAGCACACCCATTCCAGGTAATAGCCCAGTAAACCTTCTCTGAACTGCCTCCAACGTATTTACATCCTTAAATAAGGAGACCAGTATTGTACACAGTACTCCAGATGTGGTCTCACCAATGCCCTGTATAACTGAAGCATAACCTCTCTACTTTTGTATTCAATTCCCCTGACGATAAACGATAAAATTCTATTACCTTTCCTAATTACGTGCTATGCCTGCATGCTAACCTTTTATGATTCATGCACGAGGACACCCAGATCCCTCTGCATCTTAGAGCTCTGCAATCTCCCACCGTTTAGATAATGTGCTTTTTTTATTCTTCCTGCCAAAGTTGACAATTTCCCACTTTCCCACATTATACTCCATTTGCCAGGTCTTTGTCCACTCGCTTATCAATATATCTCTTTGTAGCCCCCTTATGTGCTGTTCACAAGTTACTTTCCTACCTATCTTTGTGTCATCAGAAAATTTAGCAATCATACCTTCGGTCCCTTCATCTAAGTCATTTATATAAATTGTAAAATGTTGAGGCCCCAGCACAGATCCCAGTGGCACACCGCTCGTTGTGTCTTGCCAACCAGAAATTGACCCATTTATGCCAGTTTCCTGTTAGCTAGCCAATCTTCTATCCATGCCAATATGTTACCCCCTGCACCATGAGCTTTTTTCTGCCGTAACCTTTTATGTGTGTGGCACCTTATCAAATGCCTTCTGGAAATCTAAGTACAATACATCCACTGGTTCCCCTTTATCTACAGCACATGTAACTCCCTCAAAGAACTCCAATAAATTGGTTAAACATGATTTTCCTTTCACAAAACCATGTTGACTCTGCCTGATTACCTTGAATTTTTTTAAATGCCCTTTAATAATAGCTTCTAACATTTTCCCTAAGACGGATGTTAAGCTAACTGGCCTGTAGTTTCCTGCTTTCTGTCTCCCTCCCTTAATAAAGGAGTTACATTGACTATTTTCCAATCTAATGCAACCTTCCCCGAATCTAGGGAATTTTGGAAAATTAAAACTAATGCATCAAACTATCTCACTGGCCACTTCTTTTAACGCCCTAGGATAAAGTCAATGGTCGATCTCTCTGCACGAAAGCCACGCTGTGCCTCAGGGTAGATGCGTTCGGCCAGCTTCTGGAGCCTGTTCAGAGCGACTCGAGCAAAGACTTTCCCCACTATGCTGAGCAGGGAGATTCCACGGTAGTTGTTGCAGTCACCGCGGTCACCTTTGGTTTTTATAGAGGGTGATGATATTGGCATCGCGCATGTCCTGAGGTACTGCTCCCTCGTCCCAGCACAGGCATAGCAGTTCATGTAGTGCTGAGAGTATAGCAGGCTTGGCACTCTTGATTATTTCAGGGGTAATGCTGTCCTTCCCAGGGGCTTTTCCGCTGGCTAGAGAATCAATGGCATCACTGAGTTCCGATTTGGTTGGCTGTATGTCCAGCTCATCCATGACTGGTAGAGGCTGGGCTGCATTGAGGGCAGTCTCAGTGACAGCATTCTCCCTGGAGTACAGTTCTAGGTAGTGCTCAACCCAGCGGTCAATTTGTTTGCGTTGGTCAGTGATTATGTCCCCCGATTTAGATTTGAGGGGGGCGATCTTCTTGATGGTTGGCCCAAGAGCTCTCTTCATGCCATCATACATTCCTCTGATTCCATTGACATGCTGTTCTCCCTTCGTCAGATACAGGAGAAATGCCGTGAACAACAGATGCCCCTCTACATTGCTTTCATTGATCTCAGCAAAGCCTTTGACCTCGTCAGCAGACGTGGTCTCTTCAGACTACTAGAAAAGATTGCATGTCCACCAAAGCTACTAAGTATCATCACCTCATTCCATGACAATATGAAAGGCACAATTCAACATGGTGGCTCCTCATCAGAGCCCTTTCCTATCCTGAGTGGTGTGAAACAGGGCTGTGTTCTTGCACCCACACTTTTTGGGATTTTCTTCTCCCTGCTGCTTTCACATGCGTTCAAATCCTCTGAAGAAGGAATTTTCCTCCACACAAGATCAGGGGGCAGGTTGTTCAACCTTGCCCGTCTAAGAGCGAAGTCCAAAGTATGGAAAGTCCTCATCAGAGAACTCCTCTTTGCTGACGATGCTGCTTTAACATCTCACACTGAAGAGTGCCTGCAGAGTCTCATCGACAGGTTTGCGGCTGCCTGCAATGAATTTGGCCTAACCATCAGCCTCAAGAAAACGAACATCATGGGGCAGGACGTCAGAAATGCTCCATCCATCAATATTGGCGACCACGCTCTGGAAATGGTTCAAGGGTTCACCTACCTAGGCTCAACTATCACCAGTAACCTGTCTCTTGATGCAGAAATCAACAAGCGCATGGGTAAGGCTTCCACTGCTATGTCCAGACTGGCCAAGAGAGTGTGGGAAAATGGCGCACTGACACGGAACACAAAAGTCCGAGTGTATCAGGCCTGTGTCCTCAGTACCTTGCTCTATGGCAGCGAGGCCTGGACAACGTATGCCAGCCAAGAGCGACTTCTCAATTCATTTCATCTTCGCTGCCTCCTGAGAATACTTGGCATCAGGTGGCAGGACTATATCTCCAACACCGAAGTCCTTGAAGCGGCCAACACCCCCAGCTTATACACACTACTGAGTCAGCGGCGCTTGAGGTGGCTTGGCCATGTGAGCCGCATGGAAGATGGCAGGATCCCCAAAGACACATTGTACAGCGAGCTCGCCACTGGTATCAAACCCTCCGGCCGTCCATGTCTCCGCTATAAAGACGTCTGCAAACGCGACATGAAATCGTGTGACATTGATCACAAGTCGTGGGAGTCAGTTGCCAGCATTCGCCAGAGCTGGCGGGCAGCCATAAAGACAGGGCTAAATTGTGGCGAGTCGAAGAGACTTAGTAGTTGGCAGGAAAAAAGACAGAGGCGCAAGGGGAGAGCCAACTGTGCAACAGCCCCGACAAACAAATTTCTCTGCAGCACCTGTGGAAGAGCCTGTCACTCCAGAATTGGCCTTTATAGCCACTTCAGGCGCTGCTTCACAAACCACTGACCACCTCCAGGCGCGTATCCATTGTCTCTCGAGATAAGGAGGCCCAAAAGAAAAAAAAAAGAAAAGGATAAAGTCCATCAGGATCCGGGGACGTGTCAGCCCGCAGCTCCAATTTGTTCAGTACTATTTCCCTGGTGATCGTAATTTCCTTGAGTTCCTCTTTCCTTTCCATTTCCTGACTTACAGCTAATACTGGGATGCTACTTGTATCCTCAATAGTGAAGACCGATGCAAAATACCTGTTTAATTCATCTGCCTTCTCCTTATACATTATTAATTCCCCAGACTCACGTTCTATAGGACCAACGGTCATTTTGTTAACTTTTTTAAGTATCTATAGAAACTCTTATTATCTGTCTTTATATTTCTAGCTGACTTCCTCGCATATATCGTTACAGCATATCGATCTTTGTCACTTTTTGCTGTTCTTTATATTCTGTCCAATCTTCTGACTTGCCTCCCACCTTTGCGCAATTATAGGCTTTTTATTTAAGTTTGATACTATCTTTCGCTGTTTTAGTTAGCCACGGATGGCGGGTCCCACCCTTGGAATTTTTCTTTCCCGTTGAAATGTGTCTATTCTGTTTATTCTGAAATATCGACTTAAATGTCTGCCACTGAATCTCTATTGACCTATCCCTTAACCTGATTTGCCAGTTCACTTCAGCTAGCTCTCCTTTCATGTCCTCATAATTACCCTTAAAGTTTAAAATACTAGTCTTGGACCCACTCTTGTCTCCCTCAAACTGAATGTAAAATTCACTCATATTATGATCGCTGCGACCGAGGGGCGCCTTAACTATGAGGTCATTAATGAATCCTGTCTCGTTGCACAATACCAGGTCCAGTATAGCCTGCTCTCTGGTTGGCTCCAGAATATATTGTTCCAAGAAATTATCCCGAAAATATTCTATGTACTCCTCATCTAGACTACCTTTGCCCATCTGATTTTTCCAGTCTATATGTCGGTTAAAATCCCCCATAATTATCACTGTGCTTTTCTGACAAACTGCCATTATTTCTTCCTTTATACCCTCATCCTACAGTGTGGTTAATGTTAGGTGGCCTGTGCACCACTCCCACAAGTGAATTCTTGCCTTTTATAATTTCTCATCTCTACCCAAACTGCTTCGACATCCTGGTTTCCTGAACTTGGGTCATCCCTCTCTATTACGCTAATACCATCATTCTTCTTCTTTGGCCTCCTTGTCTCGGGAGACAATGGGTAAGCGCCTGGAAGTGGTCAGTGGTTTGTGGAGCAGCGCCTGGAGTGGCTATAAAGGCCAATACTAGAGTGGCAGACTCTTGCACAGGTACTGCAGATAAAATTGGTTGTCAGGGCTGTTACACAGTTGGCTCTCCCCTTGCGCTTCTGTCTTTTTTCCTGCCAACTGCTAAGTCTCTTCGACTCGCCACACTTTAGCCCCGCCTTTATGGCTGCCCGCCAGCTCTGGCGATCGCTGGCAACTGACTCCCACGACTTGTGATCAATGTCACAGGACTTCATGTCGCGTTTGCAGACGTCTTTAAAGCGGATACATGGACAGCTGGTGGGTCTGATACCAGTGGCGAGCTCGCTGTACAATGTGTCCTTGGGGATCCTGCCATCTTCCATGCGCCTCACATGGCCAAGCCATCTAAAGCGCCGCTGACTCAGTAGGGTGTATAAGCTGGGGATGTTGGCCGCCTCGAGGACTTCTGTGTTGGAGATACGGTCCTGCCACCTGATGCCAAGGATTCTCCGGAGGCAGCGAAGATGGATTGAATTGAGACGTCGCTCCTGGCTGACATACTTTGTCCAGGCCTCGCTGCCGTGGAGCAAGGTGCTGAGGACACAGGCTTGATACACTCGGACTTTTGTGTTCCGTGTCAGTGCGCCATTTTCCCACACTTTCTTGGCCAGTCTGGACATAGCAGTGGAAGCCTTTCCCATGAGCTTGTTGATTTCTGCATCGAGGGACAGGTTACTGGTGATAGTTGAGCCTAGGTAAGTGAACTCTTGAATCACTTGCAGAGCGTGGTCCCCGATATTGATGGATGGAGCATTTCTGACGTCCTTTCCCATGATGTTCGTTTTCTTGAGGTTGATGTTTAGGCCAAATTCGTTGCAGGCAGCCGCAAAACTGTCGATGGGATTCTGCAGCCACTCTTCTGTGTGAGATGTTAATGCAGCATCGTCAGCAAAGAGAAGTTCCCTGATGAGGACTTTCCGTACTTTGGTCTTCGCTCTTAGGCGGGCAAGGTTGAACCTGCCACCTGATCTTGCGTGGAGGAAAATTCCTTCTTAAGACTTGAACACATGTGAGAGCAGCTCTATCACGCTAATACCATCATTAATTAACAGCTATCCCTCCACCTTTTCTTAGCTTCCTGTCCTTCCTAAATGCCATGTACCCTTCAATATTCAGATCCCAATCTATGTTATCCTGCAGCCATGTCTCTGTAATGGCTATCAGATTGTATTTATTTGTTTTTATTTGCGCTCCCAGTTCATCTGTTCTGTTTCAAATGCTGCGTGCATTCAGATACGGAGTCTTTAGTATTGTTTTAATTATTTTTGTAACCTGTAGCCTTATCTGTTGATTTACTGTTAGATTTGTATGCTCTGTCCCTTCCTGTCACAGTCTGTTTATCATTTCCCATATTAATACCTTTCTCTCTTGCCTTGTCTCTACTCCTTGATTTACCTTATCTTCCCAAATTTCATCCCTTGCCCCCGCTATTCAGTTTAAAACATTCTACTTCCCTAGTTATGTGGTTCGCTAGAACACCAGCCCCAGCACAGTTCAGGTGTAGACCATCCCAATGGTACAGCCACCACTTTCCCCAGTACAGGTGCCAGTACCCCATGAACCGGAACCCACTTCTACCACACCATTGTCATCCATTCATTGTTCACAGAAAGTAAAAACATTTATTCTGTTATCATCTCCTTGGAGAGAACCTCTCC